>NC_057387.1:74837731-75156011 GCF_019320065.1 Cervus canadensis | reverse complement strand
TGCTGGATCATCAAAAAAGCAAGAGAGTTCCAGAAAAACATCTATTTCTGCTTTATTGACTATGCCAAAGCCTTCGACTGGGTGGATCACAATAAACTGTGGAAAATTCTGAAAGAGATGGGAATACCAGACCACCTGACCTGCCTCTTGAGAAACCTGTGTGCAGGTCAGGAAGCAACAGTTAGAACTGGACATGGAACAACAGACTGGTTCCAAATAGGAAAAGGAGTACGTCAAGGCTGTATATGTCACCCTGCTTATTTAACTTATATGCAGAGTACATCATGAGAAACCATCTGGCTAGGATGAAGCACAAGCTGGAGTCAAGAATTGTCGGGAGAATATCAATAACCTCAGATATGTGATGGACATACCCCTGTATGGCAGAAAGCGAAGAAGAATAAAGAGCTCTTGATGAAGTGGGAAAGGAGGAGAGGAGGAAAAAGTTGCTTAAAGCTCGACATTCGCAAACTAAAGATCATGCTCTGGTCCCATACTTCATGGGAAATAGATGGGGAATGGCTGATTTTATTTTTTGGGCTCCCATAAATCACTGGCAGATGGTGATGCAAGTCTGAAATGAAAAGATTGCTTGACTCCTTGGAAGAAAGGTTATGACCAACCTAGACAGCATATTAGCAGAGACATTGACTTGGCCAACAAGGTCCGTCTTCAGCTAATGGTGATGTGAGCGTTGGACTGGAAGAAAGTTGAGCACAAAAATTGATGCTTTTGGAACTGTGGTGTTGGAGAAGACTCTTGAGAGTCCCTTGGAACTAGAGGAGATCCAACGCAGTCATCCTAAGGGAGATCAGTCCTGGGTGTTACATGGAAGGACTGAATGCTGAGCTGAAATCCAATACTTGGCACCTCATGTGAAGAGTTGACTCATTGGAAGACAAGTGACGCGAGCCGACGTTAGTAGTTCATTCAATATTTTCCGGGGTCCTTCCCCTTTCTCTTGTCCTTCTGGTACTCTATAGATGTGAATGTTGGGTGTGGTTAATGTTGTTCCTGTGGTTCTCTGAGGCTGTCTTCTTTTTTTTTTTTTTTTCATTCTTTTTTCTATATTCTGTTTTGTGGCATTGATTTCCACCATTCTGTCTTCCAGGTCACTTATCTGTTCTTCTGCCTCAGTTATTCAGCTATTTATTCCTTCTAGTGTGTTGTTCATCTCTGTTTGTTCTTTAGTTCTTCTAGGTGTTTGGTAAACATTTCTTACATCTTCTTTCAATTTCTGAGATCCTGGATCATCTTCAATATCATTACTATGAATTCTTTTCCTGGAAGGTTGCTATCTCCACTTCATTTAGTTGTTTTTCTGGAGTTTTATCATGTCCTTTTATCTGGGACATAATCTTCTGCCTTTTCATTTTTATTAACTTTATGTGATGTGATTTTCATTCTGGAGGCTGCAGGATTGTAGTTCTTCTTGATTCTTTTGTCTGCCCTCTGGTGGATGAGGCTAAGAGGCTTGTGTAAGCTTCCTAATGGGATGGACTGGTGGTGGGAAAAACTGGGTCTTGCTCTGGTAGGCAAGGCTATGTTCAGTAAAACTTTAATTCAATTGTCTGCTGATGGGTGGGGCTGTGTTCCCTCTCTGTTAGTTGTTTGGCCTGAGGCAGTCCAGCTCTGGAGTCTACAGGCTCTATGGTAGGGTTAATGGTGACCTTCAAGAGAACCCCTGTCCCTTTGGCAAGCCATGGCCAAACCATGCCTCCCCAAGAGACCCTCCAACACTAGCAGGTAGGTTTGGTTTAGGCTCGTGTGAAGTCACTGCTCCTTTCTCCTGGGTCCTGGTACATGCAAGATTTTGTTTGTGCTTTCTAAGAGTAGAGTCTCTGTTTCCCCCAGTTCTGTGAAAGCCCTGTAGTCAAATCCTGCTTCCCTTCAAAGTCAGATTCCCTGCAGGTTCACAGTCCCTTTGCTGGATTCCCCAGACTGGGAAGTCTGACATGGGGCTCAGAACCTTCACAACAGAGGGAGAATTTCTTTGGTACTACTGTTTTCCAGTTTGTGGGTTGCCCACCCAGTGCTATAAGATTTGATTTTATCATGATTGCACCTCTCCTACCATCTCATTGTGACTTCTCCTTTGTCTTTGGACATCTTTTTTTTGGTGGGTTCCAGAGTCCTGTTAATAGCTACTCAACAGCTAGTTTCAATTTTGGTCTTGACTTTACATAGTTTTGAAATTCTTTTTCTTAGAATGATTCTTAAAATTTCTTTAACTGGGATATTGACTGGCATGGTATGCAAAGTGAAAGAATAATGTGAAATGTCACATAATGTCACATAAGTTGACAATAAGAATTAGAAAGTAATTGTAATTCTACCACTATTCTGCTTTTGGTAAGTTTATGTCAACATTTCCTCATCTGAATCCCAGTTCACATACAGCTAAATCTGGGTTGTGAAATTTGCTGTAATTTTGGGAGAGGTAAAAATCCCTAAAATGCTTATTGTGTTTTGGCAGCCTTTAAAAGTGAATAAGAGAAAGACTTCAAATTGCTAATTCATTTTTTTGCAAATAAGTCACTCTGAATATTGACAGTATCACATATTCTCACATTCCAGTTTTGTATCCCATTATTGTTGGAATAAGTTTGACTTTGTTTTCATAATGCAGTAAATAATGGATAGTTTTAACTACATTTTTCTCCCATGACATTACTAGACATTACTAACAATTCATTCTCAAATAGAGCAGTTGAAATATCTTCAAATATATAAAGTGCATGTGCTAGGGCTTAGCAGGAAAAATGACTATGTTAACCTCTCTTATATAATGGAAGAACACTCAGTTGGGAATCAGAAAGCCTGGGTTTTAGCTTTTCCTCTAATATCAACTACAAAAAAGGACTTTGGACAAGACATTGAAAGTTTCTAAGTCTATGTCCTTGTCTTTAAAATGAGGAGCCAAACAAAGTTATTACAGGGATTCACTCAAATTTTGAAATTCCATGACTTTGCTTTTGTTCAATAATATACTTTTACTGTATTATTGCAGTACATATAAGCTAGGAGTTCAAATCCTTCCCGTTAGGTTTAAACCATTCCCCCAAGGGCTGGAGTGGGGCTTATTTTTTTTCCTATGCACAGGTCATAGTCTGTTCTTATTCAGCCTTTAGATATTTAACCAGAGTATTTGACACATATAAATGATTTTATTATAAAGGTGAAAGTTCTCACACATTAGAGAAAAAATAAATTTCTTGCTTTCTCACTGAAGTCTTCCTGTGAATCATTCCTTAACTGTCACTCTTGCTGGCTAACCCTAATTCTGCTTTGTCAAATTTGTGTGAGATCGGGCTGGCCTGGTAGGAGATGATGCAGGTACAAAGTTTCACAGCATCTGTATACTTAAGCACCACACTAGTCTTTTTACTTCTTTTAAAGTGTAGAAGCTGCATGCCAGTATGTTTCTAAATGAAACTTCAGGTTGCAATGATCTGCTTTGGAATTTGAGACATTTTTTTGGGCTCCCCTACCCATATATCTCACTGGCATGCCCTTGTGAACCAAATACACACATGCTGGCAAGTAAAGATACCCACACACAGACACTACTGTGTGCATCTACCTGTATGTGTGTGTGCACACACACGTGTGCATGATGCTTGACTTTGGACCCTGCACTTATAATGGGGAGCATTCATTTCTCCTGGTTGTTACCTCCATTTCCATTCTAGAGAACTTTGACTTTCGGAAGTGACTTTACATCTAACAGAGAGTGGCTGTTGTGGGCACCTCAGGGACAATGAATTTAAGCAGAAGAATGAAGGTAATTTTTATTGGATTAAAGATTAGTCTTTAAATTCCTTAGGGGAATGAACCAAATCTAATGTTTTTCTGTTATGTTTCCAAAGCTAATGTTTTCCTGACTCTTTTTATATTGTAGTTTGGTATCTTCTGAAGAGGAGAGAGGAAAAAAAGCTTTAGCAAATCAGCTCTTTTATTCAGGAATGGAATTTGGGGGGTCTGTTTTAGCTAGGCTTTTTGACAATCTGATTTAATGTTTTTGCTGATGATTGAGTGGCTTCACAAATGTGAAAATCTGGGTGATGGAGGGTGTTGTTGAGGTGGAAACAGAGTGCAGTTATTTAAATAGTCCTGGGCCAATAAGCGCTTGGTAGGTGGAGTTACTGTTGTATGCATTACAGAGAAAGATAATTCTGAATGAAGACTTTAAACATCACACATGCTGGCTGGGCTCTGGTTCTATGCATTGTGCAAACAAAAATGAGTGACTCAGTGACTAGGTTTTGCTTACTATCCATTAGTGGATGCAGCATGTTTGAAAAGACTTCTTTTTTAAAAAAAAATATGCATGTAAAGGATTTATCAGAAGCCCTCATGAATATTTCATGAGTTGATATATTCAGCTGAATGAATTCAGCGAGTGTCAGTGTGTAGCTTGCAGACAAACCTCATCCACAAGGAGGCTACTGACATAGGAAGCACTTTGGCGCATTTTCAGAGGCAAAGCCAGGCTGATAAAGCTCCTTGTGACAGGCTGACTTGCCATTCTTCGATTATGCTGCTCCTGCTCTAAGCAGCTCCTACTTTGGAGCCACAGCTTCCTAAATTAAACTGGGAACAGTTTGCAGACTTACCAGCCTCCTAACCTGCAGCTGTGTCTCTGCTATGTTTGAGATTTTTGTTTTGGATGGTGAAAGCCAGCACTCCATATAAGACATGACAGCAAAAGATTCTTCAAAAGAACTTACTGCTTCTGAATCTGAGGTTTGCATAAAGACTTTCAAGGAGCAAATGCACTTAGAACTTGAGCTTCCAAGACTACCGGCAAACAGACCTACATCTCCTAAAATTTCTCCACGCAGTTCGCCAAGGAACTCACCCTGCTTTTTCAGAAAGTTGCTGGTGAATAAAAGCATTCGGCAGCGTCGTCGCTTCACTGTGGCTCATACATGGTAAGAAGGGATTTGGTGGTGTTTGGAGTGCTTTTGACTAGCAACAGTGATTTGGAAATGTAGCAAATGGAATATTTTAATTTTGTTCATAATACAGACCTCAAGTGTGAGGTGAGTGGAGAGCCGGTCAGCTGAAGAATACATAGTGCTCTGTGTGTTCATATCACTGTGCCTAGCTGTTTCCAGATAAAAAAAGGCTCTCACTGGAGAGAGTCTTTAAAATTCCTGCTTATTAAAAACACCTAGCTAATTCTAGGGCAACTGGGTATTGAAGGAGTTTTAAAATTCAGTTTTTAATCTCTGTGGAGGTGATTGGTCACTTTGTGTGTGCGTGTTTTTCTGTTAATATTGATGAGTTTTTCTGATAGTATATTTTTGGTACAAGAATAAAAGATTCAATCTTGGATTTGTTTCTTAAGACAGTGTATAAAGTCAAACTTAATTTATGGCATTGCTGTATTGTAGTACGTCAACTAGTGATTTTGATTTATTGCCTCTGTCTTTACACTTGTCAAGGAAAGGGAAAACTAAGTTCCCAATTCTGAAATTATGTGATTACTTAATTTAATTTATGATTCAAATTGCTATTATCTTTGAGATTCTTATTGTAAAAAAGGTGACTTAAAATTTATAGATAATAATAAATAAACTCCCAATTTACTTGGGAATGCCAAGTAAATAAATCCAAGAGCCCTCTATAAAAACTGTACTGAGCCTTTAATATATATAATATTCTATATACAACAGAGTAGTTTCCTTAAACCAGTATAATAACAAAACACAAGGGAAAGCACAAAAGAAATTGAACTTTAATTGCAAAAGCTAGGCTTTTTCAGATTTCTTTGAATATTATACTTTCTTTCAGATTAAGATACCCTTCAAAATTGGGCACCTATAATTTTTATTTAATAGAGACCTTAGCAGTGAAGGGAGCTATTACCTCTTAAGGATAATTCTAACACACTGATTTTGACTGCATCTTAGATTACCAGCCAACATTATAGACTGAGGAGATCCAGTTTTTGAAAATTATTATTTACTTGAATTCTGTTTTTTACTCATTTGAAGTGTTTGTCTGCCTGATCTACTGCACAGTATATTGGCAAATTCAAGTTATCCCTAGAAATATGTAGCTTGCGTTTGATGGACACCACATGTTAAGGCCAGTATTCATGCTTTACCTAGCTAAAAATGATATGGTTATTTTTGTTTTCTGACAATGCAATGTTGTTCACTTAATTGTTTTATTGGTGAAATTTTTTTTGATCACCTTTTGATGAGTTAAATCTTATTAATTAACTATAATCTCATACTTGTAGAGTACATGTGATTAATTTCTCAAAACTGACCAATGGTAGCATTTGTACAAAGAGATTTATATGTAAGGAGGTACTTGCTTTGAAGAACTCCTCTCTCCTGATTTACCCCACCCCTAAAGTGTGTGTATTTTCATATAGTTTGCTAAGTAGTATGACTGAATAGGAGAAAGGGACATAGTTATACTGCTACTTAGTTCTCATAAAAGGAATAAAGGTGAAAAACATACAATTAATTGACTCATGTTTTACTAATTGGTTAATATTAAACCATTATTTTGACTAGACGGACATTTAATTTTAACTAACTGATTCTCAGATATTGGGTGAATCTTCATAAAACCTTGGTAATATTTCTTTATTATAGAGTTCCTGAATATAACAACATGACCTTTCTTTTACTCAGAATAGATTTTTGATGTAGTAGAAAGGTACAGCTATAAATAATGATTTTTTTTTCCAAAAGAACCCAAAGTTTAAAATGACTAAACAGCCAGTTTCACTCTTGCATTATACAAATTTTCTTGCAGCAAATTTCAAAAAGAACAACTAAATGGTATTTGAGATAACTTATGCTACTAAAGTGGTCTTCTTCTAGCTGAGTTAAAACAAGAATTTCCACAAATTGCCAAAAATTAAAAAAAAAAAGCCCACATGACTTTGATATGATGTACCATAAGTTAAAAGAATCCATTAATCATCAAACTTACAAAATAACTTTAGTTTGACAGTGATTCATTTTCACCCATTTTTACCTCCCAGCTTACACACTCTTCTTGTATTTCTTAGTAAAGGTATATCATTGTTTCTTTTAACTTCTGATTAAGTCTCTATTTATGTTTATTTTTTTCTCAGTGCATATTTAATATTTTTCAATTTTTTTTTCATGGAGCATTCAATGAAATTTTCTTTTCATAAAATACATATGTATTTGAATGACTTTTTCACTAACCTTAAAAATTATGTACTCCTTTTTAAACAGCATCATATGTAGTTTAAATGAGGAAATAAGAGCATAAGTACTTTATTTTTGCCTCTTTGTCGTGATGAAATGTAACCATTCTTTTCATGATCAACAATTAGTATTTTCCAAACCATGCATTTAAGTTAGAAATTCCAAGATATGCACTTAGAAGTCTCTAAAAACATGTTATTACTTTACAGTAGACAGTAGACGTCTTTTAAAAAGACTGGATTGTTTTGATTCCAGCATTGAAATTAAAGTAATTTTCATGATGAGCTAAACAATGCAGAGGATGCAGTTTATATCTAAACCCACTGAACAGTTTTTTTTAATCTTCAGTTATTTGTAGATTTCATTTTTTTTTCAGGTGAATGTATAGTTCTCTGATTTTGACAACCCAAGTTATGAAGTGTGGGTTAATGGCAGAAGATTTAAGAAACACTTGTGAAATACTGACTCTGTGATTCTTTTTAAAATATCTAATAAAGATAAATATTCAGTGTTTTATCACTACTCAGAGTATTGATGCAGTCCTAAATCTGGAAGGAATTTGGGTGGTTTATCTAGTTGCTTTCTTTAACTCTTGGGCAGGCCCACAGTTACTCCATCTTTGACATATGGGAATCTAGCCTATTTTTAAGACTGGAAAAAAAGTTCTAGAACCTCACTTAGTACACAGTGTTACTACTTAATAGTCCTGGTATTGAAAATTACATTGGTCTTCAATGGATATTAAGAAAAACTTATAAGTATTTGCATGAAAATGAAGATAATTATTAACCAGTCCCAGGATTTTTTTTTTTCTCTCAACATATATAATTGAGCTGTGCTGCGAGCAAGAAAAGAAAAAACTGCTGATTCGATCCATGTGGATTCCAACATCTCCTATATTTTTGGTTCTTTACTAGGATGTTCACACATATTATCTCATTTAAGTTTTATTAGGAGAATAAGAATACTCTAATATTACATGCTGCATTTATAAAACTGTTCTGAATTGCTTTCGTTTCTTCCAAGTATTTCTATTCCCTTTGTTATTATTTGACTGTATGCCATTATCCCAAATTTCTAAATTCTCCTTTCAATTCTGAAACCCAAAAGTGGACACTCAAATCCATGTTAGTTGATATGAGACAATATAGATTTTTAAAAAATGTGTCCTACACTGCAAAGCATCAATGGAATATAAAGCATTGGTGAACAGGGAGAAGGGAAAATTTATACCTAACCCCTAATCAGGGATGAAAACTCCTGAGACATAACGTTATCCTCCTTGTCTTATGTGGTCTGCTTGTTCATTTTTTTTTTTTTCAAATTTGAACTTTTTATTTTGTATCAGGATATAACAATTAGCAATGTTGTGTGGCCTGCTTGTTCTAGACTTACACTTGCCACCTGTAGCTTTGTCAACCTTCTCTCCTTTGCTCATGTTCCAACCTCAGTTATCAGTTCTCCGACATCATCAGCAGCGTGATGCTCTCTGATGGAAGCTACTGGTGATGGTTCTGAATACATTTCAGGCCTACCACACTGCTCTTGAAGAGCAAGTGTATTGGTGAATACCACCACTCTCTGTCTGTTCATGCTTGCATATGGGATATGCTTCACAGAGGACAGTATACTTTCAGAGTTAGTATTAGAAAAGAAGACCTGTTTTTTGTTTTTTTTCCCCAGTTCCCCATTTAGTTCTACCTAGACCTTGGAAATATTTCCTCATTTTTATTAAAGGTTCATGAAATGTGAACTTTTGTGCCGAATATTTGACTGTGAAAGTATGAAATGACATAGTTCATACTCTAAAGGAACTTACTTATATTTGATAAGACAAAGCTAGAATAACTGGAGAAGAGTAAAAAGAAAATGTTTAATAATATATGTTTAACCTTTCTCTAAAGCTTTGCACACATTTACTGCCTTATACAATTTAGTCCTAGTTTGTGAGCTAAATCTAAATCTGTGCCTTGTGTTCTTTCTTATATTTCCTGAATTATTTCCTAGCAGTATGGAAAATTTTTGAAAAATATCTCTGTCTTTAAGTACTTACTGACTGAACATTTGATTGAACAGAACATTTGTTGAAAGCCTACCATACTCTGGGTGCTACTCTGGGAGAAAGAGTCCTTACCTTCAAAGAACGCTCATGCCCCATGGAAGACAAACGTAGGCATTAAGAATTAATCAATGGTATGTGTGTAATGCTAATGAAGAATGACACTTAACTTCTAAGAGCACAAGAAGAGACAAATACTGCCAGAGAGTGAGTCAATGTGTTAGGGAAGGTTTGGAGGGGAGATGACATTTGTGTGGGGTCTTGAAGAATGATTAGTTTTTCAGGAGAAAAGTGGGCAGGAAGGGCAACTTTTTTTTGGCCAAAGTGACAATAATAAAATTCTGTCAACCAATAACAGTAATAATAACCCACAGTTATTTTGTACTTAAAATGCATCTGACATTATTTTAAATTATTAGCTTATTTTTGTGCCATGATGTATGGCAAAAACCATCACAATATTACAAAGTAATTATCTACCAATTAAATAAATAAGTAAACAAAACAAGCAAAAATGTCCAGGTTATGTACTGATATTTCCATTTTATTGGAAAGGGGATGAAGCATAGGGAGCACAGGTAATTTGCCCAAGAGTACACAGCAAGTAAGGGGCTGAGTTGGGATTTGACTCAGAGGATGGTGGAAAGTGAGTAAAGTTCATTGGAGTTTTATAGCCTTAGGTGCAAGGTAGGAGAGATAGGAAGTCAGACTCTGCCTGGAGATTGGGGTCACACTCTAGGGCTTCCAGTATCGTGAACAAGACTTGGGGATTTATCCCATCATCAGCGGGGAGCCACTGCAAGGCTATGAGAAGGGGGTTACCTTAAATAGCTTTTACTTTGGAAAGGGCTTTGCAGGCATTGTGGAGAATGGATTGGAAGGTGAGAGGATTTAGAAGCATGGGGAAAAGGGAGAATGTTCATTTGAGAGATAATGACTTCTAATTATTGAGTATGTTCCATAGCATCAAAACTATGCTTATAACATTCTTTATGACTTAACAAATTATGGTTTATGGAAACTGGGAGGAAAAGCATGTAAATTCTGTATGCCTTGCATTTATCACCTCCAGCATGGTGCTATGCATAGTTCTAGTTAATGCACTAAATCCAAATGCATCAAAGAATCTTAGCAAAGGTGCTAGGGAGGATGAAAACCGATTAGCTCAGTCCTAATTTATTAGAGGTGCTTTGTGTTGTGTTTGTGTATAATCCTGATGAGTTTTTTATAGAAATTATCTATGTCCGCAATCTGATCTCAATGACAATGGAAATCTATGCCTCATAGCCCTATTCTATTGCTTTAATCAGGGCAACTGTTTTCTCAGTAATGCAAGTCTGTAAATGGTGTTTTTCTGGCCTTTTAGTGTGTGCAAGTCTTCAATATATTGGATTTTTAAAATACTTACTGGAAAAAGGGCTTTGAAAGTAGTGATGACAAACCCCCTGCCGGGATACACACTGGAAGGTGACCCAGCAGGCATACCAACTGCCCAACTGCTAAAGTTTAAGTCTTTTGTGAAATTCCCTTTGCTTTCTTTTCCCATTCTTCCTTCTTTCGTTGACTCCCAGTTTTGAATCCTTGGATGTTTATTGTGCCTCCTTCTCTAGCATCACTGTCAAGACACCTGCAACATTATACTTGAGGTATTTAAATGATTCCCAGAAAAGTATCTAAAATGCTTGCCCTGGTTTACAAGGCCCTACATTTTCTGGCTCCAGAATACCTGTGACCTCATCTCCTATTCCCCAGCCATGTTAGGCTCTTTTCTGGTCTTCAACAAACCTTGTATATTTCTACTTCCGGGCCTTTGCTTGATGTTGCTTCTGCCTAGAAGTCTAGTTCTCTAGATGTTGACGTGGTTCACTATCTCACATCCATTCCTGGCTTCTACTCAAACCTCACTTGGTAGAGAGGCTTCTGCTGACCCCTTCATCTAAAAAAGCACTGTTTGCTTTCTTGTCCCTTGTTTTGCTTTCTTTATCTTCTTGGGTGTTATTACCTGGAAATATATTGCTAGAAAAGACACACTTGTCTGTATGTTGTTTTTCTCTTCTATTGTCTACCAATCTAGCAAAATTGCATGAGAGCAGGGATTCTGTCTTGTTTACTATATCCCGGGCACCTGAAGAAAGGCTGGCACTTGGTATATATTTGACGAAAAGTAAAAGAAAAAATGAATATAGTCCTTGTGTCCTATTTTTTGTTGTTGTTGTTCTTCTAGCACTTTCCCTTTAGCTTGTTATGAAGGAGGAGAAAAGGAAACTTAGCTGACACTCTATAAGCACCCTCACTTCATCCGTCTCTTAGTAGTTGTATTCCCTTTTTGCTGGTAGGGCTACTCTAACTTGCTTTCTGTTTTGTGTTCTGTGATATCGTAGGTACAAGTTTAATCACGGTATCTCACTAGAGGCTAAGTGTTTTACATGGTAGCCTATTTAATTAAGCCGCTGTGTACAAATCACACTCCCTAACCTGTAGTGCTGTAAAGTAAATATTTGTCTGTAGCACTGTACAATTATTATTTGGTTATTCCTCATGCATCAAACAGCACACCAGATAGGTGGTGTTTCAGCTTAGGAAAGCTCTACATATCTCTTATTAACTATCTGAGTGGAAGCATCATAGAGACAAACCTATTTGTTATTTGTCCTTTAAAATATCAGCATATTATTTATTAGAATGCTTAATTATTGATCATTTCCTACTAATGCAGCATCTAAAAAATATTAAGCTTTCTGAGCTTTCGATAGAATTTTCCTGGGGAACTTGTAAGGAAGAGTCCATTGCTTGCAAAGTAAGGAAATTGTGAATTTATAACCATTGTATTCTAGAAAAGACATCCTTAGGAGCAAAAATCCTCACTTGGTTTTGTTTCATGTTTTTCTGAACTGAGAGGTTGGGACCTCTGTCACTCCTAGTAATTTGTTTGACAGAGATATGTTTGACTCCCACTGTGTACTTTAAGTTAAAAAAAATAGAAGTAATTTGTTGACCTTCTCAAATTGCTTGAAGTTCTTCTTGCTAGAACTTAGACGTTTTGTCTTTGAGGGAGAATACGAATGACTGCTTCTCTCGACCTTTTGTGGAAAAGAACACTTGTCACTATGCATGCTCTCCTGACAGACAGCTTATCCCCTCCTTCACCCTATACCCTCACAATGTCAACCTCAGCAAATAACGCAGATTGTAAATAAAGGGGAAGGGGTAATGTGGCTTTCAGAAAAACTGCTTTCAAACTATATTTTGTGAAGCATTAGTGTTCTAGGACCCATTTTGGGGAATTCCTTGAAAAATAAGATAGTGATGATCTTTTTGCTGGTCCTGGGTCCAAGCAAAGAAACATGGATGAATCTGGGGAAATTTCAGGAAATTTGGGGGAGTACAGATTCCATAATCTCCAAGTGTCTGAAAAACCACCAATGTAAGAGATAAAGGAGTAGATAAAAAATGTCTGGGTAGCTATGCTTGACAGAGTCATAGAAATTTTCAGACATTAAAATTATATGCATCTAAGATGTCCAGGAATGGCAGCAGAATAAATGAGGAGGGTGGACATAATTTGGGTCAAGGAGAGGTTACTGGTAGTGAGGATTTAAACTTTCAAAACCTTGAAAGAATAGTAGTAGTATAATGAAACCTTCTACTTCGATTTACTGATTGTTAATGGTTTTCCATATTTACTCTGTCTCTGTACCTCTCTCCATATTTAAATGCCTATATGTACTTTCTTTTTTTTTTTTAATTTTTTATTAGTTGGAGGCTAATTACTTCACACTATATGTACTTTCTTTAGTTTCAAAGGAGTGCACTTGATGGAAAGCATTAGTTTTGGGTAAAAAAAAGCACCTCATTTTAAAGTACAATTATTTCCATTTCATCAGCATGTTCTCATATCATAATTTGAGTTTAATTCTTAATAATTGACCAATATCCTGACAAGTTATAAAAAGTTTATGGCCCATTTTTAAAAGTAAACTATTGAAGCAGTGATGTGGAGGGTGGTTGTTGTCCAGGTGCTCAGTCATGTCTGACTCTTTGCAACCCCATGGACTGCAGCATGCCAGGCCTCTATACCATTCACTGTCTCCTGGAATGTGCTCAGATTTATGTCCATTGAGTTGGTGATGCTATTTAGCCATCTCGTCCTCTCCTGCCCCCTTCTCCTTTTGTCTTCAATCTTCCCCAGCATCAGGACTTTTTCAGTGAGTTGGCTCTTTGCATCAGGTGGCCAAAGTATTGGAGCTTCAGCTTCAGTCCTTCCAATAAATATTTAGGATTGCTTTCCTTTAAGATTGACTAGTTTGATCTTCTTGCAGTCCAAAGGACTCTTAAGAGTCTTTTCCAGCACAATTTGAAAGCATCAATTTGTTGGCACCCAGACTTCTTTATTGTCCAACTGTCACATCCATACATGACTACTGAAAAACCATAGCTTTGATTATGTGGACCTTTGTTGGCAAAGCCAACTGCCTCTGCTTTTTATTATGCTGTCTAGATTTGTCTTAGCGTTTATTCCAAGGAGCAAGCATCTTATTATTGCGTGGCTGCAGTCACAGTCTGCAGTGATTTTGGAGACCAAGAAAAGGAAATCTGTCACTGCTTCCACTTTTCCCCATCTATTTGCCGTGAAATAATGGGACCAGATGCCGTGATCTTAGTTTTTTGAATGTTGAATTTTAAGCCAGCTTTTTTTCACTCTCCTCTTTCACCCTCATCAAGAGGCTCTCTAGTTCCTCGTCACTTTCTGCCATTAGAGTGGTATCATCTGCATATCTGAGATTGTTGATATTTCTCCTTGCAGTCTTGATTCTAGCTTGTGATTCATCCAGCCCGGCATTTCGTGTGATGTACTCTGAATATAAGTTAAATAAGCAGGCTGACAGTATATAGTCTTGACATACTCCTTTCCCAATTTGGAACCAATCCATTGTTCCATGTCCTTGATTCGTGGACCTAGCATTCCAGGTTCCTATGCAATATTGTTCTTTACATCATTACTTTACTTTCACCACCAGATACATCCAAAACTGAGGGTCATTTCTGCTTTGGCACAACTGCTTTATTCTTTCTAGAGCTATTAGTAATTGCCATCAGCTCTTCACCAGTAGCATACTGGACACTTAGCGACCTGGGGGGGCTCATTCTGGTATCATATATTTTTGCCTTTGCATACTGTTCATGGGCTCTTTACGGCAAGAATACTGGAGTGGTTTGCCATTCACTCCTTCAGTGGATGTTTTTTTTTTTCAGAACTCTCTCGTATGACTTGTTTGTCTTGGGTGGACCTGCATGGCATGGCTAATAGTCTCATTGAGTTATACAAGCCCCTTTGCAATGACAAGGCGGGATACATGAAGGGGCGTGGAAGATTAGAGATATCTATAATATTAATAGTTTATAAGTAATCTTGGTGACAAATTGTTGGTTTTAGGTACTTGAAACTACTTCTAAGAGGATGGGTGTCTGTAGCATTTATTTTTTTCTTCCCTCCAAAAGAGATGCTACTTCTTTCTATAAAACTGTCAGATATAACATTAATATGGAAAACTATATTTCTTAATATAGTACAGATGAACTTCTGTTATTATATACTTTTGATGTTATCTTCAATTTTATTTTTACTGTTGATTTTTTTTTATGTTATATTATTTGGAGTCAAGTAAGTTAGGTTTGGTTTTAATATTTTGTCTTGAATTGCTATTGAAATTTTAGACCAGTTAATTCTCTGTCTTGGACCTCAGTTCCTTCATTTGTGAAGTGGAGAAAATAGCCTCATATTTAAATATTTTCAAATGTTAATTTAATTTAAGCATGTATTTGTTAACTCTCCTGCTATCTATCTATGCATCCCACTATCTATCTACTCCTAAGATAATATATGAGAGTACTTAGTGAAATACTTCATGCATTATAAGTCACATAATAGATACTACTGTTTAATTATCTTACTAAATCTCTAAACATACACAAACATTCACATTATTGTCATTCTTGGTTGGTGAAGCAGAAATTATTTTTCATTATCTGAAAAGCATAGCTGGGTATTAAATATGCTAGTTTGGAAGAGTCAAAGTGCACTTGCATTTGTAAAAAATAATTTTATAATATTCACAGTGTGACCATTACTGAGGAAACAAAATATCATTCATTTATTTTCATGTGATAATCACATTCTAATGAACCAAGCTAAATTGTATTGAAACGCATATCAGAAGATCCAGTGTGAATAGCTTATATCCCTAATAAGAAACTTTATAGCCTTGTTTGGCTGCTATCAGCAACATATTTTTAAAAGCCATGTGCAAAAGAGATAGGAACAGAAGCACTTTGATGTAATTCCATCCACTTGCACCAATAAGCTTGAGAGCAAAAAGAAAAAAATAAGCATGAGAAGTTGCCTTGTCTATTTCAGGATCTTACATATAAAAAGCCAATATAGGATTCAGTGAACAAATGCCTTGGAAAAATTCCAGTGTCATCAAAAACTCATTTTTCTCAAAATCTCTCCTTGCTACTCTTCATATTTATGCACAAATTAATAAGTACAGACTGTTTGTCACAGCACCGAGAATCTGAGAGTACTTCTGTGGCTTATTTGGGCCACAGTTACCTCAGCAGTTGGTTTATACAGGAAGCCTCTTTTTCACCATCAGAGCTATTTAGGCCTCCTAAAGGGAGGTTAGGCAGGTAGGACAAAGAAACTCAGGGATCCAAGTCTGTCTTGCTGATGATGTCTTAACTGCCCAAGACTTCCTCCTGAGATGTTACCACTGAAATTCACACGTGGATTTTAACTTGCTGGGGATAATCATGGCCTTTGTCCTTACCTATCATCCTGCTCAGCCAGGACTGAGCTCACCCAGAAAATATGGTTGTGTCTCTAACATGCTGATATTTACCAAAACAGCATGAATCTTTAGGAGGCTGGGTGGTGCAAAGAGCACAGCGTTTGAATCCCAACTCCACCTTTGACTAGATGCTAGGTTTTAAGCAAACCATTTAACCTTAGTTCCTCTTTCTGCTTCTGCAAAATTAGAAAAAGACTACTTGTGTCTCATTAGGTCACTGTGAAGACTGAAAGAAGTATGTGTGCACAGTGCTTAGCACAGTCCTTGGCCAATGAGAGGTAATCAGCAGACTTCATCCACTACTGTATTCAGAGCTTATGATTTCAAATAAAAATTATAATATATGTATAGTGATATAAACTAAATATTTGTATAGCATGGTTTAATTAAATAAGTTTTTATTGAGCAATGCTGTACATATTAAATACATTCTTTTTAGACCACTTAGATATTACTTAGTTTCACAGGATAGTCTGTTATCTTAAAGCCCACATTAAATGTTCTTACAACAGTAAAATAAAATTTAAAAAGAAAAATAAATCACTATGCATTATGGGGTTTACTCACTCTCATTTTTCACAGAGATGACTGCAAATGACTTTGGCCATAAAATGCTCTTTATTCTTTAAAATTCCTGTTATCTTCCTGAATTTGGTGCTTGTCTCCATTAATGAAACTAGATGCTAATGAAACACTTTTTCTCTAAGTGAATTTAAATCAATTACTGTTAAAAATATAGTGTTTTCAAAGTGCCAGAATGTGCCTGCAGTTGTTTTCCCTAGTCAGTAGAATCTAACCTCCTAGTGATTTGTTTACATAAGAAAGTTTATTCACAAGAGGCGATGAGAAAAGAGCTTAAGACCTAGAGTCCTAGACTCTAGACATGCATCCTGGCGCCACCACTTCCAAACTGTTTTGCTTTGTCTTGTTTTGTTTTTTGAGTGGCAAAGGGATAGTCATTTAACCTTTTAGACCTGCAACTTACTCATCAGTATAGATAAAGCAATTATTTCCCTATTCATATATGATATTTATAAAATTAATTAGAACAATTGAAAAACACAAAGAATTGGAACTTACTTTCTGGAAGAAGAGGAAATATGTTTATAGAGCCGAAAGTAATGATAAACTATTGCTAATGAGTACAAAATGCTGCAGGTGTATTTGGGTTGTATGTAAAGAACATGGTGTTAATAAACATGATTAAATACCATGAGCATTGCCTTATAAACATTTTATTTTACAGAAAGAGGAGGAGTTTCTGGTGTATGGGACCATTTAAGGAGAGACAGTGTGGAGATGAGGGCTAGACAAAGTGGTACCTCTGGGTCTTACTACCCTCATTGGTCTTTCCATAACTTTCATGCTTCCTGCAGAAAGATAACAGAAAGCTCAGAAACTAATATTCAGTCCAGGGAAAGTTGTATTTAACCTTTATCCAGATGACTTCACAGCATTTAAGTCAAATTGCTCTGTTTATCTTGGTTGTTTCCAGGAATATTTAGGAATGAAAGCAGAAATAAAGGTTATGGCTTCTCTTTTGACAAAGACTTCGTTTTCACATTATCACTGATCAGATTGATTCTGTCTCTGAGCAACTGAAAGACAGTAAAAGATTATATCTTTAAGACAAGGGGTTCTCTGTTGAAGTGAATTTGTACATCACTGAAAAATGACTGTCCACATAAACTCAAAGTTTTGTGACAGTGCAAAATAAAATAAAACACTTTCAGGCTTCCAAAGAATTATGCCAAGTTTCTGATTCTGTCTAAATTAATAAAAATAAGATTTTTAGGAACCTATCTGGCAATTGTAGATTAAATTAAGCAGCTGCTTCATCTGAATAAAGCTTTGCAGAGTCTAATATTATGAAAGAACTATCTTTTATAAACACAGTACTTGCTTGGGATTCAATGGATTTGGGTTTTAATGCCAGCAACATCCCAAATGCCCAGTAAGCCAATATGCATACATTTGCCACTGGTACCTTTTTTGTCAAGAGGGATTAATAATTACTTGGGCCTACCATCCTTACTTTATGCATTATGGTATTAATATTGAATGCCAGTGGTTATAGAGTGCTTTGGTGTTCTGTAGAGTGACTTGGCAAAGACATTCAGAAGAAAAAAAAAAGGCTTCTAAGTAGTTTTATACATATCAGATTTTTGAAAATGTGACTCAGCTTTAAAATGCATTAATAGATTTTATATTTGATGTGAACCCTAAAAATGGCTCTGCCAAATATTTAGTACTTGGGAAGTTAGGATGTTTATATTTAGAGTTTGAATTAATTCTTTGTAGCATGAAGTTTTTCTTTTTTTTTAATTCCAATAAACCAATGTATACGGTTGAATGATGCAAATATAATATGCCTTGCCATTAAAAATCTCTAGTCAAACCCCCCCCCAAAAAAAAATCTCTAGTCAAACCCAAAAATGTATATAATAATTCAGTACGTGAAATCATTTTATTTGATAGGTACAAGTGTTAAAAGTATACAAGTATAAAATAATAATGCTCTCTCATGACTGCTGAGAGGTGTCAACCTAATTATGAAACTAAAAATCTATAGCTCAATGGTGGTGCTCCCCTTTCCAAATGCCTGTGAACCTTGAATCAGCATCTATTATGATGACTTATTTTCTTGAGAGTCAATCAGTATAAGTATAGTGAGCTGTACTTGGCAATCTGATATACCAGTATGAGGTCAGGTATAAGCAGACTGCTGGTGTGAGCAAGCAGAAAATATGCTCTAAGAGAGAAAGGAGCAAGATAGAAATATTTTAATTTTATGAATAAAAAATGAAGCAATAATATAAAAATGATACCACATACACCTTATATTATTTAATGCTTACCTCTATTTAAAATGGGGAAACTGAGATTCATGAGGTCAACTGACCAATGCTAGGTAACCAAGCTACAGAGTGGTAAACCAAGAATTAGCCCATGTGTTCTGATTTAGAGTTACACATCTTATATATTGACAAGGCTCACAGATTCAATGAACTTTACACAACCCACTCCACTCCCTCCTCAACCCCCAACTCCCAGCTCCTATGGGAAAACATCTAGAGTTATCATACTCTCATGTCCCCTTATTAAAAGCCTTCTCACAGTGAGGGCTGACAAATTCATTTGCACTTAAGCGTAATTGACTCATGGGTTTTAATGTGTTATTCTATTTTTGGAAATAAACATTAAACCAGGCGAATTAATCTCTGCTTGTAGAGTTTGACACATTAGATAGCAGAGGCAAAGGAAATATTTGGAAGGATAAAAGTCGTTTTCCAGTCCCCTCAGGGCCTGGGACACAGAGGATGGGCTGAATGTCCCAGGCATGTAATTGTGTTTGCAAACCTTTTGCTCATTCACCAAATTATTCATACCAGCTACCTGTTCCATACCCATGTTTCCTGGCTTCCTTCCTATCTCTGGGGATCAGCTCTCTGTACATGGTTAAGGCCAGTCCCTCCCTTCTCCCCCTCAAAGGACTTTGCTCTTGCACTTGTCCTTGCTGTCTCTTGCGTCATTGGTTTTCCATCCTATTAGATTATGTCTATCTGGCTATAAACATTTAAAGTTCTGTCCTCTGAAAGGCCCTCTTTGACCCTATGCACACCTCTATCTATTACCCTATATCTGTTCCCCTTTACAGTGAAACTCTCCAAAATAATAGTCTATAGGCTATAGACAGACATATAGACATATAGACTATATAATAGTTTATATGTCTTGTTATACTTTGGCTACTTGATGCGAACAGCTGACTCGTTGGAAAAGACCCTAATTCTGAGAAAGATTGAAGGCAGAAAGAGAAGAAGGTGACAGAGGATGAGATGGTTGGATGGCATCACAGATTAAATGGACATGAAATTGGGCAAACTCCAGGAGATGGAGGCCTGGCCTGCTGCAGTCCATGCGGTTGCAAAGAGTCAGACGCAACTTGGGGACTGAACAACAAAAAGTCCTTTTTTGAAAACTTCAAGTTTTGCCCTCACAACTCCATTGAAAGTGTTCTTACTGAGGTTATGAAATCCATGTGACAGACCAAATGATCAAATAGCAATCCTCATCTTGCTCAGCTCATCAACACCATGTCTTACAGTTGGTTATGTCTTCTTTCTTGAAACAGTGCCTTCACTTGGCTTCCTGGACACTGTAATCTCTTTCCTTTCTCAAAGGCTGTTCTTTCTCAATTTCCTCAGCTGGTTCCTCTCCCCGAACTCTAAACATTGGAATGTCCCCAGAGGAATGTGGTCTCTCTCTGTTTTGTCTGCACCGCTCCCTAGGCCAAGTATCTCCCGTAGATTCATGACTTTAAATAATATCTGTGCACTGATGATTACAGTTTGTATCTTTAGATAGACTCTCTGAACTCCAGACCTATGTACCTGTCCAACAGCCTTCTTGACAGCAAAACTGACCACATCCAAACCTGACATCTTGATTTTCACCCCTGACCTCCCACCCTTGTTGCAATCTGTTCCCAGTCTTCTCCATCTTGGTAAAATGCAATTCCATTTTTTTTTTTTTTCCTGATTGTTCAGGCCAGAAATCTTGGAGTCTTCCATGGCTCCTGATTTTCTCTGATATTTCACATTCAAAATGCATCAACAAATTCTATCAGCTCTGCTTTTACAATGTCTTCAGAATCTGACTACTCATCACGACTGCTGCCATTCTGATCCAGGTTACCATTATCTCATACCTGGATTATTTAATTAACCTCTTGCCTGATTCTCCTGCTTTCCATCCTTTCCTCCTTATAATGTATTCCCCACACGGCTGCCACAGTGATTATAACATATGAGCGACTGTGCCGCTACTCTATCCAGAATCCTTCAAGGGTAGCCCATGTCACTCAGAATGTATGTGCCATAGGTGCAAGGCCCTATTGATCTTTCCTATTACTTCTTAGACTCCCTTCTCCCCTGTCACCATTCCAGACACACTGATATACTTGCTGGCCCTCAAACAGTCTCAGCAGCATCCCTTCTCAGGGTCTCGGCCTTTTTTGTTGTCAAAAAAGAATATCTCCTAGATATCTTATGGCCTTCTTCCTTTTTTCAGATCATTGCTTGAATTCATCTCATTGGAGAGAATCTTCCTGACCATGAATATAAAACCAATATAAAATAGCCTTCCTCTTATCCTTAGGTCTGCTTTGATTTCTTTATACCACATATCCATACCTGATGTATAGCTCTACATCATTGTCTGTATGTAGATATCTACACCCACAGCTATATTCATGTCTGTATTTACATCGTCTCTATCAATCCATCATCTATCTTATTGTCTGCCTTTTCCCACTAGAATATAAACTCCATAGTGATAGAGACTTTGTGTATTTTGCTCATTGTAAATCCATAATACAAGCTAGTACATTGATGTTGTTCAGTCGCTAAGTCATGTCTGATTTTGTGACCCCATGGGCTGTAGCACAGGTTCCTCTGTCCTCCACTATCTTCCAGATATTGCTCAGATTCATGTCAGTTAGCTGGCTGTGCTGTATAAAAAC
The DNA here is from genome assembly GCF_019320065.1 of Cervus canadensis. NCBI lineage: Eukaryota > Metazoa > Chordata > Mammalia > Artiodactyla > Cervidae > Cervus > Cervus canadensis. Next base: position 75,134,372 of record NC_057387.1, on the reverse strand, counting down.
CATAACTTTGACTAGACAGACATTTGTCAGCAAAGTGATAGCTCTGTTTTTTAAAATGCTGTTTAGGTTTGTCATAGCTTTTCTTCCAAGGAGCAAGTGTCTTTTAATTTCATGGCTACAGTCACTGTCCACATTGATTCTGGAGCCAAAGAAAATAAAATCTGTCACTGCTTTTACTTTCCCCCTTTCATTTGCCATGAAGTGATGGGACAAGATGCCATGATCTTAGTTTTTTCAATGTTGAGTTTTAAGCCAGCTTTTTCACTCTCCTCTTTTACCCTCATCAAGAGGCTCTTTAGTTCCTCTTCACTTTCTGCCATAAGGGTGGTGTCATCTGCATATCTGAGGTTGTTGATATTTCTCCCAGCAATCTTGATTCCACCTTGTGATTCATCCAGCCTGGCATTTTGCATGATGTACTCTGCATCGAAGTTAAATAAGCAGGGTAACAATATAAGCCTTGATGTACTCCTTTCCCAATTTGAAAACAGTCTGTTGTTCCATGTTGGTTCTAACTGTTGTTTCTTGATCCACATACAGGTTTTCCAGGAGATAGGTAAGGTGGTCTGGTATTCCCATCCCTTTAAGGATTTTCCACAGTTTGTTGTGATCTACACAGCCAAAGGCTTGCACATAGTTGGCAGTTAATACGTATTTGTTGAATGAATGAAAGAATAAAAAATGAATTGGGCAGACTGTCTGGGTATCTTCCAGGTTTAAGCACTGAGTCCCCAAGTTGAATAGAAGAGAGAAATGTGAACAGATTCCTTAAAATACAATGATAAATATTAAATAATTGTAGTGATAAGTTATAATAGTAAAAATAACTCCCCCTCAAAGAAGGAATTTTATATGCAAATATACATTTTTAAAAATTAAAAAACCATAAAATTTGATAATAGATTAGAATGAGAGAGTTGAGAGATCTATAGGCAATATAGAAAGTATATTGAACTTATAATGAGAAGACTTTAATTCCTATTCTGATTACATTATTTACTAGTTGTGTGATCTTAGGCAAATAAATAGCCTAGTCTTTTCCTCCCATTATACCCACTAGGCCATCAACTTTATTTTTGTGAAGATTAAGTCAAATAATATGATGCATAATAGGCATTGAGTTGATATTATTTTTCTTTGTTCCGATATGCAATAATTCCCTTTACACCCACAGGTTAGCCCTCTATTATCTGTTTTACTCCTCTATTATTTCTCAATTACTTTCTAAATTTCTACCTCACTGACTCTCTTTTGTTTTCTTCCAACAAGAATTTTTAGCATCATGTGACAATATAATCAACATCACCAGCCTGTGAAAGATTAATCCACCTTCTCTCCTTGCTTTTAGTTCAGTTCAGTTCAGTCATTCAGTCGTGTCTGACTCTTTGCGACCCCATGAATCGCAGCACGCCAGGCCTCCTTGCTTTACCTATATACATATAAACTGGTGAGTCCTTTAGCTATATTTCTAAGGGCAGAAAGTTGAATCAATCCTCAGAACTATAGGACAGTAATATATGTATATTTATTCTTTAATTGATCAATCAGTCCTAAAGGAAATCAGTCCTGAATATTCATTGAAAGGACTGATGCTGAAGCTGAAGCTTTAATACTTTGTCCACTTGATGTGAAGAGCTGACTTGTTAGAAAAGACCCTGATGCTGGGAAAGATAGAAGGCAGGAGAAGAAGGGGATGACAGAGCATGAGATGCTTGGATGACATCACTAACTCAATGGACATGAGTTTGAGCAAGCTCTGGGAGATGATTAAGGACAGGGAAACCTGGCGTGCTGCAGTCCATGGGGTCGCAAAGAGTCATACACGACTGAGTGACTGAACAGCAACATTCTTTAATTGGAAGTATGTTTATTTGACTCACAATAGAACAGTGGTTCTTATGCCATTAATATGTCATGAATCAGTGAGAGTGAAAAGGGTATTCACAGAGTAAATGCAGTGTGAATTGCACCTAAGTATAAATTACCATGCCATTTCCCCCCACCCAGGCTACAACCAGACTACTAAAACTACAACAACATGAGTATTTTTAAGACAGAGTATCACAATTGTAAATGTTTTTTGTAGGATATTATGTAGAGGAAAAAAGAAAAAAATATTGGAAGTAATTCTATATCTGTTTTTTTTTTAATTGGAAAGGATTTTATATTATTTTGTTTTTGTTTCCAGTTTTATCAATGTATAATTGACATATACCATTTATACAATGCCACAACATATGTCCATATGCTAAAGTATACAGCATATTGATTTTATATATGTGTATGTTTCAAACAACTACCACAATGATTTAGTCTTTTTTACTTGCATGCTATCTAGCAAGTGACTATTGAACTGATTTTCTTAATTTTTTTTCTCTCTCAGGTATCTTTGTTTTTGTTGTACATGAGACACACTTATTTTTATCCCTGCTTTACCCTTGGGATATTGGCAAGGCAGAGGGTGATATAATAATATAACATCCAAAATTATAAGATATGAGGAAACTTACACACACACTGTTTGTCAAACAATTAGAATATTTCTAAAAACATGAATGGATGTATAATAGAAATTAACCAAAATGAAAGACAACCCATTTTTTTGTTTTTTATAAACAGAGAACTTATATATGATTTTCAAGGTTATAGTAGTTAAAACTTATTTGTTCTAGGTACTCCATTGAGAAATTGATTGTTAGTTAAAGACTAGAATTTATAAGTGTTTTCCTTTTTCTATTATAATTATGGCAAATATCAAGAGTTATCCATGGGATTGCAAAGAGTTGAACATGACTGTGTGACTGAACTGAACTGAACTCAACTCATCAAGAGTTACGTCTTACCACTTTTTGCCGGGGTCCAAAGCCTGTTTCTTAAACTTCTATGCAAAACGTTTTTATCCAAGTTTTCACCAGTTGGAAACTCTTAAGGGTTGTTTAGTTTTCAATGAAAGAATCTTTGATGGAGTTTATGTCCTAAATATTTTCTGGTTTTGCAGTAGCATACATCAGACATGGCTATTGTGTTTGGATTGGGATTTTCATTTTTAACATCTTCTCAGTTCTCTAGGCATTTATTGTTTCCATCTGGTTCTCATAAAAGATTTCACATTTGTGATGCAGCTCAGGCTCCTGCCCAGAGAGCATCATTGTAATTCTATCCATGACTCCGGTTTGATAGAGTAAATACATTTTTAACTTTGCATTTTGTTGTTTTTACTTTTTTTTCTTCTTTCTTAAACAGCACTTGATTTTAGTGATATGTTTCTCTTTGGGGACAATCAGTGTGCACGCACCCCACTGCCTTCTGCGCAGCTCAAAACTGGGAGGGCAGGAGAAGGAACGACACTGAGAGTCCAGTGCAAGAAAACTTCACAGTCGTCACACTTCCTTTGCCTTAAACACGCTGTTCTCAGTCATCTCAGGTGGAGGGGATATTTTCAAAGACTCAAACATTTTCTTGAAATAGCCCACAACTAGGAATTCCCCTTTCACCATTAAGTAGTAGGTTCTAGGGCACAGTTCAAGCAATGTTCAAGTTTCTAGCAAGTCTTTTGTATTTAGTTAGGTGCTCAGCACATGTTTGTGAGTTTGTTTGGTGAGTACTTACATAGCTCTTAATACATGTCCAGCAGTGCTCTCACAGCTTCAAAAATAGTAAATCATTTAATTCTTATAGTAACTTTATGAAAAAGGTATTATTAGTATCCCCATTTTAAGGATGAGGAAACTGAGGCAAAAAAGCAAAATGACCACTGTTAGCAAGCAGCAGAGCCAGAATTCAAATCTACATAGTCAGGTCTGAGTCTGTGTTCTAAACTACTTAACTATGTGATGCTTAATTTGGAAATCAGCTGCAGATTTCCAAAAATCAAATATTACTTTCCCAGAATTGAATTACACACTCTAACTCCCTCAGTACTATGCTTGACCTAGAGTTGGCACTGGATGGATGTTTGTTTACACAAGTGTTTAATTAAGATGATTCAGTTTGACATACTTTGAAATGATGATTCATTTTGACATTCATTGAAATAGGCAGAACCAAAGGCAAATCACAGTTACCCAGTGCAGAGGCTGCTCTGTTCAAAGGTGCCACTGGGCCCTAGTATCTAATAATAACCCATACTTATGGCCCTAATACTACTAGGATGATGCTTTGCATCTTGGATTTCCAAATCTGAGAGAATTGTCTTCATTTTACTAATTGCTCTTTTCTGATGCAATTTTTAAAAATTAGCTGTGGTGAAATACACATAACAGAATTTATAGTATTTCTAAGTGTATTGTTCCACAGTGGTAAGTACATTCATTTTGTTTTGTAACCAATTTCCAGGACTTTTTTTTCGAAATGAAAACTTTATACCCATTAAACAACAAGTCCCTCTTCTCCCTTCCTTAGAAGGGAAACCTTTGGAAACCATTATATTTTATCTACTCATTACCTATGGACCTTTTGGTCTCATGCTTTCACTGACTAGCTGATGTGAATAGCACTGCTGTGAACATGGGTGTACCTATATCTCTTTGAGACCCTGGTTTCAATTTTGGGGGTATATGCTCAGAAGTAGAATTATTGTGTTTTATAATAATTCTATTTTAAATTCTTTGAATAGGCCTCATACTGTTTTCTCTAATGGCTGCACCATTTTACGTTCCCACCAACAATGTACAAGTGTTCCATTTTTTCTACAACCTTACCAACATTTATTATTTTCTGGGTCTTTTTTTGACAGTGAATGTCCTAATGAGTATAACAGGTATCTAATAGCTCACTGTAGATACTGCAATGCAAATTTGATTTGCATTTACTTAATAGAGACACTGAACAAAATTTCATTTGTTTTTTTGGCCACTTGTATGTCTTTCTTGGAGAAATGTCTATTCAAGTCTTTTACCCATTCTTTAAGTTGCATTGTTTTTTGTTATTGTTGAACACTTTTTATTAATATATTATGGATGTTAATTCCAAATCTGATAGGATTTGCAAATATTTTCTCCCATTTTTTGTAGGCTGCCTTTCCACTCTGTTGAGTGTGTCCTTTGATGCACAAATGTTTCACTTTCTGGTGTAGTTTAATTTTACTTTTGTTGCCTGTGCTTTTAGTGTCATAGCTAAGAAAATGTTGCCAAATCTAAAGGCATAACACATTCCCTTGTGTTTTCTTCTAGGAGTTTTGCAATCATAGCTCTTATGTTTAGATTTTGATTCACTTTAAGTTGATTTTTTTCTTTTTTCTCTTTTGTATAATGTAAGGTAAATGTCCAGCTTCATTCTTTTACATGTGAATATCTAGTTTTCTCAGCTCTGTTTGTTGAAAAAACTGATGGATATTTAAGTGAAATGTAAGTCACATAGCTATAAACCTGTAGTTCCTCTCATACTTTGGTCCAAACCACAGTGGATTTAGAAGGAATTATTTCTAGATTTTTTTTTAGCAAGAGCAGTTTTATCCCCCAGTGACATTTAACAATATCTGGAGATTTTTTTGGTCATCATGTTTTGGGGTGGGAGTGTCACGCAGTTGCTATTGGTATGTAGTGAGTGGCAGCCAGAGAAGCTGCTATAAGATACAACTCTGCTACAAGGAATTATTGGGTCTCCAATATCAATAGTGCTGAGCTTGAGAAACTTTAGCCTAGAGTATAGTGGAGAAAGGTAATATTGTGGATCCAGAAAATTGAGGAATCCTCTTTTATGTCATTGAAGGCTTAACAGTGACGACTGCAGTGGTGACTGCCTCGGGACCAATTATATAGGCTGCTGTTATATAGACAGTCGCTCAGTCGTGTCTGACTCTTTGTGACCCCATGGACTGCAGCACTCCAGCCTTTCCTGTCCATCACCATCTCCTGGAGTTTGCTCAAACTCATGTCCACTGAGTTGGTGATGCCATCCAACCATCTCGTCCTCTGTCATCCCCTTCTCCTCCTTCCTTCAATCTTTCCCAGCATCAGGGTCTTTTCTAATGAGTCTACTTTTCCCATCAGGTGGCCAAAATATTAGAGCTTCAGCTTTAGCGTCAGTCCTTCCAATGAATATTCAGGGTTGATTTCCTTTAGGACTGACTGGTTTGACACAGGTTCAGTTCAGTTCAGTCGCTCAGTCGTGTCCGACTCTTTGCGACCCCATGAATCGCAGCACGCCAGGCCTCCCTGTCCATCACCAACTCCTGGAGTTTACTCAAACCCATATCCATCTAGTCGGTGATGCCATCCAGCCATCTCATCCTCTGTCTTCCCCTTCTCCTCCTGCCCCCAATCCCTCCCAGCATCAGGGTCTTTTCCAATGAGTCAACTCTTCGCATGAGGTGGCCAAAGTATTGAAGTTTCAGTTTCAGCATCAGTCCTTCCAATGAACACCCAGAACTGATCTTCTTTAGGATGGACTGGTTGGATCTCCTTGCAGTCCATGGGACTCTCAAGAGTCTTCTCCAACACCACAGTTCAAAAGCATCAATGTTTTGGTGCTCAGCTTTCTTCACAGTCCAACTGTCACATCCATACATGACACTGGAAAAGCCATAGCTTTGACCAGACGGACCTTTGTTGGCAAAGTAATGTCTCTGCCTTTTAATCTGCTGTCTAGGTTGGTCATAACTTTCCTTCCAAGGAGTAAGTGTCTCTTAATTTCATAGCTGCAATCACCATCTGCAGTGATTTTGGAGCCCCAAAAAATAAAGTCTGACACTGTTTCCACTGTCTCCCCATCCATTTCCCATGAAGTGATGGGACCAGATGCCATGATCTTAGTTTCTTGACATAGGTAGGTGGCTTTAAAAAAGACCTGAGTTTCATATATATCTAGTTAGATTTTGACAATGGAATACTATTTTGCATTTTATTTTTCCCTTCAAGATAGTCCTTTTTCACTTTCTTTCACTATGACTTTTCTCATTCATACATTACTTTTCACTTTTCAGTCAGGAAGCAAATGTTTAATGGTAGTGTTGATCATAGCATGTTGAACATAGCATGTTGGGTGCTACTAGATTCTATAATGGCCAAAGATTACAGAAAGGCCCATAGCTCGCCTTGGCCCAGCTACTCCTCCTACTTTTGAGTTACTTTTGGGAGAAAAGTACCCAAAGGACAGTATAAGTTGGAAATAGATTATTTTATAGTAACCAGGACTTGTATCTAAAATGCCAAAGCTCATCTCCTTGCCAAACTGAGTTTCAGCCTAGGGTAATTTTATATATGGTTGGGAGAAGCTTCATTGAGTAGATCATGATTGAGCTGAGATCTGACTGGCTACAAGTCTCTGTTGTTGTTGTTTGCTTGCTATGTTGTGCCTAACTCTGAGACCCCATGGAATGCAGCATGGAGTTTGCAAACTCCCAGAGTTTGCTCAAACTCATGTCCATTGTGTTGGTGATGCTATCCAACCATCTCATCCTTTGTTGCCACATCCTTGTTCTGCCCTCAATCTTTCCCAGCATCAGGGTCTTTTCCAATGAGTCAGCTCTTCACATCAGATGGCCAAACTGTTGGAGCTTCAGCATCAGTCCTTCCAGTGAATATTCAGGGTTGACTTGACTTCCTTTAGGATTGACTGGTTTTATATCCTTGCAATCCAAGGGACCCTCAAGAATCTTCTCCATCACCACAATTCAAAAGTATCAATTCTTTGGCTCTCAGCCTTCCTTAGGGTACAACTCTCACACCTGTACATGACTATTGGAAAAACCATAGCTTTGACTCTACGGACCTTTGTTGGCTTTTTAATATGTTGTCTGGATTTGTCAAAGCTTTCCTTTCAAGGAGTAAGAATCTTTTAATATCTTTTAATTTAATAGTCTCTAACTAGGAGAAAATTTGGAAGACCAATTCCACCAGATAAACAGAAAATTACAATTTAAAAGGCTTTCAGGTGGGAACATGGCTTGGCATGTTTAAGAACTAGAAATAAGGCCAATGAAGCTGATGATATAAGAAAGTTAGTATGACAGCAGAGTGATATGACAGAGATCAATTTATTATTTCCTCCTGTGGCAAAGAGAAAGGGTTGGTTAAAGCATCCCCTGTGATAGGGAAAATAGCTGGGCACTCCTCTCAATTTTGGAGACCTATAGTTGAGAAGACTGTCAGGAATTGGTTTTGTATTGCACAGTTGGTTTATATTATTCACTATTCTTAAGATATCCATGCACTGATTAACCAAAAATTACCAAACACTTGCTATATTCCAAGTACTCTGCTATGATTAAGCATTGGAAAAACTGAGATAAACAGTACAAAATGCTTATGTCAAGGAATTCTTGCTTGTTTGTAGTTGGACAGTTTGATAGAACTCTTCTGATTACTATGTGACCTGGTGTAGGTTATCTAACCTCTCTGTGTCTACGTATAATTATCAATAAAATGAGGAGCTTGTTGTAGCTACTCAATGGAGCTGCTGTGAGAATGAAGTTAATACATTGAAAGCATTTTAAATGGCGCCTGACACAATAATCACTCAGTGCCTACTAGCAACTACTATTGTGATTATTTTATGGAATAGCAGAAAGGGATAGTTTAATTCAGTCCTAAAAGTTAGGAAAGTTTAAAAGGAAAAAATGAGATTTGAATTCATTCATTCACTGATATGCTTATTTAGTAAAGATGTATTGAATACCTACTATGCCTCAGACACTGTTTTTCCACATACTCCTATTGTATTGCCTGTATTATCTTTCCCATTATTATTTCACTGTCAGACTTTAACATCTGTATCATCCTTTTCAACGGACTTAACTTTAGTGAAGGGAAGAATATAGATATTAGAAACATAAGCCACAAATAATTTTTAGGTAAAATTGTGAACTGTGATATCAAGTGTAATTCAGTCAGTGAGAGGAAAAAAATGCCAAGAATATCCAAAAGGAATAAAAGATGACTAAATGGCCTAGCCATGTGAGATAATACAAGAGAAATAAGAAATACAAGATAACATAAGAAGAAGTGGAATGATCAAGCATATTCTATAGTATATTTATCCAACTAAGATCAGTTGAGGGCCCACTGTGTGCTGAGACAAAATACAAATATGTACGATAATAATAAGATTTTTTGATATATACTGTGATCTAAGGTTAAAATACTAAAACACTCTAGTACATGCTATACTATAGTATAAAATACTATGGTAACATAACCTCATAGTTTATACTGCTGGAACTACTTTATAAAGTAGTTGAAAGTTGAAAATATAATTTTTGCTCTTTTGTGGAGTAATTATATTCTTAAATTAATGTAAGAGTTCTTATTTTCACAGTCAAATGCATCCAGATGTGATGACGTATAGTTTTGATGACCTGGTTAACACTGAAAAAACTTTTTTTTTTTCTTTTTCTTTTTATTTTTTTTATTAGTTGGAGGCTAATTACTTCACAACATTTCAGTGGGTTTTGTCGTACATTGATATGAATCAGCCATGGATTTTGCTGCATATTTTATTTTGATATTATTGAAATGACAACTAAATGTATTAGTGTTTTTCCTAGCCTGGAAATCATTACGGAACTGAAGCCTAATTTGTTTAAAAACAATTTTTAGAATATGTTTATGGTTTACATAGTTATTTAAATGCCCCATGCAGATTTATGGGATGCTCCAGCAAATGTTTTAGAAAGTTATTTTCAATGTATCACAGTCTTTATGCAATCCATTGCAAATCAGTGACGTATGGGAATTTCTTTGCTTCCAGAAACATAATTAGGTATTTATGCCTATAACCATACCCACACATTTTTTTTCCCTTTTATTCTACTGTATAGCACTAACCTGAATCTAAGCTGTAAATCTATTCAGATCTGGTTTGGAGGGCTAGTTAGATAATACATTCAGAGAGTTGCAGGAGTTAAGTGTACTTCTCTGGTTCATTTGTATGTATCACTTAAGTCTTGGGGTTGGCTTCTCCTATTTAGGTCAGCCAAACAATAAGAATTCACTGAGTGGTCACTCATGACAGACCTGCTCTAGACTGTGTACAAAGAATTCAAAGAATTCATTATTCATTATCAAAAGATTCATTGATAAACTGAGGCACAATTTCTCTTTTAAGAGTTTTCATTAGTATTGGGGAGACTAGACATATATATTTTTAAAATGCCTATTGGAAATTTGATCTGGAAATTTCACTGCTGGTCAACAGTGCATCTAGCTGGGCCAGTTGCAAGAACATGTAGTAAAGTCAGGATAATGGATGCACTGTAACATTTTGCTAGGTATAGTAGGATGCAGATTAGGGCAGGTGTCTGGCATTGTAATAATGGAAAGTGAAAGTGTTAGTTGCTCAGTTGTGTCTGACTCTTTGCGACCCCATGGACTGTAACCTGCCAGACTCCTGTCTGTGGAAATTTCCAAGCAAGTATACTGGAGTAGGTAGCCATTCCCTTCTCCAGGGGATCTTCCCCACCCAGGGATTATAGTGTAAGTCACATAAAAAAAAATGAGTATGTAAGTAAGCAAGTAAATAAGTAAGTAAACACTATCACCTAAAGAACACAGAGAAACACGACTGTTACCATTGGGTGGGTAGAGTGAGTGGCTCTAGTCCTGTGGTACCTTGGAGAGCTCTCAATAACCTCTGACCGATTTTGTGTAAGGTCCTACTGACTCTTTTTGTCCTTCTAGGCCTAGGCCTACATGATTAGGTTTATCATCGTGGTGGAACTAAAATTTAGTCACTACAGCTATACTTCAATTAGCTATGATTAGACTGCAGGGTGCCAGGATAGCACCTTCATCCTATTAAACCTTTTGGCCTTCTCACTGGATCATGAGCAGTGTTTGGGGGTTTCTCAAAGGTTCCAATGTACTGAGAAGGACAAATAAGCTTATCATGGGCTCACATTGTGGGCATGCTTTCTTTCCAGGGGAAGGATCCTGTTTTTGACTCAGACAGGAGAAGTGTTGCCAAGGACGAGGTGGCATATGCTCAGTTCCAATTAGTGTGAAGACAGTAAACACTATAAAAGCTCAGAGAAGGAAGTTGTTACTAAGGGTGATAGAACCCATGAAAGACTCTGCACAATAACTGGCCCTGTAGTAATGAAAGTTCAGACACCTGGGGAAAGGGAGCGGGAATTCCAAGTAGAGAAAATGGTTAGCATTAACATTCCATTAATTTCTGAGAAAGACAATTACAAGACAAAGTCTTTATCTTTAAATTGCCTGTAATCCACCAGTGCAAGAAAAGAAACACAGAAGCCTGAATGAACATTAGAATAATTACCAGTTATGTGGTAAAAGAATAAAGAGGTAGAGTATAAATGCAGTAATGATGCTTAAGAGATAAAGTCTTAGGAATAAAGGATTGATGTGGAGAGGGCTAATTAGGGCAGTGTTGAGATTAGTCTTCTGACCTGAGTTACTGTTTTGTTTCTTATAATATTGTTGTTTAGTCTCTAAGTTGTGTCTAACTCTTCTGCAACCCCATGGAAGCCTGCCAGGTTTCTCTGTCCATGGGATTTCCCAGGCAAGAATACTGGAGTGGGTAGCCATTTCCTTCTCCAGGGGATCTTTCTGTCCCAGGAGTTGAACCTGCATCTCCTACCTTGGCAGACTGATTCTTTACTACTGAGCCACCTGGAAAGCCTGGCTCTTATCTTAGTACTTCAAAAATAGATGTTGTGTTTATTTACTTGGAGAATTGATCTCAGGAAGAAATACAGGTAAAATAAAGGCAAAAACTTGTATTCAGGAAGATTTCAATTATATGTATTTTGATCATGACTTCTGTGAGTTATTTCAGCCTGAGTTTAGTTTTTAGCTCTTGTGCTACTTCCTCACTAGTGCTTGTGCTGCTGTCTGCCTGCCTCTTGGCTCTTTGGTTCTCCACTCTAGGAGATTCTCCATGCATGGTAGAATAGAGTTGCTTGTCCTTACAGAGCATGCTAGAGGATAGAAACATAATCACTGATAGGTACAAATGATAGAAAAACTCTACTTTCAATAGTATTCAGTTAGATCTTTTACCAAGCCATTTTCAGAATGTCTCTAAAAATTATTCAGTCTAACCTCAATACATCTTGGAATTGAAGATGTTTCAGAGATTGCCTCACTTACTCCTTACCCAATCAGGTAGCCTTTCAACCTGCATCACGTCTCTGGCAGCTGGTCACCAGGCTCTGTGTGAACATTGTCAGAGATGGGAGGCTCACTCCCAAGGAAGCTGTTACACTGTTGACTAATTTTAACACTTGGAAAGGTCTTGCAGTAAGCTAGCATCTGTATCCAAGACTTGAAATCAGTTGTGCCAATTTCTTTCTAGGGAAGCTATGCCAAAGTAGGTCAATTTATATATTTATTCAGCAAAATTTATTGGGCATTTAATGTGTGCAAGGAATTTTCTAGACCTCCAAATGCTAAAATTATGAATAAGTATATAATGATTTTCCTAGTAAGAAGAAAGATTTTTAATAAATGCTTTTTGTATCAGTAGATGGATGGTTAGATGAATAAATTATAATGTTTTCTCTTTTTTATTATGAAATAAACTTTTGCTATGTAAGTAAATTTGATGTATTTCTTGATAAATGAAGAATGTGAGATTGAGCATATTAATATCTCCTAGAGGGATATTATTATTTATTTTATTGCATGCTATAGTATAAAAAATTCAGGCAAGTTAGTATATATGTATTTATTTAAGATACATATTATAAGTATGAAATAATGGACTAAAGTATTACGTGTGTATCCTAAGGAGGCATATTTTAAAATATTTTATGCAAATGCATATATGTATATAAATAGTTTATTCCTATATCTCAGTATCTCAATAAAATGCCTTTCATTTCCCACTTTGAAGACCATGTGTATCACAGAGAGTTAAGATTTATGGCTTTATTAGCTTTTCAAATATTTATATAGTCTCTCAATTAGCATGTCAAGTGTGCATTACTTCTTTGTTCTTTCTGTTACAAGTCCAATGAATGTAATGTGGTAGCAGTTCAGATTTGGTTCAAGGACGTATTAAAACTCACCAAGTTTAAAAACATAGGCTTTGAGAGAATATTAAGAGAGCTAGGGAACTTTAAGGAAGGCTAAGACAGAAGTAATGCCTGAAAAACAAACAAACAAAAATTATAAGAAAGCTGTATTGACATAGAAGTACTACAGAAAAAAAAAAAAAAGCCTCACTGTAGCAGTGAATAAAAAGAAGTAAAATTTGAAATAATGCCAAAAAGCTAATATTTTGGTTTCTTCAAGGGCATTATAATCAATTTGGAGTACCACATATAGTAGAAATCTAGGATTTTTTTTAAAGGTAGATATTTTGAAAGAACAAAATTATACAGAGCTGAAATGTAAGTAATGAAATACAAGGAAAGAAAAAAAAAAAAGGAAGTAATCTAAGTCTATGCCCCGACCAGTAATGCTAAAGAAGCTGAAGTTGAACAATTCTATGAAGACCTACAAGACCTTCTAAAACGAAACCAAAAAAAGATGTCCTCTTCATTATAGGGGACTAGAATGCAAAAGTAGGAAAGCAAGAGATACCTGGAGAAACAGGCAAATTTGGCCATAGAGTACAAAATGAAGCAGGTCAAAGGCTAACAGAGTTTTGTCAAGAGAACGCACTGGTCATAGCAAACACCCTCTTCCAACAACACAAGAAAAGACTCTACACATGGACATCACCAGATGGTCAATACAGAAATCAGATTGATTATATTCTTTGCAGCCAAAGATGGAGAAGCTCTATACAGTCAGCAAAAACAAGACTGGGAGCTGACTGTGGCTCAGATCATGAACCCTTTATTGCCAAATCCAGACTTCAGTTGAAGAGATCAGGGAAAACCACTAGACCATTCAGGTATGACCTAAATCAAATCCCTTACGATTATATAGTGGAAGTGAGAAATCGATTCAAGGGATTAGATCTGATAGACAGAGTGCCTGAAGAACTATGGATGGAGGTTCATGACATTGTACAGGAGGAAGTGATTGAGATCATCCCCAAGAAAAAGAAATTCAGGAAGGCAAAATGGTTGTCTGAGAAGACTTACAGATAGCTGAGAAAAGAAGAGAGGCTAAAGGCAAAGGAGAAAAAGAAAGATACAGCCATGTGAATGCAGAGTTCCGAAGAATAGCAAGGAGAAATAAGAAAGCCTTCCTCAGCGATCAGTGCAAAGAAATAGAGGAACACAATAGAATGGGAAAGACTAGAGATCTCTTCAAGAAAATTAGAGATACCAAGGGAACTTTTCATGCAAAGATGGGAGCAATAAAGGACAGAAATGGTATGGACCTAACAGAAGCAGAAGATATTAAGTAGAGGTGGCAAGAATATGCAAAAGAACTGTACAAAAAAGATCTTCATGTCCCAGATAACCATGATGGTGTGATCATTCACTTAGAGCCAGATATCCTTGAATGTGAAATCATGTGGGACTTACGAAGCATCACTACGAACAAAGCTAGTGAAGGTGATGGAATTCCAGTTGAGGCATTTCAAATCCTAAAAGATGATGCTGTGAAAGTGCTGCACTCAATATGCCATCAAATTTGGAAAACTCAGCAGTGGCCACAGGACTGGAAAAGATCAGTGTTCATTCCAATCCCAAAGGAAAGCAATGCCAAAGAATGTTTAAACTACTGCACAATTGCACTCATCTTACATGCTAGCAAAGTAATGCTCAAAATTCTCCAAGTCAGGCTTCAACAGTACGTGAACTATGAATTTCCAGATGTTCAAGCTGGATTTAGAAAAGGCAGAGGAACCAGAGATCAAACTGTCAGCATCCGCTGGATCATAGAAAAAGCAAGACAGTTCCAGAAAAACATCTACTTTTGCTTAATTGACTACACCAAAGCCTTTGACTGTATCACAACAAACTGCAAAAATTCTTAAAGAGATGGGAATACCTGGCCACCTGGCCTGTCTCCTGTGAAATCTGTATGCAGGTCTAGAAGCAACAGTTAGAATGGGACACGGAACAAGAGACTGTTTCCAAATCAGGAAAGGAGTACGTCAAGGCTGTATATTGTCACCCTGCTATTTAACTTATATGCAGAGTACATCATGTGAAATGCTGGGCTGGATGAAGCACAAGCTGGAATCAGGATGGCTGGGAGAAATATCAATAACTTCAGATATGCAGATGACACCACCCTTATGGCAGAAAGTGAAGAAGACCTAAAAAGCCTCTTGATGAAAGTGAAAGAGGAGAAGGAAAAAGTTGGCTTAAAGCTCAACATTCAGAAAACTAAGATCATGGCATCCAATCCCATCACTTTGTGGCAAATAGATGGGGAAACAATGGAAATAGTAAGGGACTTTATTTTCTTGGGCTCCAAAATCACTGCAGATTGTGACTGCAGCCATGAAATTAAAAGACTCTTACTCCTTGGAAGAAAAGCTATGACAAACCTAGGCAGCATGTTGAAAAGCAGAGAAAAAGATTTGTCTAGTCAAAGCTATGGTTTTTCCAGTAGTCATGTATGGATGAGAGTCGGACTATAATGAAAGCTGAGTGCCGAAGAATTGATTCTTTTGAACTTGTGGTGTTGGAGAAGACTCTTGAGAGTCCCTTGGACTGCAAGGAGATCCAACCAGTCCATCCCAAAGGAAATCAGTTCTGAATGTTCATTGGAAGGACTGATGTTGAAGCTGAAACTCCAGTACTTTGGCCACCTGATGTGAAGAGCTGACTCATTTGAAAAGACCCTGGTGCTGGGAAAGATTGAAGGCAGGAGGAGAAGGGGACGATACAGGATGAGATGGTTGGATGACATCACCAACTCAATGGACATGAGTTTGAGTAAGACTCAAACTCCCATCACCGGGAGTTGGTGATGGACAGGGAGGCCTGGCGTGCTGCAGTCCATGGGTTCACAAAGAGTCGGACACGACTGAGTGACTGAACTGAACTGAATACCTTTCTACCTTTCTTTCCTAATATCTTCTATGTCAATTAAAGTTATCACACTATAAATTTAGCAGACTTGTAAAGGAACTAATTTCTTTCCAGACTGACGCTTTCACGAGTTTCCTAATTTTGTTTATGGCATCACCACCCTCTAAGTCTCCCAAGCTACATGTTTTAAACACTTACTTTCTCTCCCCCATTTCACAACTAATTAGTTACCAAATCTGATTCTCTGTTTGCAAATCCAGCTAGCAAATTAGCCTGTCTTCTTAGGTACAGTAAACACTTAGATCTTTACCAACAATAGAAGTTTTATGCTTTTAGTTTCATTGTCAGTGCTGGGAAATTAAATGTCAAGCTTAGGATGGCAAATAGATTTAGATTAGCAATTTTATTCTTAGTGTTAGTTTTGAAGAATCTTGTCAAATATATATGTTTTAGAATATAAACACTGATGTACTTTTTTTCTGATTGATGTTTTATTGTTTTCATTCTTTTTATTCAGGGTTACAACTCTTGAAAAAGAATTTTAAATAGCAATGGCTTTTGATTGGTATTGTTTTAAAGATAAAGATGTGAATACAAGTTTAGTTTTTTACTTATACAAACCTGGGAGATGCCCTTGAAGTATCAATGCCAGGTTGTTTTCTTTTTTTTTTTTCTCAATAGTTTAACTTGTATGTTGAAAAGGATCATGAAGGTGATAAGAATTTAGGGTTATACTTTCTGCTTTGACATACCTGACTTTGGGCCTTGGGTAAATAATCAGTCTCCGTCAGAAATAGAGCTTGGACTTGATCATGTCAATGACTCGTTTCTAGATCTAGATAACCCTGTGTCTCATTTCTCTTATCTTCCCACATCACCCTGATTAGGTGAGGTCTATAGGATGGCAGCATGGCTTAGATTAAGCCCTCAGGCCTTGGAGTCTAGAAATTTGGGTATATATCCTGGTTCTGTCAGCTCTGACACCAAGGAAAGTGTACTTACTTTTCTCTGTCTTTTTTCCTGGCCTGTAATATAGGATTAATAATTGTGAGAATTCCACCAGTTAATATACAAAAGGCTCTGAGGAACCGGGCTAGCACATAAAACTACTATTTCTTTGCTATTATTGATATTCTTATGAAGCATTCAACATGGTTCTGGCGTGCAGTATGTACTCTGAAAAGTATTTGCTGTTATTCTTATTGCCAGATAGTCCATTCCAATTTCTATAAGCAGTATCTCAGACTTTGGCCACAAAGAAAAATAGATGAGAGTATATGCTTTTAACACAAATCTGTGCTTTTTTACCTCAGCAAAGAAACCGAGACAATGAGCTGGGCAAATGGCCTTGTGAGGGAAGGTGTGCATTTCATCTGGTAATGCCATAACATATGCCTGTAAGGGACTACTATACAAGACATAGCTGAATAAGTTTGCTTTTTCTTTTCCCCAACTGCAAACCAAGATTTGCTTTGAGTAATACTGTCAGTTTGTGGCCAAGTGTTACTGTGAAAATGCGTATTTAACTTTGTGACCATTATTTTACCTATTATCTTTGTGTACTTCTTTAGTGGGCTTTCCTGGTGGTTCGGACTCTCGGTAAAAGAACCTGCCTGCAGTGCAGGCCACCTAGGTTGGATCCCTTTGTCAGGAAGATCCCCTGGAGAAGGGCATGACAACCCATTCCAGTATTCTTTCCTGGAGAATCCCATGGATAGAGGAGACTGGAGGACTACAGTTCATGGGGTCACAAAGAGTCAGACGCAACTGAGCGACTAACACACATGCGCTCTATTAGTATTACAAGCCAGTGAAATTTGAAGCTGTATAATTATATAGGAAGATTGCTCTAAGCTGGTAGAATGTAAATTTAAACAAGAGAGTGCCTGGAAACATTTTGAGATAAAAATGGTTTACATTACACATATTTTAGAGCAAATATTTTTCTATGTTACCACTGTTTAATGTTTTAGATTAGAAGATGGAAGATGAAGAAGAGTCTGTTGATTCTTCTTTCTTAAACTATGACAATCTCAATATCTATTTATATACAATATTTATGAATGGTATTTTACTTTTCCAGATAATTATAAGACTTGCTACCATAATAGCTCTGTGGACAAAATTTCTTGTTAATTATCATCATAACATAATGAAATCATTTGCTTACATCTAGACATAAAATCATGAAATATTTTAACTATTAAATTTATATATTATTTTATAATCTTAACTTTAAAATGACCAGTTTTAAGTTTCTCATCTAGTGATAATAATGATAATTTATGTTTGATAGATATACAAAAGTATTTTCAATGGGTATCCCATTTTTATTTTTCATCAGAAATTATTAACTCTAATTTAAGAAAATTCAGAGAAATTAAGTGACATAGTCAAGTGCAATAATAAAATTAGTATTTAAATCTGGGCTTCTGATGGCAAATACTGTATTTTCAGATATTTAAAATAAGTAGATTGAAATAGTTGATTAGAGAATCATGGCTGAGGACATAATGCTCTTTTGACACAGATTAATGAGATAGGAATTATTACCACTTCTCTTTTTTTGGCATTCCTTTACAAAGAAGGACAATGGGAAGGGGGATGGGACAGGAAACACAGTTGAAGAGGGAAATTGATTCATAATCAATATGTATGGTTTATCCACAAGAAATGCTGTATCCCATTGGTAAGAATTTGGTGCAGTATGCCAAAAAGAAAAAATCAATTCACATTTTTTAAATTGAAAAAATTTTGAAATTGATAATGTAGAAGAAATATAAAATGTCTCAGTGACCCATATATTTACTTTTATGTGTGTGCATTTGGCTATTTGCCTGTTATTCCAGAATTGGGCACAGCCTGCAAGTAAATTAGAGAAGACTTGTTTTTATTTTTAATTATTGATCAGCTGCCTGTAAGATTCATTTTCTATTAATGCGGAGGTGGGATTGTGTTTTTCCTTTCTCTTTAGTTCTTGATGAACCCCATATGGTTCTGGCGCTCAGTGCTCTTTAATAATTCAAGCTTATCATGGAAAAAAGTCAAGTTAAAAAATCTACAGCCGTGGTTCTCAAAGTATTTTTTCCTATTAGCAGTAGAAATAGTTCTTCAAGTTAAATTATAATCTAGACTCAAACTTTTAAAAGCATATTTAAGCAGAACTGCTTGGTTTGCATATGAGAAGACTATGACCCTCTCGTTCCCTCAACTTTCCATCCCTCTGTGATGGCCCCATAAGTGGCTCCTTTAAAGCCTGGGCATCCATTGAACAGAATTAGAAATATATTGATGTGGATGATAAAATGATTAGATAGAATTAGCCCTGGCCCAGGGCTGAGACAGACCAGATCTGAATGTAAACCATCACCATACTACCAACTGGCCTTATTACCTTGAGCAATTTTATTACATGTTGTTACATCCTCAGCAAAAATGAAGATAAAATGGTGCCCACTTCGTAAAACTGTTCTAAGAATTGAAGTAATACATTATAAAGTGCTTTGCACATATTATTACTAATGTCAATATTTAATCATCTCTTCTGTCATTCTCTACACTGTTGCAGTGTTGGCAGCATAATGAAGTGGTAAAGATAATGCTGCTCACAGTAATTATGACTTTCTTAATGAGAGACATGAATATTTCAAATTATAATCCTGAGACACTACAGTTTATGTTTTCTTTTCAACTCAGGTTTGTGTGAAGACATGTGTAAAATGCACCCTCTTTGAATAATAAACTGTAAAATATCCTTTAAGATACTGAACTGGTGAAAATCTTTAGATATGATCTAATTTTCTTTGATGGTATGTACAGTTAAAATAATTTCATAAGGGCAGGATGGCATACCTTAACCTTTCCATGTGCAAGTAGGCTGTCAATTCCACTCAGGGTGGGCCTCTAAAACAGAGGTTGCTATGTCATGGTATCGTTATTCAATTCTTAATAAGCAATCCATTTTCCTTTATGCCTTCCCTCCTCCCTTTCTTCTCCCCTTTCCTTATTTCTGTTTTCTGCACACGCTCTGTTTTAAATACGAAGCAAAAAATAAAATGGGTGTTCCAACCTAAGATGGTGGTAGGTGGCTGTTCAAAAATGATTGGACCTTCTATTATCAAATGTCACTTTAATCTCAGTAGTATGCAAACTAAAATTTTTAGCAAAAGCATGAAGTGAGGGCTCTCTGGGAAAAGTTATCCTCCATGGCCATGTGGACAGAGTGAAGCAGTGAGCGCTTTGCTCCCACTCTGCCTGTGCCCACCAGGCCATCTTGCTTTCCACTGGGTCTGTCACCCAGTCCCTGACCCAGGCTCTTCTTGCTCATCCTTTCTTATGGCTCACTGGCTTCTTGGAGAGCTGCACTTAGCTCTAACAGGGTAGGGCCTATTCACCACTGACTTCTAGGACTAATGCATACAATTCTCCTGTTTATTGAATGAATTAAAAAGATTTCTTGTTTTAAAATATACATGCCTCTGAGAAGTAGTATATAGTCATACCTTGGAGATATTCCTGGCTGGGTTCCAGACTACCATAACAAAGCAAATAAGGCAATAAAGGTAGTCAAAAATTTTTCTTGGTTTCCCAGTGCATATAAAAATTATGTTTACACTATCCTGTAATCTATTTTAAGTATTCAATAGTATTTTGTCTGAAAACAATATATATATATATATATACCTTATTAGAAATACTTTATTGCTGCAAATGCTAACCATTATCTGAGCTTTCAGCAAGTCATAATCTTTTTACTGGTAGAGAGTCCTGCCTCAATGTTGTGGCTGCTGACTGATCAGGATGATGACTGCTGAATGTTGGGGTAGCTGTATTTCTCAAGGTAAGACATTGAAGTTTGCCACATCAATCGACTCTTCCTTCCAAGAAGTAATTGCTGGGTATCATGCAATTTTTTGGTAGCATTTTATCCACAGTAGAATTTTTCCAAAATTGTATTCAATCCTCTAGGCCCTGTGGTTGCTTAATCAATTAAATTTATGTAATAGCCTAAATCATTTGTTGTCATTTCAACAGTCTTCACTGCATTTTTACCAGCAGTAGATTCAGTCTCAAGAAACCACTTTCTTTGCCCATCCATAAGACTCAACTCCTCATCTGTTCAAGTTTTAATCATGAGATAATAGCAGTTTAGTACATCTTCAGGCTCTACTTCTAATTCTAGTTCTCTTGCTATTTCCTCCACGTTCTCAGTTACTTCTTCTACTGAAGTCTTGAATCTTTCAAAGTCATCCATGAATCATGACTTTTTAGTGGCATCTAGAATGGTGAGTCCTTTCCAGAAGCTTTTCAATTGACTGTCCTTATCCATCAGAGGAATCACTATTTTGGGTAGCTATAGCTTTATAAAATGTTTCTCAAATAATAAGACTTGAAAGTCAAAATTATTCTTTGATACATGGACTGCAGAATGGGTGTTGTGTTTGGAGGCATGAAAACAACATTAATCTTTTTGCACATCTCCATCAGAGCTCTTGGGTGACCAGGTACATTGCCAATGAGCAGTAATTGACAAAAATAAAGATGAATAAGTCGCAACAGTAGGCTTAAAATATTCAATAAATCATGTACACAGATGTGCTGCCATCTAGGCTTTGTTATTGCATTTATATATCACAAGCATAGTAGATTTAGCATAATTCTTAAGGGTTTTAAGATTTTTGAAGTGTTAAATGATCATTGGCTTCAACTTAATGTCACCAGTTGCATTAGCCCCTAACAAGAGAGTCAGACTGTTCTTTGAAGCTTTGATGCCAGGTATTGACTTCTCCTCTCTACTGTGAGAAGTCCTGATGGCATTTTCTTCCAATACAAGGCTGTTTTGTCTACACTGAAAATCTGTTGTTTAGTATAAGCACCTTCATTAATTATCTTAGCTAGATCTTCTGGATGATTTGTTGCAGCTTCTACAACAGCACTTGCTGTTTACCCTGAGCTTTTATGTTATGCAGACAGCTTCTTTCCTTAAACTTCATGAGCCTGACTCTGCTAACTTCAGACTTTTCTTCTGCAGCTTCCTCACTGCTCTTAGCCTGCATAGCATCGAAGAGAGTTAGGGCCTTGCTCTGGATTAGACTTTGACTTAAAGGGAATGTTGTAGTTGGTTAGTTCCTCTATCCAGACCACTGAAACTTCATCCATATCAGCAATAAGACTTTAACTTTCTTGTCATTTGTGTGTTCACTGGAGCAGCACTTTTAATGTCCTTCAAAAACTTTTCCTTTGCATTTACAACTTGGGTAACTGGTATGGGAGACCTAGATTTCTGCCTATGTCAACTTTGAACATGCCTTCCTCACTCAACTTTACATTTCTAATTTTTTATTTAAAGTAGGAGATGCTTAACTCTTCCTTTCATTTGAACACTTAGAAGTCATTGTAGGGTTATTAGTTGGCCTAATTTCAATATTATTCTATCCCTGAGAATAGGGAGGAGAGGGAGAGAGATTGAAGAACAGCTGATCTTTGAAGCAGTCAGACAGAACACTTATGTTTATTATGTTTGTTGTCTGATATGGGCCTGGTTTGTGACTCCAAAAACCAATTGTGATAGTAAAGGTCACTGACCACAGGTCACCATAGCAAATATAATAATAAAGAACAAGTTTGAAATACTGCAGAATAACCAAAGTGTGACACAGAGACATGAAGGGATCACATGCTGTTGGCAAAATGGTGCTGGTAGACTTGCTCAGTGCAGAGTGGCCACAAAACTTCTATTTTTAAAAAGCACAATATCTGTGAAGCTCAATAAAAAGAAGTGTAATAAAACTATATATACCTGTACTTGAGGGTATACTTTGATTTTTAGTTAGAACATTAGCTGGAATATGTTAGCAGCCAGCTGAAAGCAAGGCAAACCTAGGAAAGATGCCAGAAAGCAGTAGATATGCCAAACAGGAGACATAAGCACCAGAGCTGGAAAAATGGAAGGAGCAGGAGAGGAGGCTGAAAGTAAATTTCTTTCTTTCTGTTTTTTTTTTTTTTTTTTAATTTTGGCCTTAAGCGTTCCATTAAAATCATCTTGTGCTTCTTGGACAAGTTATCAATATTAGACTTTGGTTAATTAGCATTTCAAAGAGATAGAGACAATGGGTGAGGATTCTGTGAATCACTGGCTCTAATGAATGACAGCTTGACTAAGCCAGTGACACAGGTCCCAGCCCCATCTCTGTGCTGTACTTCTTGAAATTTTCTCCCCTAATCTCAAACTTTCTGTGCCTGTCATTCTGTTTTATCAGACTCTTCTTGCCTCTTGTACTGAATCCTCAGTTTTCCTAATCTTTCTGTTTTTATAGTTCTCCATCACCACCTTTGTGAATTAGCTTTTTCTCTCCTCTCTCTTTTTTTTCCCCCTCTAAGTGGTTTCCCTACCCTTAACTCTTATCTGTATGTGACTGTTGAATTGAATGTTAAGCATATTACTTGTAGTTACTTCATAAAGACTTACAAGCCCTAATTTTCCCCTAAATAAAAAGTGGATTGAAAGCTTTACATTTCATATTTTAAAGAGAGAAATGAACTTTTTTTGCTATGTAATCAATTCCTCCTTTGGACTTTAGGAACAATCATCAGCCTTAATTTATGGTGTTAATTTAATGTTATTAAACAGTGAACTTAATTTATTCATAGTATCATGGGCTATGGCCTGGTTACCTGGCCTTCTAATTTTATGCACAAATTTTTATAAATTGGCTTGACTACAGAAAATATTCTCTGAAATATATACCAAACATTAAAAAGGGAGAAAGCATTCAGACACCAAACAATTCTATACAAACCTCTGTCTGCCTGTAAATTCATTAAGCTCACTCAGCACCTTTGTTCTTTTTCCTTCTATGTTTTAAGAGACGTTTACTTTCCTGTAAAGTAACCCTTAGCATTTCTTGGAACTCATGCTGCATGTGCTGAATCTTAGAAGTGACCATCAGTTAATTTAGTTGCTTAGTCGTGTCCGACTCTTTGCAACACCATGAACTGTAGCACGCCAACCTTCCCTGTTCCATCACCAGCTCTTAGATCTTGCTCAGACTCATGTCCATCGAGTCGGTGATGCCATCCAACCATCTCATACTCTGTCATCCCCTTCTCCTCCTGCCTTCAATCTTTCCCAGCCTCAGGGTCTTTTCTAATGAGTCAGTTCTTCCCATCAGGTGGCCAAAGTATTGGGGCTTCAGCTTCAGCATCAGTCCTTCCAATGAATGTTCAGGACTGATTTCTTTTAGGATGGACCTCTTTGCAGTCCAAGGGACTCTTAAGAGTCTTCTCCAATACCACAGTCTAAAAACATCAATTCTTTGGTGCTCAGCTTTCTTTGTGGTCCAATTCTCACATCCATTCATGACTACTGGAAAAACCATAGCCTTGACTAGACGGACCTTCGTTGGCAAAGTAATGTCTCTGCTTTTTAATATGCTGTCTAGGTTGGTCATAGCTTTTCTTTCAAGGAGTAAGCGTCTTTTAATATCATGGCTGCAGTTACCATCTGCAGTGATTTTGGAGCCCAATAAAATAAAGTCTGTCACTGTTTCCACTGTTTCCCCATCTATTTGCCATGAAGTGATGGGAAAAGATATCATGATCTTAGTTTTTTGAATGTTGAGTTTTAAGCCAGCTTTTTCACTCTCCTCTTTCACCTTCATCAAGAGGCTCTTTAGTTCCTCTTTGCTTTCTGTCAGTCATTCTTCACCTCAGTTCTATCAAGGAGAAGAAGTGGATGCTTTAGCAAACAGAAATAACAATGCCAGTCCAATTGAGATGCTTCCTGGGAGAAAAGAGACAGTAGAAGGTATGGTCAAAAGTTTAGAACCGGAGCAGGGATGGGGGATGGGGCAGGGTGGGGGGGACACGAGAGCAGATGGAACTGAACAGAGGTAGAAATAAAAAGGAAATGTGGGCACTTCTATTTCTACGTCTATTCAGTTCCATCTGCTCTAGTGCCCACCTCCACGCCTAAACTTTTGATCATACCATCTACTGTCTCTTTTCTCCCAGGAAGCCTCTCAATTGGACTGGCGTTGTTATTTCTGTTTGCTAAAGCATCCATTCCCTCTCCTTGATAGAGCCGAGGTGAAGAATTGCTTACTTTTTCACTTTCAGGTCACCATTCTATCTCCTTCTTCTCTGGTATCTTCTCTCTGCTGGAGAGGAGCTTCTTAATCTATCTGAATCCTTTAGGAACCTCTTTGCATCTT
The DNA here is from genome assembly GCF_019320065.1 of Cervus canadensis. Lineage (NCBI taxonomy): Eukaryota > Metazoa > Chordata > Mammalia > Artiodactyla > Cervidae > Cervus > Cervus canadensis. Next base: position 75,109,313 of record NC_057387.1, on the reverse strand, counting down.
CATCTTCTAATACTTCCTTGCATTATGCTCTTAGTCTATGTAGTTTGGATCATTTCTTGGTGTCTATTTCAAACATGAGTTAAACTAAAATTGAAATTTTGTTTTAATTAAAGGCTGTCATCATTTTCAACAATAAAAATATTTTTAAAAATTTTGAGTTGCAGCAAAAATAGCTTTTGAAGGGTATTTTTATTACTGGTGGAAGATTGTAAATCAGATAAATGTTATTAAAAAGAGAGCAAAACATATTGAAACTTCCCTTTTATCTTTACTTAATATGTGTCTAAATTGTATGGTAAATCACAAACAGAAGTGGTAAACAAAATCAAAGGCTTTTTATTTTTTAAGAATTTTGAAAGATTTATACCATTTGGATAGAGAAAAATTGGGAAGGATCTTCCAGGAGCTCAGACAGCAGGAGTAGCAGGGCTTTAGGTTGTAGGATAAAATTGGTACATGTTGGTATGTTACATTGATAGAACAAGATGTGTGCAGTGGGTAGGATTTGTTGATTCAATCAGTCATATATTTAAAATATTATCTAGCTGCACTTACCTTGTCCCCATCAGTATATTAGGTTTTGGAATTTCAGTGGTATTTAAAAACAAATAACATAAAATATATTCCTATGTAGGCATTAGTTGAATAATTGCATAAGAATTTAATAGTAAACCATGTAATATATGTTTTGCAAGGAAAGAATTTGAATTTATAAAAGTATACACCTGGAGGTCTTGGTATGTAGAGTGTGGGATCAGAGAATTTCATGATGAAGGGACATTGACCTAACATCTAAGGTGGGATGAAGAGAAAATTCTTTTTGTTTTGCTTTAAGATTGGCACCCCACTACAGGGAGTAGTTGAAAATATGGAGGAAAGGAAGATGTCTGTAATGTATCCAAAATGGTAGAAGTTGAACATGAAGTTGTTGGATTTCAGATGGGGTTTCACATTTAGGTGGCATTTCTAAGATGGTGGAAATAGTTGAGATTGTTTAGCAAATAGACTCTTGAGCTGGGAGTGAACTAATGAAGGCATTGCTTTAAGAATCTGGTGGCAATGGATTGTTGAGTGATTACAGTAGGAAAAGTTCAGATGGAAGATTGCTGCGTGGAAATAGGCATGGAGTAATAAGGTCAGGAATTAAGAGAGCTTAAAGTCTGTGTGAAAAATATCCTGTATACATTCTCGGTTTTTGTGACACTTTTTCACTCCTTTTTTTTTTTTTTTCTAAATAGAGTTGAGTGTGTGTATTGCAGAAGTCATATATTTAGTAAAATCTCTTCTTATTCCCTCAGGAAGAGTTATAGCTGCTTCCCAGAATTCCACAGCTTTCTATTTCTACCTCTATTAGCACATACTTCATGAAGCAATTAATTATTTATGTTCTTGTTCTCTGAGTAAAACTGTTAACTTCCCATGGGCTGAGAGTTGTTATTTATTTTACGGAGGGCACCTAAGGTTGAATTTGGAAAGTAATGGGCACACTGTGGCTACAGTTAATGATTGACTGAGTAACTGAAAGAATAGGGTCAACATTTATACTGTCTACATTTTCCACATGCAGCATGTCTTGTTGCCTAGCTTCTTAGTGTATCTTTAAGCAATAGACTTTATAATTTGGAAAGAGTACTTTTCTTATTGAAATCACTTGCATGCCCAAAGAAAAAGCATTACATTTTAAGACACAAAGAGTGAGTGGTAAATGATTTCTCTAAAAGTTTATTTATTTAGGTTTTAGTATGCTACATACCAAAACATTTTCTGTTTTTCCATTCTGAGTAGCTGATTCAGAGGTTGCCAAAGATGGTATTTGCTCTCTCTGCCTGATTTATCTCTATCTATCTATCTATCTATCTATCTATCTATCTATCTATCTATCTATCATATATCTCTATCCTCTCTCCATCTGTCTACCTATCTCCACATGTATATATACTCTGAAGGCAGATAAACATGGATTTTAATCTTGACTTCACTAAACTATAATTCAGAAAGGCCATGTAGTCACAAAGTCAGTTTCTGAATCTCAAGAAAGGTAACTAATTTCTCCTGTCTTGTGGAGTTTATGGCAGGATTAGAAATATCTGTCAAGAATTTCATAATTGGTATGCAATACAAAGTAGATATTATCTTGTTACATTTTGTGGTATTATTGTTTTCCAGATTTTCATAACTGACTTACTCAATGTTTTCTAATCAACTTTGGTGAGTATTTGAGAGAACAGTCTGAGTTCAGATGTTTCTTCTTTAAGAATGGAACGTTGGGAGGATGTGGCTGGGATTCTGCACTCCCCTCTCTCTATTAGATCCACACTGGAACCTTCAGGATGGAGGGTGAGATGGAGACTCCTGTCATGGAAGGTGGTTGACCATCTGTACATTTGCTGTTCCTAGGACACTATGTTCATCTTTCAGCCTTTTCAATTAGGAAGACTTGTACTGGCAGGAAAATTGATTCTTGATATTTAGTTTTGTCTATGCCCAACTCCTAGCAAGTAAACCTAGCAGAGGGCATCCAGGACACTGAGGCCCTCATTGTCATTAAATAGAGAAACAAGTACCGTGTTCTCTTCAAAGAAACCTTAGAGTCTCTTGAAGTGGTGCTTAATTCTCTTCCCTTCCTTTGCCAGCAGGAAGAAGGGGGCTCGAGGCACAAATGCACGTTTCTTTCGATTCCCAAAGAGAAAGTCTATGGAGAGGGAGGAGGATGTTAACATTCTTTGCTGCATTAGGAAATTAAATTGACAGGGGACTCTTCTCTTGAGAAGCTAGACAACTACCTAGGGAAAAAGGTTGTTTGCTTTGGGTTGCCTTTTAATAAGAAGAATATACTCAGGCACAGGGTATTAGGAAACAAAGAATAGATAAGGGGTTTGACGAAATGACTGGGAATAAACACAGGTGCATTTCTTGTACGTCAGACTCACAAAAAAAGTCATCATAAGGTATCTGAGACTTTTCTGGATGCAGGTTTAAATAAGTGACTTTATTCAGGAAATGAAAATTTTGATCAGACAGAGAAGAGATGAAGGTGGATTTGCAGTTTGGGCCCATTTCTAGGGAGGACCTCAGGTGGTGTCATGCAAGAGCCGTTTGGGAGTCAGCCTTGAGCTCAGGGTGGGGCTGCTCAGGTGACACAGTGGTAAAGAATACGCCCGCCAATGCAGGAGTCGCAGGTGACGTGGGTTTGACCCCTGGGTTGGGCAGATTCCCTTGAGTAGGAAAGGGCAACCCACTAGGGAGGTGGGAGGGGGGATCGGGATTGGGAATACATGTAAATCCATGGCTGATTCATATCAATGTATGACAAAACCCACTGGGAAAAAAAATAATAATAATAATAAAAAAAAAAATTAAAAAAAAAAAAAGTTTAAAAAGATGTATAGGGTTTGAGTTCCCATTTTCTGAGAAACTGTCATTCATGGAGTTTACTAATCATGCAATTAGTTCCTTTTAATCAACTCTTAATTTTTAATCCCACATAGCAAGTATTAAAATTATTTTTGTAGATGTTGGAACGATTCATAGAGCTATTACATTTAAATAGCTTTTAAAATGTTTTAATATTTTTATTTTCAAGCCAAAACAGCATAAAGTGTACTTTATTCATGTTTTTTCCAAAGAAAAGAATTTATATTACTGCTACTTAAGCATAGTGTAATTCATAATTAACTATGATTAGATCATAATTCATCTAATAACATTAAAAGATGAAAAATAATAATTCATTTGTTTATCTGAAAAAAGTATATGTTGAGGCTCATTATATTTTAATATGCTGAATTATTACTACATACATAGGCAGTGATTCTTCTCATGTGTCTGAAACACTTTTTTGAATGAGAAATTTATTCACTGAAGTTGAGGAATTGAATAAATTAGAATAAAGCAGAAAGCATGGCTAGAGCTGGGAAAACAAAATTTTAAGGAACAACACAGTTTGAATTCAGAGTCCCTCACTTAATAGCCCTGAGAACTTAGTTGCTTGACATTCCTGTGCCCCTATTTCCTCAAGTGAAACAGGTTGATAATGTTACCTAGTTCACAGTGTTGTTAAGAAGCTTGAAAGAGATAATGCGTGGAAAGCAGTCAGCCCTGTTCCTAGCACACAAATGATACTCAATAAAGCACCAATTCTCTTTTCTTCATATAGTCACTCCTCTTGAGGAAGTGTATTGCCGTGTTTTTTCTTAATCTGGCAGTCTGTATTCAATGCCGATTTCATGGGCATTGAAAAGTTTTTGATCTTTTAAAGAAAGAAAATTTTTATTGAAACGACTGATTATTTTGTATTACCAAAAATAGATATAATTACTAATATAAAAATAGACTGGATAGTGATTATAGTTAATGATATTTCTTATGTACTTGAAAGTATCTAAAAGAGTAAATCTTAAATGCTGTCACCATAAAAAGAATTGGTAACTATGTGACGTGATGAAAGTGTTAGCTAATGCTATGATGGTAGTCATTTTGCAGTATTTTGGTATGTCAACTGTACACCTTAAATATGGGCTTCCCTGATGACTCAGTGGTTAAGAATCTGCCTGCCAATGCAAGAAACATGGGTTCTATCCCTCAGTTCAGTTCAGTTCAGTCGCTCAGTCGTGTCCAACTCTTTGTGACCCCATGAATCGCAGCATGCCAGGCCTCCCTGTTCATCACAAACTCCCGGAGTTTACTCAAACTCATGTCCATCAAGTCGGTGATGCCATCCAGCCATCTCATCCTCTGTCTCCCCCTTCTCCTCCTGCCCTCAATCCCTCCCAGCATCAGGGTCTTTTCCAATGAGTCAACTCTTTGCATCAGGTGGCCAAAGTATTGAAGTGTCAGCTTCAGCATCAGTCCTTCCAATGAACACCCAGGACTTATCTCCTTTAAGATGGACTGATTGGATCTCCTTGCAGTCCAAGGGACTCTCAAGAGTCTTCTCCAACACCACAGTTCAAAAGCATCAATGTTTTGGTGCTCAGCTTTCTTCACAGTCCAACTCTCACATCCATACATGACCACTGGAAAAACCATAGCCTTGACCAGATGGACCTTTGTTGGCAAAGTAATGTCTCTGCTTTTTAATATGCTGTCTAGGTTGGTCATAACTTTCCTTCCAAGGAGTAAACATCTTTTAATTTCATGGCTGCAATCACCATCTGCAGTGATTTTGGAGCCCCAAAAAATAAAGTCTGACACTGTTTCCACTGTCTCCCCATCTATTTCCCATGAGATGATGGGACCAGATGCCATGATCTTAGTTTTCTGAATGTTGAGCTTTAAGCCAACTTTTTCACTCTTCTCTTTCACTTTCATCAAGAGGCTTTTTAGTTTTTCTTCACTTTCTGCCATAAGGGTGGTGTCATATGCATATCTGAGGTTATTGATATTTCTCCCAGCAATCTTGATCCTAGCTTGTGCTTCTTCCAGACCAGTGTTTCTCATGATGTACTCTGCATATAAGTTAAATAAGCAGGGTGACAATATACAGCCTTGACATACTCCTTTTCCTATTTGGAACCAGTCTGTTGTTCCATGTCCATTTCTAACTGTTGCTTCCTGACCTGCATACAAGATTCTCAAGAGGCAGGTCAGGTGGTCTAGTATTCCCATCTCCTTCAGAATTTTCCACAGTTTATTGTGATCCACACAGTCGAAGGCTTTGGTATAGTCAATAAAGCAGAAATAGATGTTTTTCTGGAACTCTCTTGCTTTTTCGATGATACAGCAGATATTGGCAATTTGATCTCTGGTTTCTCTGCCTTTCCTAAAACCAGCTTGAACATCTGAAAGTTCTCAGTTCACATATTGCTGAAGCCTGGCTTGGAGAATTTTGAGCATTACTTTACTAGCGTGTGAGATGAGTGCAATTGTGCAGTAGTTTAAGCATTCTTTGGGATTGCCTTTCTCAGGGATTGGAGTGAAAATGGACCTTTTCCAGTCCTGTGGCGACTGTTGAGTTTTCCAAATTTGCTGGCATATTGAGTGCAGCACTTTCACAGCATCATCTTTCAGGATTTGAAATAGCTCAACTGGAATTCCATCATATCCACTAGCTTTGTTCGTAGTGATGCTTTCTAAGGCCTACTTGACTTCACATCCAGGATGTCTGGCTCTAGGTGAGCGATCACAGCATTGTGATTATCTGGGTTGCTGGGAAGATTCCCTGAAGAAGGGCATGGCAACCAACTCCAGTATCCTACCTGGGAAATCCCATGCAGAGGAGCCTGGCGGGCTCTAGTCTGTGGGGTTGCAAAAGAGTCGGACATGACTGAGCAACTAAAATAACAAGCAACACCTTAAATGTACATATGCTATTCAACAATTATGTCTCGATAAACCTGGAAAAATTAATTGGATGTATTACTTAAAAATATTTGACTATGTAATACCTCTGAAATTTCTAAATGGTATCAATAGCATAAGTCCAACAACTAATGAATCAAATTGGAACTATACTCTAGCAATGGTATAATTTGTCACAATGTAATCTTTAACATTAACTATTTTCTTACTGTGTGAAATTCATGTGTTCTTTCAAAAAATCTGCAGTTATGAAAAAACTGATGTCTTTTGAGTTTGGCGCTTTGGGCTGAGCTTTAAGAGGCCTCATAAAAGAAAAAGGGGGCAGATGTATCAGAGTGCCAACTGTGTGTTCTGCTGAATATCCACATGTGTTAGTGCTCTTGGAATAAAAATGTCTGAAGCCCTGCCTTTAACAATAGCTCTTTAGAGCTTTTAGAAGAAGGAAAGGAAACTAAAGATAATTTCTTTGAATTGTGACCATAGAGTGCAGTTATAAAATAAAGTGAAATGGAGAAGTCAACTAATTGGATTCATTCCACTATTTCAGTTAATCTGTGTTGAATCTGAGCTCAACTGATCGAGTGGCTTTACATGACAGCCCTCCAAGTAAATGGAAAATTTCCTGAGCTCATGCTGGTTAAGAAACAGAAGCCCTCTTTGAAAGCAGTGCAAAACTCAGCAGTTTGGGTTTCATTGAACTGGTTTAGTGATTTCAACTTATATAACTTCCATATGGAAACTTAAAGCGAACATAGAAACTTAATCCTCCTATTGTATTACCTGAGAGCAGCTACTATTTCAGGGGTCTCTGCTCAAGTGCTCTGAAGACTTTGTTTCTGGAAAAATTGGATTTCCTTCCCAAAGACCAACAGAACCAGTCAAACTTATATAAACTGATTTCTAATAGCAGTGAAAAGAAATCCAGTTTAATCTCCTTTTCAGAGTTCAGGAACACTTAGAACTAGTTCACCTAAAAATCAGTAAAGGGTCTAAACAGAACCAGACAGATATCAACATTGTCTCTGCAATGAAATTTGGATGGTGCAGTAATTTTGTTTTTCTTTTGCAGTAGTCCAGAGACAAACGATGGGTTTCCCTGCTGGCACTAGTGGTAAAGAACCCACCTGCTAATGCGGGAAACCTAAGAGATGCTGACTCGAGCTCTGGGTTGGGAAGATCCCCTGGAGGAGGGCATGGCAACTCACTCTAGTATTCATGCTTGGAGAAGCTCGTGGACAGAGGAACCTGGAGGACTACAGTCCATGGGGTCTCAGAGTTGGACACGACTGAGGCAACTTGGAATGCATGCACAGAGACTAATGACAAAATTAGGCTGAACATTGTACATTACAGTCAGCTAGGGACAATGATTGGCAAGGACTAAGGATGTAGTCTTTAAATTAAAATAAAAATCTATTTCTCAGTTGATTACAGGAAGGCTTCCTTGTGGCTCAGATGGTAAAGAATCTGCCTGCAATGTGGGAGACCCAGGTTGTACCTGGGTGGGGAAAATCCCATGGAGAAGGAAATGGTAATCCACTCCAATATTCTTGCTTAGAGAATTCCATGGCCAGAGGAGTCTGGTGGGCTACAGTCCATGGGGCACAGAGTCAGACCCGACTGATCAACTACACTTTCACTATAGGACGACAGGCTTTCCTGGTGGCTCAGATAGTAAAGAATCTGCCCACAATGTGGGAGATCTGAGTTCAATCCCTGGGTTGGGAAGTTCCACTGGGAAAGGGAATGGCTACCCACTCCAGTGTTCTTGCCTGCAGAATTCCATGGACAGAGGAGCCTGGTGGGCTACAGTCTATGGGGTTGCAAAAAGTCAGATACTACTGTACAACTAACACTTTTCACTTGGGAAGAGAGCACTGAGAGTCACCTTGAGGGCTGAAAAAGCATTATGCTAAACTTCTTAAATGATTTTCTCCTGTAATTTTCTTCCCAACTCTATAGGGTAGGAATTATTTTAGCCTCATTTTAGCTTCTGAAGAAAATAATTGAGAGATGCAGTGTCTTCTGAGGGTCATACAGCTGAAAAGGGGTGGATTCAGGATTGAATCTCAGGTGTGTCTCAAGCTCTTTCAAATACAGCAAACTCTATTTTGAGGAGTCCATAATTTATCTCTCAACTGTATGAATTTAAAAATTATTAGAGTAGTTTAATCTAGCCTCAAAATATTGACAGTTAGATTAAAAATTATTTCAAAAGACTTTGCGTGCCTAAAAGTTTTGACTGCTGCTTTGAATAAGTTTTTACATAGGCGGATATCTGTTGTGAAATGAGAAAACTTATGTTTTAAAAGAAAAAAAATAATGTGCTATTTGATGACTCAGCAGTGTTTCCATCTGCTTGTTTCAATTGCCTTAGCAGGCAATATAATATAAACTCAGTATTTTTAAAGTAAACATTTAAAAGATTGGCTATATCTTTTATTAGATAAAACTTTCTGGAACAACAGAGGGCAAAGAAATTTGAGAAAATTGATATTTTATGCTAATTATGTTTGACTATATATTATATGATATTATATTAAAGTCAAACTCACATGCTCAGCAAAGTTGCATTACATTTCTTTTATCCTTTGAGAGATAAAAATGAGATATTCTACATAGCTAAAACAGAATTTTAACTCTAAGAGGCAAAGATACTATTGAATAAAAATTTCTATAAAAAAATTCCATCTTGTTACCGACCTTATGTTTTTATATCCTGGGTAAAGTTTTACCTTTCCTTGATCTTTGTCATCATTATGTACATCAACTATTGAATTATTCTATTAATTGCCACTGATGCAACTTTTATGAAACATAGCCTTCAGTAACTACTGGTTCTAGCTTTAAAAAAACACAGAAAATTACATTATCCATTTCCTTGTAATAATGATATATTTTAAAGTCCCTTTACCTGGAATAACCTATCAGTATGTGTATTTGACCCACTTGTATTCTAATTTCAACCACATAGTATAGGTGAAGCTCCTGCAAGGTATATGATGTATGTCTGAAGATAGAGATTTAACTCAGGACTTTTGACTCTTTCCAGACTGATCTTTTATCTCCTTTAATTCTTTTCCTTCATTTTAGAAGCTCAAAATAGTGATTAGTGTCAAATTTCTGTTTCTTCTATTTTGAAGCCTAATCTAACTCCTCTTGCTTCCCAAAGACAATGTTGATTCCCAAAGAGAAGGCATCCCTAATTCAAATTCCTATGATCCATTAAATAACTCCTCCCACCATATTTTCATTAAACTGATTCGTATCACAAATTTCTTTTACCAAAATATTTTCCTAATATGTGCCTCATAATTTTGTTTATATATGTAGCTGGAAGTTCATTAAGCATTAAAGTACCTACGATATGGGAGGCACTCTCTCAGATGCTGTACAAAGATATCTAAGAGGTACATTCATTTCCCAAGATACATTAAGGTAGGGGACAAAGACATAAAGATGTATATATATGGATTATCGTAAAAAGATATAAGATTTAATCAAATAAGAGATGTTCTTACAAAATGAGTCTTGAAGAGTGAATGGGTGTAAATGGGAGTGAATATGACATGCAGTGGGACAAGGGACATGGAAACTTATGTTGTTCTCAGATAACTGTGTGAAGTTGTACAGTGCTGAGCAGAGAAGTGAGAAAGATGGCAGGTGTCAGGAGAGCAGGCTGTGGAGTGGGAACCAGATCAAGACTGGCTGCAAGCCATGTTGGGGAACTGGACTTGATTTTTGTACATGGTGGGGGTGCTACTGGAGTGTTTTTAATTTAGTTAGATTATTTTCTAACGGCAGTATGAATAGACACTTGAAAAGGGCAAAACTAAAAGCAGGGAGACCAGCTAAGAAGTGACCTAAGCTGGATATAGTGAAGACTTGGACTAAGTCTTTGGTGACAGAGTAGGGGGGAGGAGACAATTTAGAGAAATACTCAATAAAGTCTTAAATGACAGAGAGTTCTAAATGTTTACCAAGAACAGAACAAATCCAGGTTTTGTGGGGCCTGAAACTTACACAATTTATGAAAAAGAAGGCAAAATTATGGATTCAAAATGAAGTACAAAAGTAAACATTTACTTAAAATTAGGAAAGAAACCACAAAGTTGCACATTTTGAGAGCATGCCAGAAACCATAAACCTCACAAAATTAAGAGAGATATATCTCAATAAGCACAAACTGAATGTTTTTACCACCTCAACTTTCCTTTAGCCATATCCAAAACCTGGCTGTACAGATTTTAAATATCTCCCAACACAAAGAAATATGACAGAGATAAAAACCAGAGCAGAGGGGACAGAGTCAGGAGAAAGTAGAATACCCAAAACATTTTGTCCCTGGTGATAAATTGAGTACTCATGGTTGGTGAGCAATCAGCATAGATATATATATTATTCTAGTTTTTCTTAGCTGCACAAAGTATTTTCAACTTTTTCATCTGGAATATTCTGAATTATCAGGAATTATATGTTTTTGGCCTTAAGAATAGAATAATGACTATTCTTGTTAGCAGTGAGGTGTGAGAAAGACTATCCAACAAAGAAAAGAATTGTACCATTGCTTCACAAAGATGTGCTGTCTCTCTCCAGTATTTATTCTTTTAGTATCTTACTGAATTAAGATACATGCAGTATTCACGTATATTGGACTCTGATATATCACTCTTATATATATATATATATAAGTGATATATCACTCTTATATATATATATATATAAGTGATATATATATATCACTCTTAAAGAATGTACTCTTTAAGAACAATAAACTTGACACCATAATGCGTCAATGCAAATAAACTTCTCTGCGCTTTAGATAATTTTATCCAATTTGAGATCTATAAGTGAAAACGAGATAGCAGAACTAAGAGAGATGATTTTGTAAATTGCTTTATTTAGAGAATAGCAAATGTTAGCATTGCAGTAGTAATTCCCGGATTTTGTTTGTAATTGTGAGTCAACTAGTCATTCAATGAGAAATGGGGCAAGATTTGGTGAAATATGAAATTCACGAAACTTTCTATCTCTACTTTGAGAGACAGTACATCTTTGGGATTAAGGGTAAGGACCCTAGAACCTAACTGATTGAGTTGGGCTCTCAGCTTCACTGCTGACTGGTTGTATTTAACCTCTTTGGGCCTCAGTTTCATTATCTGTTAAGTGGGTATTAATAATACCTACCTTTCTGGGTTGTTGAGTGAATGATAAGTAACAATGGATATAAAGATCTTAGAAGCAATACCTGACACATAATAATAAGCATGATATAAGTGTTTGCTATTTTTGTTTTCCAAAGAGAAGGCACCATAGTTTTCCTTAGAATGCTCCGAAAGTCCCTGTATAACTGAGTGGTTAGATTTTCCGACTTTATTGCTGGCGGTTGCACCAGGTATATGTTTCTTAAACTGTTCCATATGGGTGTTCTGAGATAAATTATGGTGCCCAGTAAAGGTTGAGCTGAATCAAATTAAATGTTTTAGAGGTAATAGAAATTTCTAAGTAGTTTTTCGTGCCCCAGATTGTAACTCCACATGGTACGGACATGGACTCTGAAGATGATTGAACAATAACTTTTTTGTTTGAGGGGACTGCAGGAATACTGTTAATGGATTTTCACTGACTGTAATCTACTATGCTAAGACTTGCCTACTTTGGATGGTGCACATTCAGGCCCTTTGAAGAGGCAGATTGGAAGTGCCAATCAAACAAATTACACCCCAGCATCCACTGTCCTGCCCTCACAGGAAAGTGTTGCTTGTTTATTTAACATTTGTGACCTTGTTAATAAAAAAAAAAAGAACCTTAATACTGGTGATGGTGCTGGCCACTACTTGGTATAAATAGGGCTAACAAGCTAAGTGACAAATGAGTCATTTCCATGGATGTGCACATCTGTTCTGTTCTTTGGATTGTGGCTGGAGCTGTCCTTGGCAGATCATTGTCACTTTCAGATTTGCTTCCAGTATCCTATTTTACTCACCACATCCCAGCATCCTAAGTTAAGTTCCTTAACTTAGGCAGAAAGTGCAGTTTCCTCATTGCTGCTCCTTTGGCACCATTCTCTGAACACAAGGTTTAGGTGACTGCCAACATCACTTCCCTTGCCTTTTGATCACTAAAATTCCATTATCTAGGCATCACTTGTATTTATGAGTAAACTTTTCCCTTTGAGCCACCCCCATTCTCAAAGGCTTCTAGATGAGCCGTTTCCTGACAGCTAAGGAGCAATCAACTCCACTATCCTCCTACATAACAATGAGTAATCTTTTCTGCAGTCAATATTACAGGCTCCCACGAGTGTACCCTCTTATGACTTGGGGATGATAGAAAAGAAACTTGACCAGATATTATCAGATTTGGAACAGTGGAACAGTATGAATATGGTATTCAATATGCTTTTTAATAACTGTGTGGAACGTGTAGCTATCAAAGAAAGTAGTCAAGAAGAAATAAACCATTCATAAGTGGTGGTATAGTGATGAAAGCAACCTTGTGATTGTCTAGTCTGGTTTCTTTATCCAGTGGTTGTGGAAGGTAAGCAGTTAACTTGCTCAAGAGCATGCATTTAGTCAAGGAGCTGCGGTAATTCTGGAATAGCTTTCTGATTCACAGCCCAGTGTTCTTCATTCTCAAACACTTTATATCTGATAATATGTTTGAAAATACCTAAATGTTTTTGGCTGGGAGGCTACTTGTAGTTTCCTTTTTTCTTTGTTATGTCAGAGGACACATAAGAAGTACCCTTTTCACATGTCAGTTAGTCAGTGATGGAGTGAGGGAATAGGTATAGACTTTTTAATATTTAAGTTATATTGTTGAGGGAGGGGAGAAAATTCTCTAGTTAATTAATTCTATATCCATCTTGAGTCTTTCTGCTACAATTGCTGCAGTAATGGATTGACCCACTGAACTGTGGAGCTTTTATTAGATTCTCTATCTCTTATATTTGAATTATTTTTTTAGAAAATTATTTACTTGTGATTTGGGGAGAGGAAAGAGTATAAACCTCAGATAAATAATTTAAGTTCTACTCCAAGTTCCACTCTGAACCTGAAGCCTGATCATGAGTGAGTCATTTTACCAGTTTTGGCCTCATTTTTTTCTTTCAGTTATGAACAGGAAAAGCTACATGTCCTTGAATGTTACAACTGTCATGTCAGTTAGCCTCACGCATTTCGTACATTTCCAATGCTTGATTGTTGGAAGAAAGACTAGGGCAGGAGTTTGGCATCTGCGAGTGTGCTATCAACTGATGGGCTTTAAAATAAGAGTCCTATGTTTTGGTAACAAAAAGACCATCGCAGGGTTTCTCACTCAATAATAAGAGAATGCTGAAGAGAATTTCTGAGTAAGAGCACTGAGATATTTTTGGAGGTTTTTCAATTAGGCCTCTATTTCATCTTAAAAACTAAAACTCATGTAATTAAAATGTGGCTGATTTGTGTTAAAAATAGTATGTTAGCATATGTTCTAAAACTAGAACACAAGCATGGGTTTTCTAAATCTTTCAAGGGAATAGAGCAGGAAATTAGAGTTATTGAGCATAACTCATACTCATTTGCAATGTGATCTGGGTCTTCCTGAAAGAATAACAGGGAAGACATTGGGGTGAGTGGCTCTGGATACTAGTGATGCCAAGAACTTTCTTTCAGTTTTTCTTAGCCCTTGGTATTCCACTGTTTTGTACCTCATCAAAGTGTCTTTCACTTTTCTTTTTCAAAAATTCAAATCAAGCCCTTAGTTACTCTCTGCCTTGAGGATGGAAAAATATATTTAAGATTTCCCATACTAATGCTGAATATTAAAGAAAGGTAGTGTGAAAAGCCCACTATATTTGAAAATACTTCTAGAAGTATAACTTGAAATGGAGGTTTTTTTTGAGGATTAGGCAACAACAACAACAAAAATCTCTTTTGACTAGGTTTTTCTGGTTCAGTGCTTTGTCATTCTAGACTTATGGAGATAGATGTCCACCCATTGAATTAAAAAAGACAGGATGTTCATTGTCATTTAAAGAAACATTGAGAAAATTAAATTCCGCTCCCCCCGCCCCCCCCCCCCGCCGTAAATCAGAAGTTCAACTGAGAATATATGTTTAATTCAAGATCAGTAGAAAATCTATTGTTTGTTACTAATGACTCAGCTACTCAAATGATCTATTGTATCAGTGTCCAGTGGCAGGACGGAGGCTTTGTGCAGTATCGTTGTAACCATGACATTAGTGACATCATTTAGTAGAAACAGAATTTGGAACATTTGGGAAACAAAGCAATGGCTTCTTTGCTTGATTCTGTGAAAACCCAATGAATACTAAGAGAGTATAATGGGCAATGTTGATTTCTCTGCAAATATTTACCAGTGTTATATATGTACACATCCATATGTACATAATAAAATGTTTTACTTAAATTTTCATACTGATCCTGAGATTCACAGTGTTCCACAGACTCTAAATAATGTTGTCCTTGTATTGCAAAGCCGTGCTCTACTTTGAAAGCAATACCTTTGGATTATATAGAGTATTGATTCAACAGGGCCTAGAAAACACACAAGATTGGTTCTACTCTGAGGTATGCCTTTGTTAAAAAAAAAAAAGAATCCCTTCAGCTTTTCCTTTCTTGACCTCACTAATAATAATGAAAGAAAGGGAGGGTATTCTAGGAGGCTGTGTCAGTCAGTAGTGTAGGGAGATCCGTGAGGGAAGCATCATTGTTACCATAGAAATGAATGCTGCTCCTGTCAGGGGCATACAAAGGACAGACTGAACATTGAGGAGTGGAAAAGCAATGGGAAGAAAGGCAGCCATCCAGTGAGAATGGGAGAAACTATACTGAATTAATTTACTGGGGAAAGAACAGCATGAATCTGGGTGGGGGACCTAGCTCCTGAAAACCCCCGAAGAAAATGTGATAAACAGTATCACAGTTCGGGTGGAAAGTGCAAAGAAAAGGTGATTTCTACTTTTAAAAATTAAATTTTTGGGACTTCCTCGGTGGGGCCTAGTGGTTAGGATTCTTGGGCTCACTCCCTGGTCTGAGAACTAAGATCTTACAAGCTGTGTGGTGCTGCTGCCTCCGGAAAAAACAAGACAAACAAACAAACAAACAAAAAACTTTTAATTTTCTTCTAAATTAGATATATTCTATATTTTTGCCTTTAAATCTACTTCTTTAATCCTGAGGTTTTCTTAAAAATTAACCTTGGAAGAAAACAAAATGAGGAAAATATTAACATTTGTCCTAGACTGTGTATTTTAAGGGCTTCCCAGGTGGCTCAGTGGTAAAAAAAATCCACCTGCCAATGCAGGAGATATGAGCTCAATCCCTGGGTCAGGAAGATCCCCTGGAGAAGGAAATGGCAACTCACTTCAGTATTTCTTGCCTGGGAAATACCGTAGACAGAGGAGCCTGGCAGACTACAATCCATGTGATCACAAAAGAGTTGAACATGCCTTGGTGACTAAACAGCACTTGTATTTTAATCCTGAATTCTTTTCTTCCTTGTCTTGGAATTTGGGGCAAGTCACTTGACCATACCTTAAATCAGGGTGTTAAATAATACCAACCTCACAATTAATGGGTTAATATATGAGAGAACCAAATTCAAACCCCAGGCCATGGAATGAACATTTTTAATTGAAGGAAAAGTTTAGGGAATGGAATCTGAGATATAAATCATTAAAATCAATATAAGTCATTTTGCATGTTTGAGGATAAAGAGAAAAAGTAGGATAAAAAGTTTTTTTTTCTCCGTCATCTCTCTCTTGAAAAAAGAGAAAGACCTGTTCATGTTTGATAACCATGGATAGAGATAGAAAACATGCACATGTGAATATATAAGTGGATGGTAATTTACAAAAGGAATTAATAAAATGCTATTAAGTTACTTCTGGCCTTCAGAAAGATCTTAATGGGCTTACTACTTTCATTTATTTGCTAATTTGGGTAGATTGTCAAAGTAAAATTGTATTTTAAGTGTTTATTCATGCCCTGAATAGAATGAAAGGGTGATATTTTTATAAAATTTGATATATCTCCTGGAAAATGTTTATCTATAGATTAATATTATTTATGTACTCTGGTGAGCATGGTGATATGCCATCCAGACACTCCTCCAAAGAAAATTTTGTCTCAGCTCTGGCCTTCTCATTCTAAGATCATGCCATTCCCAGAGCAGCCCACTATCATGGTTGATGAAGATTGGGAGTATGAGTCCAGGCATTTTTATTCAATATGAAATAACTTTGATGTCCACTGGAGTTGACCAAGGCAGTAGGAGAGTCTGAACTGAAGCTCAGTTTCTCTTTCTGCCAATCCTGCTTCCTTCCCCTCCTTTCTACAGGTGTTCAGTCCAAAAGCACTCCTTAATAAACATCCTGCATGCTAAACTCCATCTCAGAATCTGATTTCTTGAGAACCTAACTGGCTTCATGAACTTCTTTCTATTGCATGCAAATTCTCATATGGACATATTTTTTGTGCATAAAATAAAAAAGTCAGTTTTCAAATGTCCAGACACCATCAAATTATCTGTCTCATATTCTTTTAAGAATTCACAAAGCAAAGAAGTAATGCTGGTAAAATTTCAGTTTGCTTATGTTTTACATGCAGAGTCTTAGCTACTAAAGAGTTCTAAGAAAATACCTAATTACATTTAGAGGATTTAGGGAGACCCTGGTCTTCCCATATGGTACTAGTGATAAAGAACCCGCCTCCCAATCTTAGGAGATGTAAGAGATGCAAGTTTGATCCCTGGGTTGGGAAGATGTCCTGGAGGAGGGCATGGCAACCCACTCTAGTATTCTTACCTGGAGAATCCCATGGACAGAGGAGCCTGGTGGGCTACAGTCCATGGGGTTGCAAAGAGTTGGACACGACTGAAGCGACTTAGCATGCATGCACGCAGGGGGCCCACTAAATGCATGCAAATAGATGAGAAAGCTGGAGCCTAGAGGGGTTAAAGGACATACTCTAGGTATTACTGTCATACTAGAGGTTAGAACACAAGGCAGTTTACTCCTCCTTCCTTAGCTTCCTGTGATCAGAGATGTTTTTTCTCATCTTTTTTCTCTCTTTATTTCTTTTTCTGTTTCTCAAGCCCAGTTTCTCTCCTCATCATCCTAAGCCACAGCTGTTTACCACAAACGTAAAATCCTTTTAGAGAAATGATTGGGAGTGTGGTGTGTGTAGGAAGTATACAAAGGGAACATATAGCTCTTGTAACTGTCAGCTTGTAACTGTGCTCAAAACTGATCAAATTAGAGGGTGCTTTCTGAATTTCATGGCATGAAGCAGGGCTCTATGATGACATTAGCCCTTCTTCCTCTGAGAATGCAGGAGACAGACTGAAGGACGGCTTCTTCATTTCACATTTAGGACCTTCTTCGCATGAGCACAAGAATTATATTCAGTATTTCTTGGGATTTAGAGTCAACAAAGTAGAGATATTTCAGTCTAGATAAATATATTATTTCAGAGACCATGTTATTTAGCCTTTGCAGTATGGAAAAGACAGTTCATTTATTGCTGTGTTCTGGTGGGATGGTCTGGCTATTTTCTGTATTTATTTCATTTCTACTGATCTCTAAGTAGTTGAGATCCATTTATCCTTCCTATAATACCTTAATAATATTTTCATAACTGTTTAGCATTGTACAAAATGCTTTTATTTATAAACATTAAATGTTTATCAAATAAATAATACCATACATGTAAATTCAGATACTAGAGAAGGGAGTTATATATAATTTTACCTAATGTTTACTGACAGTAACCATGTGAGATAGATATGATCATCTTCATTTTCAGATAAGAAATCTAAGATTCATCAAGTTTGTGGTGGTTACTACTTGAACTTGCTGTTTGTTATGTCCCAGACATGCTCTAAGAGCTTTACATATATTAATTATTTATTGCTCTGAATGGCTCCATTAAAATAGGCCTGATTATCATCACTGGCATTTTGCAGATGAGAAAACAGATACACAGAAATGAGGCAACCTGGCCAAGGTCTTACCAGGGGTTAATGATGAATGGGATTCAGCATAGGTTGGGTGACTGGCCTTCCTGATTTGCCCAGGACTGAGGGGTTTCCCAGGAAATAAGGACTTTCATTGTTAAGACTGCAGTAGTCCCTGGAAAATTGAAAGAGTTTGTCAGAGTAGATCAAGGTTGTCTGTGCAATTGCTCACACTTTTAAGTACTTAACTCTTCTGTCTCTCAGGTAGAAGTTGGTGCGTTCAGAGTTTGAACCTTCCTCTATGTGATTCTGAAGCTTGCCTTTTCTCTTTCCATCCTGTGGCCATGTTTTGTAATGTGTTTTTTGTATTAACTTGTAATGTACTAATTTGCACCAACCTGTAATGTGTTTGGATAGGTAGTCATAGGCCTCATATTTGTTATTATTCCTTTTTTTTTTTTTACAAGCTCTGTTGAGGTATAATTGATATATATAACTGCATATATTTAATGTATATATTTTATGAACTTGGGCATATGCATACACCTGTGAAAACTTTATCACTACAATTAAGATAATAAATATATCTAATACTTCCAGAAATTCCTTGTGCCCTTAAAAAAAAATAAGTTCTTTGAGATCTCTCATACAACATAGGGTCTATAGTTAACAATATTGTATTGTGTGACTTAAAAAATGTTAAGAGTGTAGTGCTCATGTTATGATTCTTAATTAACTTCATCTCATTTTGGGGCAGGTCGTTTATTTTTCTTATGCTCTGGTTTCTCCCAGGCTTATTACTCATTTTCCCTAAGTCACTGGAACTTACAGTATGGATTGATGCCTTATTTTCCCCCTCCCATGGGTCACTTCTGAATGACACCCTGCTCACATATACCCTACTTTTGTTTCACTTACCCCTGTGGCTCTGGAACACATGATGCAGGCGTTCAGTGTCCGCAGGTGACTCTCAGCATCCTCTTATGTTGTGTCGGCTCCTCTTTCTCTAAGTGATACTGTTTTCCTTATTCCCCCCACTGTCACTGCCTTCAAAGTCAGTGTCATGGCATCTCCCTATAAGAGAGGACCAATAAAACTATCTTAGGTTTTAGAAGAGAGAAATTTGTATTATGTTTTCATGGCCATCTTCATAGAGAAGATATTAATCAAGCCAAGTTTTGAGGAGTGCAAACACTTTAGATGAGCATCACTAAAATCAAAAGCTTGATTTTACTGATCTTGATTTTGATACTGAGGAAGAATTACAGTCTAGGAACTAAGGAATATTAGTTTTTTAATTGCATGATCTTAACCATAAGTAACTTAACCATTGACTATCTTAATTAACAAGTTTTTATAGTTTCTGTGTTTGAAGGTAGTGTTTTGTAAATGCCTGGTGACTGATAGTATATAATTGTATTGGAGGTTGCCTTAGCATTTTAAAGACTATACGTGAAACACTTACTCGGTGAATAACTTTTGATTAGCACATGTTTACCTTCTTTGAATCTCCGTTATCATTTGGCTAGCAATATCTGTTGCATAGAGTTATTGTGAGGACAAAAATAGAGAAAGTATTTATTAATAATATAGCTAATTTGATGCCTGGCACAAAATAGCTAATATTAGTCTTAGTAAAAAACATTATCATTCTATTCATGGATAAAAGCACATTAAAAACAACTGATTTTTATGTGTCTTTCAATTGCCTGATAAATAGATGGGAATTGGTGACTGTGGTTAGTACTCTAGGTCAATAATGGACACTATTTTTAAACATATCCCACTCTTTCCCTCTATAACTGTGCCTTTTTTGTGTAGGTTTGGATTTATGTAGGTGCTTTTTCCCTGTGCCTCAATTCTAGATTTTAACAGGCCAGTTATAGTTTTTACTTTTTAACACTTACTTTTCCACCTAAAATGATGTGTTTGAAACCTGAACATGGATAGGAGATGAAATGTTGTGATATAAAAGAAATCATTTTTATAAAATAAAAAAACCCTGAAAAATTTTGCGTTTAAATATGTTAATATATTCGATTTTAACAGTGAGGTTGACAGGGAGTTTTAGATTGAATGTTTTGTCCTCAAAAAGGTAAATATCAGAAATGGTTCAGTGCTCAACAGTTTGAATTCATATTTCAGCAGAGCTACTACTTGTTTAATATAAATATGTGATTTTCTGGCTACACTTCTCTTAGGATGAAAAAATAAAAGCCACAGTGGTTTTAACTGTATTTTGCCTGTGATTGTTTCAATTTTATTATTCAGATGCATTTTATAATCAGGTGTGTAGATGATATTTTATCTCTGATATCTAACATTTTTTTCTCATTCTTCTACAATGTAGGAAGTACTCGGCTGAGGGAACTTCTGAAGGCAATAACAAACAGATAGCCAGGGGGAATTAAATAAAACTTTCAATTTCAACTTAAATTACTATCTTTATGTGATCTCTCTTTTTTCAGAACCTTGACCTAGTACAGAAAAAGGGAAAGAGAGACAAAGAGAGAATGAAAGAGAGGGGAAGAAAAGAGAGAGAGTGTGAGAGAAGAAGAGAGGGAGAAAGAGATATATAGCCTTTCAGAGGTAAATATAGCATTTTTCGCTTTCTCCTGTGGTCAGAGAGGTATGAGACTATAGCTGAATGACCAGAGATGTAATGTAGATGGCTTTGGAAATGGAGGAAGGTAGCTGTGTGTCAGGATGCAGGTAACATTTAGAAGCTGGAAAAGATAAGGAGATGGATTCCCCCTAGAGCTTCCAGAAAGGAACACAACCTTGCTATCACCGGACACAATGAGACTTGTGTCAGCTGTCTGACTTCCAGAACTGTAAGGAAGCAAATTTGCATTGCTTAACCACTACATTTGTCATAATTTGTTAGGGCAGTAAAAAAAAATTAATATAAGCATGTACACATTTCATATCACATTGAAGGAGTATAGTTTTTTATTGCTTTTAATTTATTTGATTTATTTCTACCATGTTCTCTTATGTTACATATATAATATATATTCATATCACCATCCCATATGAAGTGAAAAGCAAGAAAGAGAGGGAAAGGTACATCCAATTTAACACAGAGTTCCAAAAAATAGCTAGAAGAGACAAGCAGGCCCTCTTCAATGAACAATGCTTAATAATTGAAGAAAACATCAAAAGGGGAAAGATTAGAGATCTCTTCAGGAAAACTGGAAACATCAAGGGAGCGTTTCTCCTAAAGATGGACATAATAAAGGATAAAAATGGTCAAGACCTAGTAAACACTGAAGAGATCAGGAAGAGATGGAAGGAATACACAGAAGAACTGTATAAAAAAGATCTTAATGAACTGGATTACTATGATGGTGTGATTAGTCACCCAGAGCCAGACATTCTGGAGTGTGAAGTCAAGAAGTCAAGTGGGCCTTAAGAAGCACTGCTGTTAATAAAGCTAGTAGATGTGATGAAATCCCAGCAGAACTATTCAGATCCCTAAAGAATGATGCCATCAAAGTTTTGCATTCATTATGTCAGCAAATCTGGAAGATCCAGCTTTGGTCCCAGGATTGGAAAGGTCAATCCTCATCCCAATTCCCAAGAGGTGTAGCTCACCAAAGAATGTGCTAATCACTGGACAGTTACACTCATCTCCCATGCTCATAAGGTCATACTTAAAATCATGCTTGCTACTCTTTAGCGTTATGCGAACCAAGAACTTCCAGATGTCAAGCTGGGTTTAGAAAAGGAAGAGAACTAGAGATCAAATTGCCAACATTCACTAGATTATAGAGAAAGCAAGGGAATTTCAGAAAAACATCTATTTCCATTTCATCAACTATGCTAAAGACTTTGATTGTGTGGATCATGACAAACTGTGGAAAGCTCTTAGAGAGATGGGAATACCAGAGCATCTTACCTGTCTTCTGAGAAACATGTATGCAGGTCAAGAAGCAACAGTTAGAACCCTGTATGGAACAGCTGGTTGGTTCAAGATTGAGAAAGGAGTATGACAGGTCTGTCTGCTGTCACCTCAGCTATATGCTGAGCACGTCATGAGAAATGCCAGGCTGGATGAGTTAAAAACTGGAATCATGATAGGGAAGAGAAACATCAATAATCTCAGATATGCGGATGATCACGCCAAAGGCAGAAAGCGAAGAGGAACTAAAGAGCCTCTTGATGAGGGTGAAGGAAAGTGAAAGAGCTGGTTTAAGACTAAATATTAAAAAGAAAAAAAAAAAAAAAACAAGATCATGGCATCCAGTCCCACTACTGCATGGCAAATAGGTGAAAGTAGTGATGATTTCCTATTCTTGGGCTCCAAAATCACAGTGGACATTGACTGTAGCCATGAAATCAGAAGACAATTGCTTCTTGGCAGGAAAACGATGACAAACCTAGACAGTGTGTTGAAAAGCAGAGACATCACTCTGCTGACAAAGGTCCAATTAGTCTATGCTATGTCTTTGCATAGTCTAAGCATAGTCTTAGTCAAGGCTGTGGTCTTCCCATTGGTCATGTATGGTTGTGACAGCTGGACTATAAAGAACGCAGGATGCCAAAGAATTGATGCCTTCGAACTGTGGTGCTGGAAAAGACTCCTGAAAGTCCCTTGAACAGCAAGGAGATCAAAGCAGTCAATCTTAAGGGAGATCAACCCTGAATGTTCACTGGAAGGACTGATGCCAAGGCTGAAGCTCCAGTATTTAGGTTATCTGATGCAAACAGATGACTCATTGGGAAAGTCCTTGATGCTGGGAAAGATTGAAGGCAGAGGCGAGGAGAGCATCAGAGGATGAGAAGGCTGGATGGCATCACCAATGCAATGGACCTGAACTTGGGCAAACTCCAGGAGATGGTGAGAGACAAGGAGGCCTGGCGTGCTGTATTCCATGGTGTCTCAAAGTGTTGGATGTGACTTGGCGACTGAACAAAAACAACAATGTAAGACAGATTTGTTATGGAAACTCTCAGTTTGCTGTATCATGAAAATTCACTGAGGGAATTATACGCTTCATTCAGTGAATATTTATAGAGTAATTTATATGCTAGAAACTCTGCTAAGTGGCAGAGATACTGAAAAGAGTAATAGCCGTTCAGATCTTCTGCCTGTTTTTTAATTGAGTTGTTTGGTTTTTGAAACTGATTTGTATGAGCTCTTTATATGGTTTGGATATTAACCCTTTATAAAACATATCATTTGCAGATACTTCTCCTATTCAATAGGTTGCTTTTTCATTTTGTTGCTGGTTTCATTTGCTGTACAAAACCTTTTAAGTTTGGTTAGATTCCGTTTGTTTAGTTTTTGCTCTTCCTTTTTTTGCACCCCCCCCCCAAAAAAATCGCTAAGACATGTCAAAGAGTACACTGCTAGTTTTCTTCCAGAAATTCTATGACTTCATTTATGCTTTTAATCCATTTTGAATTTATTTTTGCACATATTGTGAATAATTGTCCAAAGAAGTCATATAGTTGGCCAACAAGCACATGAAAAAATGCTCAATGCCAATCATCAGGGAAATGCAAATTGACACTACAATGAAATATTACCTCACACCTGTCAGAACAGCTGTTATCAAAAAGACAACAAATAATAAATGTTGGCAAGGATGTGGAGAAAAAGCAACCCTAGTACACTGTTGGTGGGAATGTAAATTGGTACAGCCACCTTGGGAAATAGTATGGAGGTTCCTCAAAAATTAATATGATCAAACAATTCCACTTCTAGGTATATATCAAATAATGAAAATGCTTATTTGAAAAGGTATAGACACCCAATATTCATAGCAGCACTATTTATAATAGCCAAGATATGGAAGCAACCCGAGCAACCATCAATAGATGAATGAATAAAGAAGATGTGGTATATTCTTTATATATATATATATATATAAAACACACACACACACACTGAAATACTACTGAGTCATCTCAGCCTATAAAAGGATAAATTTGCTATTTGGAACAATATGATGGACTTGGAGGGTATTGTGCATAGTGAAATAAGTCAGACAAAGACAAATGCTATGTTTTCACTTATATGTGGAATCTGAAAATAGATCAAATGAATGAATATAGCAAAACAGAAACAAACTCACAGATATGGAGAGCAAACTAGTGATTATCAGTGGGGAGAGGGCTTGACAGAGGGGCAAGATAGAGGAAGAAGATTAAGAGGTACAAACTACTAGGTATAAAGTAAGTAAGATACAAGATTGCAACGTACTACACCACAGTGAATATAGACAATTTTATTTGATAACTATTGATGGAGCTAATTAATATTTAATTGGGCTTCTGTGGTGGGTCAGATGGTAAAGAATCCACCTGCAATGCAGGAGACTGGATTTGATCCCTGGATTGGAAAGATCCCCTGGAGAAGGGCATGACAACCCACTCCAGGATTCTTGCCTGGAGAATCTCCATGGACAGAAGAGCCTGGTGGACTACAGTCCATGGGGTCTTAAAAATGGGAGGGGGGATCGGGATGGGGAATACATGTAAATCCATGGCTAATTCATGTCAATGTATGACAAAACCCACTACAATATTGTAAAGTAATTAGCCTCCAACTAATACAAATAAATGAAAAAAAAAAAGAGTCAGACACGACTGAGCAACTAAACATAAGCGTACAAACACAACACAATGGAATATAATCTATTAAATTATTGAGCCACTGTATTGTGCATCTGAAATTAATCTAGTATTATATATCAACTATAATGTGCCATTGTGCCTGTTCAGTCATGTCTGATTCTTTGTGACCCCATGGACTGTAGTACCAGGCTTCTCTGTCCATGGAATTTTCCAGGCAATAATATTGAAATGGGTTGCCATTTCCTCTTACCAACTCAAGGTTCGAACCCCATGTCTTGCAACTACTGCATTGGCAGGCAGATTCTTTACCACTGGGCCACGGGAGAAGCTCCTATGTGAATTTAAAAAGAAAAGCCATTTTCTTACTATATTAAGTTCAGTTCAATTCAGTTTCTCAGTCGTGTCCAAGTCTTTGCAACCACATAGACTGCAGCACACCAGGCTTCCCTGTCCATCACCAACTCCTGGAGCTTGCTCAAACTCACGCCCATCAAGTCGGTGATGCCATCCAGCCATCTCATCCTCTGTTGCCCCTTTCTCCTCCTGCCTTCAATCTTTCCCAATCTTTCAATCTTTTCCAACAGGTTCAGTTCTTTGTATCAGGTGGCCAAAGTATTGGAGCTTCAGCTTCAGTATCAGTCCTTCCAATGAATATTCAGGGCTGATTTCCTTTAGGATTGACTGGTTTGATCTCCTTGCAGTAGAAGGGACTCTAGAGTCTTCTTCAACATCACAGTTCAAAAGCATCAGTTCTTCGGTGCCAAGCTTTCTTTATAGTCCAACTCTTACATCCATACATGGCTACTGAAAAAACCACAGCCTTGACTAGATGGACCTTTGTTGGCAAATTAATGTTTCTAATTTTAATATACTGTTGAGGTTTGTCATAGCTTTTCTTCCAAGGAGTAAGCGTCTTTTAATTTCATGGCTGCAGTCACCATCAGCAGTGATTTTGGAGTCCAAGGTATTAAAAACTCTCACTGTTTCCATTGTTTCCCCATCTATTTGCCATGAAGTGATGGGACCAGATGCAATGATCTTAGTATTTTGAATGTTGAGTTTTAAGCCAGTTTTTTTTTATGAAATAGAAACTCTCCTCTTTCACTTTCATCAGGAGGTTCTTCAGTTCCTCTTCACTTTCTGCCATAAGGGTGGTGTCATCTGTATATCTGAGGTTACTGATATTTCTCCTGGCAGTCTTTATTCCAGCTTGTGCTTCATCCAGCCTGGTATTTCTCATGATGTACTCTGCATATAAGGTAAATAAGCAAGGTGACAATATACAGCCTTGATGTACTCTTTTCCCAATTTGGAACCAGTCCCTTGTTCCATGTGCAGTTCTAGTTGTTGCTTCTTGACCTGCATACAGATTTCTCAGGAGGCAGGTCAGGTGGTCTGGTATTCCCATCTCTTTAAGAATTTTCCACACTTTGTTGTGATCCACACAGTCAAAGACTTTGGTGTAGTCAATGAAGCAGAAATAGATGTTTTTCTGATATTCTATTGCTTTTTCTATGATCTAACAGATGTTGGCAGTTTGATCTCTGGTTTCCTCTGCCTTTTATAAATCCAGCTTGAACATCTGGTAATTCACAGTTCATGTACTGTTGAAGCCTGACTTGGAGAATTTTGAGCTAGTGTATGAGATGAGTGCAGTTGTGTGGTAGTTTGAACATTGTTTGGCATTATCTTTCTTTGGGATTGGAATTAAAGCTGACCTTTCCAGTCCTCTGGCCACTGCTGAGTTTTCCAAATTTGCTGACATATTGATTGCAGCACTTTCACTGCATCATCTTTTAGAACTTGAAATAGCTCAGCTGAAATTCCATCACCTCCAGTAGCTTTGTTCATAGTAATGCTTCCTAAGGCCCACTTGACTTCGCATTCCAGGATGTCTGGCTCTAGGTTTGTGATCACACCATGGTGGTTATTTGGGTCATGAAGATCTTTTTTGTATAGTTCTTCTGTGTATTCTTGCCACCTCTTCTTAATATCTACTGCTTCTGTTAAGTCCATACCATTTCTGTCCTTTATTGTTCCCATTTGCAAGAAAAGTTCCCTTGGTATCTCTGATTTTCTTGAAGAGATCTCTAGTCTTTCCCATTCTATTGTTTTCCTCTATTTCTTTGCATTGATCATTGATGAAGGGTTTCTCACATCTCCTTGTTATTCTTTAGAACTCTGCATTTAGATGGGTATATCTTTTCTTTTCTCCTTTGCCTTTAGCATCTCTTCTTTTCTCAGCTATTGTAAGTCTTCCTCAGACAACCATTTTGCCTTTTTGCGTTTCTTTTTCTTGGGGATGGTCTTGATCACTGCCTCCTGTACAATGTCATGAACCTCTGTCCATAGTTCTTCAGGCACTCTGTCTATCAGATCTAATCCCTTGAATCTATTTGTTACTTCCACTTCCTTAATCGTAAGGGATTTGACCTAGGTCATACCTGAATGGTCTAGTGGTTTTCCCTATTTTCTTTAATTTAAGTCTGAATTTTTCAATAAGGAGTTCATGATATGAGCCACAGTCAGCTCCTGGTCTTGTTTTTGCTGACTATATAGAGCTTCTCCCTCTTTGGCTCCAAGGAATATAATCAATCTGATTTCGGTATTGACCATCTGGTAATGTCCATGTGTAGAGTCTTTTCTTGTATTGTTGGAAGAGGGTGTTTGCTATGACCAGTGCGTTTTCTTGGCAAAACTCTGTTAGCCATTTCCCTGCTTCATTTTGTACTCTGAGGCCAAATTTGCCTGTTACTCCAGGTATCTCTTGACTTCCTACTTTTGCATTCCAATCCCCTAATGATGAAAAGGACTTATTTTTTTGGTGTTAGTTCTAGAAGGTCTTGTAGGTACTCATAAAACTGTTCAACTTCAGCATAGACTTGTATTACTGTGATGTTGATTGATTTGCCTTGGAAATGAACATAGATCGTTCTGTCGTTTTTGAGGTTGCACCCAAGTAACTGCATTTCAGACTCTTATGTTGACTATGAGGGCTAATCCATTTCTTCTAAGGGATTCTTGCCCATAGTAGTAGATATAATGGTCATCTGAATTAAATTCACCCATTTCAGTCCATTTTCGTTTTCATTGATTCCTAAAATGTCAGTGTTCACTCTTGCCATCTCCTGTCTGACCACTTCCAATTTACCTTGATTCATGGGCCTAACATTCCAGGTTCCTGTGCAGTATTGTTCTTCACAGCGTTGAACTTTACTTCCATCTTGAGTCACATCCACAACTTGGCGTTGTTTTCACTTTGGCTTCGTCTCTTCATTTTTTCTGAAGTTATTTCTCCACTCTTCTCCGGTAGCATATTGGGCACCTACCGATCTGGGGAGTTCATCTTTCAGTGTCCTACCTTTTTGCCTTTTCATACTGTTCATGGGGTTCTCAAGGCAAGAATACCGAAGTGTTTTTCCATTCCCTTCTCCAGTGGACCATGTTTTGTCAGAACTTTCCAACATGACCTGTCTGTCTTGGGTGGCCCTACATGGCATGGCGCATAGTTCATGAGTTAGAAAAGGCTGTGGCCCATATGATCAGTTTGGTTGGTTTTCTGTGATTGTGGTATTCATTGTCTGCCCTCTAATGAATAAGGATAAGAGGCTATGGAAGCTTCCTGATGGTCTACTAAATTATCACAATATTAGTCATGCCAGACTTCCCCCTCCTTTTTTTTTTTTTTTTTGTTAAATGCTTATTCATTTACTTATTGAAGTATATTTGATATATAGTATTATATTCATTTCAGATATACAGCCTTTTAGATTGCACATTTCTTAAGTATAATGATTCATTCTTCCTTTGTTTCCACTTAGCATTGTTCTAGCCTTATGACAGCATAAACCATTTTTAAAAGATGGGAATTTTTCAGAAGCTAGGATTTTTATATATACTCATGTATTTTAAAATTTCCCCATATAATGTGGAATCAGGAGAGAGCTCTCTCTCTCTCTCTTTTTTTTTTTTTTTTTTTTGGTTTATTGCATTGTTTTTAAGGTACCTCTTACAGTGGAATCTCAGGGCAGTTAAAACAATTTTTGGCTAAAGCAGGGGTGAGCAAGGAAAAAGTCCAAATAGAATTCCAAGTCTAGATACACATTAGTAATCCAGCCCTGACTTCAGAAACACTTTTTAAGTAAGTTATTCTGTGAAAACTAAATCATAAATGACAGTTCTTCCAAGATTAATTCTTAAACTACTATGACATAATACGTTTCATGAATGCCAATGGCTCTTATTTGATTCAGAAGGGACTACAACCAGTAAATGATGTCTTGTGGTTCTCAATCTGGCTGTATTTGTCACTGTACTCTGAAGCTTCAAGAATAAGATTTGTAAGACTAGTGAGTATAAAACGTTTCTTTAATGTTCTTGATACTACTTCTAAATCTTTAGGAATTGTGCAAAAATGGGAGAAAAAAAAATACATCAGTTCAGTTCTGTTCAGTCACTCAGTCATGTCGGACTCATTGCGACCCCATGAATTGCAGCACGCCAGGCCCCCCTGTCTATCACCAACTCCTGGAGTTTACTCAAACTCATGCCCATCGAGTCGGCAATGCCATCCTGCCATCTCATCCTCTGTCATCCCTTTCTCCTCCTGCCCCCAATCCCTCCCAGCATCAGGGACTTTTCCAATGAGTCAACTCTTCGCGTGAGGTGGCCGAAGTACTGGAGTTTCAGCTTCAGCATCAGTCCTTCCAATGAACACCCAGGACTGATCTCCTTTAGGATGGACTGGTTGGATCTCCTTGCTGTCCAAGGGACTCTCAAGAGTCTTCTCCAACACCACAGTTCAAAAGCATCAATTCTTCAGCGCTCAGCTTTCTTCACAGTCCAACTCTCACATCCATACATGACCACTGGAAAAACCATAACCTTGACTAGACGGACCAAAGTAATGTTGACAAAGTAATGTCTCTGTTTTTTAATATGCTGTCTAGGCTGGTCATAACTTTCCTTCCAAGGAGTAAGCATCTTTCAATTTCATGGCTGCAATCACCATCTGCAGTGATTTTTCAGCCCCAAAAAATAGTCTGACACTGTTTCCACTGTTTTCCCATCTATTTCCCATGAAGTGATGGGACCAGATGCCATGATCTTAGTTTCCTGAATGTTAAGCTTTAAGCCAACTTTTTCACTCTCCTCTTTCACTTTCATCAAGGGACTTTTAAGTTCCTCTTCACTTTCTGCCATAAGGGTGGTGTCATCTGCATATCTGAGGTTATTGATATTTCTCCCGGCAATCTTGATTCCAGCTTGTGCTTCTTCCAGCCCAGCGTTTCTCATGATGTACTCTGTGTATAAGTTAAATAAGCAGGGTGACAATATACAGGCTTGACGTACTCCTTTCCCTATTTGGAACCAGTCTGTTGTTCCATGTCCAGTTCTAACTGTTGCTTCCTGACCTGCATACAGGTTTCTCAAGAGGCAGGTCAGGTGGTCTGGTATTCCCATCTCTTTCAGAATTTTCCACAGTTTATTGTGATCCACACAGTCAAAGGCTTTGGCATAGTCAATAAAGCAGAAATAGATGTTTTTCTGGAATTCTCTTGCTTTTTCGATGATCCAGCGGATGTTGGCAATTTGATCTCTGTTTTCCTCTGCCTTTCCTAAAACCAGCTTGAACATCTGGAAGTTCACAGTTCACATATTGCTGAAGCCTGGCTTGGAGAATTTTGAGCATTACTTTACTAGCGTGTGAGATGAGTGCAATAAATTTTTAAGAGTTTTAGCATGTTATGAGATTTGTTCTTTTATTTAAAATATATAATACAATAGCTTTTTTTTTCCTGGAAGAACATCCAGAGAGATGTAGGATTCTCTCTGTGCTGTCTAACATGGTAGCCACTATCCACATATGTGACTGTGAGCACTTCAAATATGGTTGGTCCAAACTGAGATGTGATATAAATATAAAGTAAGCACCAGATTTTGAGACTTCATATTAAAGAAAATATAATGTAAAATATCTCAAAGTAAGTTTTGTATAGATTATATATTGAAATGATAATTTGGATATGTTTGGCTAAGTAAATATGTTATTAAAATTAATTTTCCTTGTTTCTTTGTTTCTTTTAATGTGGCTACTAGAGCATTTACAATGTGTTTTCCTTTTGTGTCTCATATTCTTTTGGACAATGATGCTTTATTTATTTATTTTGAAATTTATTTGGATCATTTGTTATACTTTTATTCCTGTTTCTTACTTTGGAAATATGCATGTGTTTTTCACTTTTTAATTTTATATTGGAATATAGTTGAGTAACAGTGTTGTGGCAGTGTCAAGTGTACAACAAAGTGATTCAGTTTATATACATATGTGTGTGTGTGTGTGTATGCATACACACACACATGTATTCACTCCTTTTTTAATTCTTTTCCCATTTAGGTTGTCACATAATCATGAGCAGAGTTCCCTGTGTTATACAGTAGGTCCTTGTTTGGACAACACTGCTTTAGATCACTGAATCTGTCATTTCAGCTCTAGGAGAATATAGGCAACCGTGTTCGAATTCTTAGATATTAAGTGTCTCTTGCTTGTGAGGCCACCCCTGCTTGGCCCTTTCCCCTCTTCCTGATCCTGGAATAAGGGTATCCTTCTTGGTGAGAGACAGATTAATAGGTAAAATAGACATAAGAGGAATATTAGAGCATCAGTGATACGCCATGTGCCATATGAATATTCACTGGAAGGAATAATCCTGAAGCTGAAGCTCCAGTACTTTGGTCACCTAATGCGAAGAACTGACTCATTGGAAAAGACCCTGATGCTGGGAAAGATTGAAGGCAGGAAGAGAAAGGAAAGAGAGAGGATGAGATGATTGGATGCCATCACTGACGTGGTGGACATGAGTTTGAGTAGGCTCTGGGAGTTGGTGATGGACAGAGAAGCCTAGCATGCTGCAGTCCATGGGGTTGCAAAGAGTTGGACACGACTGAGTGACTGAACTGAACTGATATGCCATCAAAAGAGTAGATAGAAGTGGGCAGCATATTCTGTCAGCTGCAAGTAGGTTGTTTTTCCTTTTTCAAGAAAACTAGAATCCATCCCTTGAAAATGAGAGTCTGTTTAATCCCCTGGTAAAGATTAGGTTATGGACCTCATAGAATATGAGAATGACAAATTTTAACCTTATTTGAGAGGAAAGAACTGGGTGAGATGTATTAAATATTGTGATTTTATACTGTCTTCTGATTTGATAGTGACTGAAATTGATTTATAATGTAACATTTATTATTTTATTGGAGTTCTGTGCTTAGAGCATGGGGGAGTGTTTATTTAAGTAGCCATACTTTCTAAAGAAGGAGCCAAACATCTGACATCTCCTGGACATGAGTTCAAACTGTCCTCCCACTGAGAGTAAAGACCTCTTAGCTTCATGAAGAAGAGGATGGAGTGGAGGCTGAGTTATAAAATCTCTAAGCTTTTGTTCAACATTAAGATTTTTTTCCTTTTCTTTCTTCAAGGCTTTGTTGCAGTCCTGTGAACTACGCTGTTTAGAATTAATGACAGATAGTATTGTCACCATGTAATCTGTTGGAATCTTATTATTTTATTTAAGTAAATACACTAGAGGAAACCAAGAGTTTTGGGTTAGCAAAAAGGGAGACATTTTCAATAACCTCTTACTGCTTATGAACATATGTTTTAGACATTCTTAATTATCTCCAGGGAGAGAAGGACATAATAGTGATGTTCACAAGGAAGCAATTTAAGTGGTCACATTTGGTTCCCCAAATGGATCTTTGCTTGTTTTAGGAGCAGAAATAGGGGGCGAGGAGTGCTTATTCATCTAGTTTGCAAAATGTTGAATACGTCAGCCATTTTAGCATTGCTAATATTCCATTCCCTGAGCCATGAAAATGGATAATTTTTCCTAACCAATTCAATGAAATGCTGTAATGTCTTGGTTAAGATATAAAGGCAGGAGTTGCTATGGGTTTCTTTGTTGTTGTTGTTTAGTCCAAGTCGTGTCCGACTCTTTTGTGACCTCAGGGACTATAGCCTACCAGGCTCCTTTGTTCATGCCATTCTCTGGGAAAGAATACTGGAATGGGTTGCCATTTCCTTCTCCAGGGGATCTTCCCTACCCAGGGGTTGAACCTGCACCTCCTGCATTAGCAAGCAGATTCTTTACCACTGAGCCACCAGGGAAGCCCCTGGGTTTCTTTTTAAAATGCATTTTTTTCTATTCGACAGATAAACTGTTGGATGCTAATCAAGGGAACTATAGCAGCTATAGCACCTAAAGATGATATTCCATCCATCAGCACCATGGAGTGTTTACAGAAGAGGCTTTGAAGCATCTACTGGGGGAGTCAATTTAGAGATGCTGTATAGATCTCGTCCAAGAATTTAGAATGCTTTCAGATGGTATAGGAAATTTGACTTGTCCTATATGGTGGCTCAGTGGTAAAGAATCCCCCTGCCAATGCGGGGGACATGGGTTCAATCCCTGAATTGGGAAGTTACCCTGGAGAAGGAAATAGCAACTCAATCCAGTATTCTTGCCTGGGAAATCCCATGGACAGAGGAGCCTGGTGGGCTACAGTCCATGGGTTCACAAAATAATCAGATACGACTTAGCCACTAAACAACAACATATATCTTCAAGTGAATTAGGAAAAAGAGATGGTCTTAAAAGATGAGGGAAGTTTCTTTTAAGTTCACCCAAGAGAATCCTGGTAACTCAGTTGGTAAAAAATCTGCCTGCAATGCAGGAGACCCCTGGTTCAATTCCTGGATCAGGAAGATCCCCTGGAGAAGGAATGGGCTACCCATTCCAGTATTCTTGGGCTTCCCTGGTGGCCTGCAATGCGGGAGATCTGGGTCCATTCCCTGGGTTGGGAAGATCCCCTGGAGGAGGGCATGGCAACCCACTCCAGTATTCTTGCATGGAGAATCCTCATGGACAGAGGAGCCTGGCGGGCTGCAGTCCATAGGGTTGCAAAGAGTCGGACATGACTGAGCAACTAAGCACCAGAGAATCCTAATAAATAGAAATAACAGTGAAATTGGTGATGCTTGGACGTAGGGCCTACCCATGAAAGGATGTGTTTAAGCAGAGGATGGACAGTGGTTTATAAAGTATCCTGTAGTGGAATTTCAACCTTTGGATTGAATTTAATAGGATATTAGACAGACTAACTTTCAAAAACCTTTCAATGTTAAGATTATATGAAAAGCAGTAACTACTGTGTGTTATGAGGTTTCTAAAAAGAAAACTTCTGGTATCTGGATTACATTATCCATTGCAAGTTCTATGAAATACATTTTTATGTTTTAAACTGTTGACTATTTATAGTAAAATTTACATCCCCACTTGAGTGCAGTGAAGAACATGTTTATTAGCATGGATTTCTATATTTTAGGAAAATCGCTTTTGATGAGAGGTGACTAAGAAGTGTAGGTGTTTATGCAGCCCTCCCACACATAGCAGAACCTGGAAGCTGATAGTTGTGTTGGCATAGCTATTCTGCACACTGACCTGATTAAAATATCAATCAGCTAAGACCTTGTGAGACTTATTTGCACATAGCTGTTTCATAGGAGATAGCATT
The DNA here is from genome assembly GCF_019320065.1 of Cervus canadensis. NCBI lineage: Eukaryota > Metazoa > Chordata > Mammalia > Artiodactyla > Cervidae > Cervus > Cervus canadensis. The sequence goes on along the minus strand of NC_057387.1, from coordinate 75,074,894 downwards.
CGTTTTGTGCCCTTGTGATTTTACACAGTGAGGATTTGAGAGACTAAACTTAAAACCCTCACAAAACTGAAGATGGGAATGTGTCTGTAGTCTAGTTTCTTACTAAGTTGGCATGACAAGATATTAGAGCAAAGGAGAAGGTGAAAATCTCCTCTTTCATTGGTTTTCAACCCTGATTATCCCTTGGAATTGCTGGAGATTAAAAATTAAATTCAAATCTGGACCACATACTCAGGGATTTTTTGCTTGGACTAAAGTGGTTATTGGGCTCTGGTTTAGGGTGTTTTTTTTATTTTTTTACAGCTCCCCAGGTAATTCTAATGTGTAATCAAGGTTGGGAAGCAATAATCTTTTCTAATTTTTTCATTTTCTTAATAGGGATATTAGGACTTAGAGAAATAGTTCTCAAAAGCTTTGAGACACACTCTTTTTTTTTCTTTTTCCTTTTTTTTTTTTATTAGTTGGAGGCTAATTACTTCACAACATTTAGTGGGTTTTGTCATACATTGATATGAATCAGCCATAGATTTACACGTATTCCCCATCCTGATCCCCCCTCCCACCTCCCTCTCCACCCAATTCCTCTGTGACACACTCTTAAAAGTTGTAGGTTTGGGCAATACCCTTGAGGGAACCAGAAGACTGAAAACCGCTCGAAACCACAAAGTGATAGTTAGAACGCAGCACACTCTCTCATTGCAGTATGATGATGACTCACAGTGTCCACAGAAGCATCCCTGATCATTGTCCTGGTGTCCTGGTCAACTTTGTTAACAATTCTTTACTGTCCTGACTGAGCACTCTTATGTATTCACAGTCAAATTCTTGCAGCTTCTCCTAATATATGACCTTTCTTTGTTGCCGACTTCTTATTCACTCATAATTGCAATAAGCTTTGCTATCCTTGAAAACCAATTCCATGACCTGCCTTGTTCAACAATTTGTCTAATGGAATTTCATTCTTCCATTCATCACTGGAGATGTGGTAGTGAGAAAGAAGCAAACACAGTTCTTGTCTTCCTGGAACTTATAGACTTTAATCAAATAATCATTTATACAAATGTAAAATTGTGTCTGTAACAAGTACAAAGAAGATGTGCATCTCTGTGAGAAGATGTAAAGCAAGGATTTGACCAAATTAGAGAAGTCTGGACAAGGTTTCCTTGATGAAGAGAAACATGAGCAGGATTTAACTAAGCAAAAAGTGAAAGCGAAGATCATTCCTGATGTAAGATATTAAATGTTTTACTCTAAGAATTTCTATTCAGTTGCAGCAAAGTATAATTTTATATGTTGATCAAATTTAGCTGAATACCTCAGAATGGTTTGAATGTCAAAAGATTTCAATTAGGAATGTAACAAATATAATGTGTTGAAGTGAAACTTGTTTAGAAATGATTAGGTCAGTGAAAAATTGTTTATTGATATTGTTAACTATTGAAATTACACAAATACTAAGGGATAATGTTTTATAAATGGCCTTGGAATCAGGGATGATAAAAAATTTTGCATACATAGTTGCATTTGTCTCAATAGATTTCAGCATTTTTGATAAGGAGTTGTCAAAAAATAATCAACCTGCCCTGACACTGTTATGAAATATGGTGCTTATGATGGTTTTTTAAAGTATATTATGTTTTTCTTAATTCAGATTAAGCCCCTTGCATGTTCTATTTGCTCTGTCTAATTTTATAAATAGAATAAGTTAGTTTCTCCAATGTACTTACGATTATTTATAAGAAGGTAGACCTGTTAAAGTGTCCCTGAACAAAATGCCCAAGTCTTCCATAAATTTAAGGAAGGGCAGAAAATAATGGATTAGCAATTCTTGGGCCTTTCTATTGAGACCACATGATGGATGATACAGTTCTTGAGTATACATTATAGATCCAATAGTTAAATGTCTACTTCTGTTTCTTCTGGTCATAAAAGCATATAAGAATGCATGTAAGTGAGAAGAGTCTTATAGAGCTATTTTTGATACTTGCATTAAAATAGATACCTGTGTTTTAAACTTCTATATCTTCTTAAATAATATTTGATCCACCTCACTCTTAAACATAGTTCAACATTTATTCATTTCAGCTCTGTCTTAAAAGTTAAGGGATAGTTTTCTCTTTTAACCTCAAATTCAAATATCTTATAAATAATGGTAAGAGAATCTTTATTCTAACAAGTAGGCCATTGAGCTGGTGTTCATTGCTCATGTTCATTTCTATAAAGAAATCTCCAGCTGGGTCTTTTTGGTAGCTTCAGTGAGACAGTGTTCCCTAGAAAGTATTACCACCTTCTCTCTGAACTAACATGACTCTCTCAGAGGTGATGGGTGTTACCTTAAACTAACAGGGACTGAAGATATATATATATACACACACACATGCTCACACTCCACCCCCCCCACACACATCACACTTTATTCATTTATCTGTCAATGGACATTGAGTTTGCGTCCATGTCTTGGCTATTGTAAATAATGCTGCTATGAACATTGGGGTGCATGCTTCTTTTCAATTTATAGTTTTCTCTGGATATATGCCCGGAATGGGATTGCAGGATTATATGGTAGCTCTATTTTTAGTTTTTTAAAAAGGAACCTCTATACTGTTCTCCATAGTGGCTGAACCAGCTTCCATGTTACCAACCTATTCATTCCTTAAATACAACTCCAATGTTACTCTTTCTTAAGGCTTCCTTCATGTCTTCAAGGAAGTATTAGCTACTCCCATCAACTGGGTACTCAGTCCATAGCGCTCCTGTATGTTATGTTCTCTGTTTTACAATTTATTTACCTTCACATGAAACTTGAACTCCTCAAAGCTAGGCACCTGACAAAGGTTTAATCTATTCATGTACATTATAGTATAGTTTTTGGCATGGATTACATTCCTGAGAAAGGTTTACTGAAGTAAATAATTGGGTAGGTGCATGAATGAGTGAGTGTGAGTGAAGATGAAAGGCCTTTTGTTCTCACTGGGAAGCTGCAGCAGATTAAACAAGTGTTAAGGACAATGGGTTTCTGCCTTGAACCGTGCAAATGTTCAGTATACAAAGAATATCGCTAGAGTCTTGCTTTAATGAGCAATAAAAATATCTAACATCTTAGGCCCTGGTAACAAGAGACCATAAAAAATCAAGGTGGAGGACCCTTAGACCCTGGTGATGTCAGCCTGAGTTTTAACAGTTTTGTGAAGGATGGCATTTTGATGACTGTGAGAACAAGGCTTTATTTTTTGAAGTGTCTCAGTGATATGAGTTGAGATGAAAATCTGGGAGCTAGGAGCATCTGACTTACAACCTTCTGGTTGGTTTCTTAAATATGTGCACCTAGGAGTATCTGGAGCCTGTTTCCTATACATTGGCTATTACCTTGAACTTCCTAATACCGAGCTGTCTTGATGCTATTTATTATTCTGGTTGCCTTTATAATTTTGAAAACCTTGAGTCCTTGCCTAGTGAGCTGACTAGCTACTAAGCCTACAACATAAAGAGGATAAGGGGTTATTGTCTAGGTGCTCTTTGGGGTGTCCACTAGACAGTTCTGCAACATCTCTCATTTCTTTGCTTTCCTGCTCCAGCCCACTTTCCCAGGGTACCACCAAGCTACCACATATGTTGTCCCTGAGGTCTTAGAAGCCCTCCAGGCGCTGTTGTACCTATCTGACATACTATTATGGATAAATGGTTTAGTTAATATTTTTTCAAGCCCTAGAATAACTTAGCGTATACACCAAATAGAGAAACTATTTTTTTAAGTACATTGAATAAAGGAGTGTTTATTTTTTCCTTTTGGTATGTTAATTTTCTAAATTTCAAAGTAGACAATTTCTAAATATTTTAAAATAAACGAACTCTCAAAGCTCAGATCAGAAGCTGACAGTTTTGTAGACGATGCTTTTGCAGAATGTAATCCATAAAGAACATCCAGTCTGTTTACTACTGAAACGAATCAGAACTGTCGATGCCAAACATCCTAATGAGGTTTCAGAAAGGTCAGGCTTAGCAATAGAGCCACCCAAAGTTGAGTCAGTGCTTTTCTCCTGAGAGTAATGAGATAACTTGTGAAAAAAAAAAATGTTGAGGTACAATTAAGCAGAATTAGATTTTCATACTCCTCAAGATTATTCATTTGGAGGTTTCACCTGGGTTTCTCCTAGCCTTTGTTAGTAAGAGACAGAGCAAAAATAGAACTCAAATCAGATGGTTGTAGTGGGGAGATCTTAGTGAAGGAACTTCTTACAGAGATGTGGCCAAGGGAGGAGACAAGTGTTGGTTTATGAGACAAGAGAGCCTAACAACTGTGGGAAACTAGGCCTGAAGGAGCCGGAAGTGAGCGTGTCAATGGCTGTGAGCTGAAACTGAAGAGCCCTGCCCTTGGGAGGAAAACCTGCCGATGGAAATGGAAGGTCATGATGAATTAAAAAGGAAAGGAAAGGACAAGAAAGAAAACAAAAGAAAAATAAGCAGCTCAGAGCTAGAAGGACATGCAGAAGAAAATAGACGGCCTCTTTTTGCACGCTCGGTTCCTGCTGGCGTTTACCGTTGGTCACATCCAGATGGAAGCTGATCAGACCGCTGATCAGAAGTTGTCTCACAGGTTCTTGTCTTTGTGATCTGTTATTTTCTGGGACTCTGGTCTATTTTTTCCTACTTTCTATATGGAACTCTATAGTTGCAGTATGCCTTACTGCTTTCTTGCATTTTGCATTCTCATCCCCTATCTTTATTAAAATGTTACACCACAATATTGTAAAGTAATTAGCCTCCAACTAATAAAAATAAATGGAAAAAAAAAAGAATGTTACACCATATATTTCAACTTGAGTGCCAACTCCTATTATTAGCATTTGTTTAAAAAATAATCTGAATAAAATTTATGTGTTTGGTATTTCTTACAGAATTAGAGGGCTAAAAAAAAACACTTTCCCCTGTTAGTTTCAGATGTACAAAATAACAATTCATACCCTCTGCGTCTTTTTGGTTATTTAACTTTATTGAGGCTTTCAATGGCTAAGTCAAAGATCTTTCCTGGTAAAGGTTATAGTGTATTTGAAAATATGAGGATTATTCTCAAGTATCTTTTGATATTGATTTCCAACATAATTCCACAGTGCTAAGAGAACAGACTCTATATGATTTCAGTACCTTTAGATCATGAAATGTTTGTACCTTGTTAAATGGCTATGTTCCAGTGTCTCCTGGTTTATAGTTTATGGGAACTTAAATAGAATTTGTATCCAGCTATGGGGTGAAAATTGTATAAATCTTAATTGTATTGAATTGGTTCATAGTGCTTTTCAGGTCTACTATATCCTTCTACTTTTCTGTCTATTCATCCTATTAATTTTTGAGAGTTTTATATTGGAACTCCAACTGAAAAATCTTAATTTATCTACTTAATAAAATAATTATAATGTGTAGTGGAACTATATGTAACTTTGTTCTGTACTTTCCAAGTCTCCTATAAATGTGTTATCATACTTTCATGATTTAAAAAATAAAAAAGAAAACAAAAAATAGTGATTTGGTATTTTTATAGATAATACTTCATTTAAAGTTATTAGAAAATATTGGTTATATATTTAAAACACACACACACAAACTTTCCAGAAAAATCTGCAGTTTTTTTCCCTGGATTATTTTTGCTTTTCCCATATTATAACTCTGAAACATGAATTTGGAAATAAAGTAAGCATTTTGGTTGCTTTAAAATATACATATAATTTGCTGATATATTTTCCAGCATTTACATACAGATAGATATCAAGGGTAATATGTTAAATTTATTTTTTAAGCATAAGGGAAATTCCTTATGGTTTCAGTAATATAAACAAGAGACTAAAATCAACTTGTTCTTAGTTCACATCAATCTTTTATTATTTCACCCATTGATTCATTCATGGAACAGATTATTTATTGAGTGACTATTACCATATGTCATTGAATATAAATCATTATTAGTTTTAAGGAATATCCTGATTTCAGAAATATAAAAATGTGAAGAAAGTACATTTTAGAATTGTTGAAATAATCTTTGTGGTGGGTATATTTATATTTAAAGTAGCTTGAGTTGGAAATAGTTTATGGTCTAGAATTTCTAACCAAAGGGAAACAAAATAAAACAAAAGAACAAGTTATTATCTGGGTCCAGGGTGTCATTTTTTGTATGCTGATCTTCTTTTTTATGTAAATATATTTTATATTTTAAGTAAGTATATTTTATATATTTTATGTAGGAGCTGTGCTATATTTCTTTGACATTCTCTCCAGTGTGATTATACAATATTATCAAAGATGTTAATGATAGACGAGGCTTTAGAAATCATTGAGTAAATCTAGTCCAAACTCCTTTACAGAAGAGGGAATCAGGGTGATGGATTAGACTTGTCCTGGTCATTTAGCTAGTCTAAGTGGAGTGGAGACTGAAATCCATTTCTCAAATTCATGGTCCAGTATTTTATTCATTATCCAGTGCAGTTTTTAAGCAGTAAATAATCAGTGAGTAACACATGTGCTCACTGTTTCATAATTAGTTTACAGGATTAAACTTCAATATAAATACTTCACTTAGGTGTTAGAGTTTTAATGTCATTAATCATAGTACAAAAAGGTTTAGTGATGGCTTTGCTTCACTTTTAGGTGCACTTGTGTGTTAATGGTTTTTATTTTAGAAAAACTTCATCCAGTTTTTGTTATACTGAATGGTTTATCCAGTCTTCTTTTGGGTGCCTTTGTTCTTCCTTCCAGGAACAAGAATTAGAATGAAAGTAATAAACATGATAAGTAATTTGTATGTTTAAAACATATAATATGTATAAGTAATTTGATCACTTATTTATTAATCCAGTCCTTACCATGCATTTAATTTTCATTTTCATTGATGAGTATTCTCATTTCCTTAATTAATTTTGTTGTACTTACTAATGAGATTTCTACTCCTCCACTTCTTCAGTTAACTATTCACTTTGAAGTCACATGGATATAGTGGAAATTAAAAGGAAATATGTATTGGACACATTGAATCAACATGTTTTGTCACAAGAACTGCTCTGCTCTAATGTGCTTTTAATCCACTACTTTCAAATATATAACCTTCTACATTTACTTTTGTATCATTGGTTACATGAAAAGAAAAAGCTTGCCCTGAAGTCTCGCAAATTGTTGAATAGTATTTTTATACAGATTCTTAAGTGTTCAAAGACAAATTATTTCCAGCATAAGTAGGAAATGATTGGTAGTATTTCCGTTGAATAAACAAAACTGATTTTGCCTTTGAATTTAACTCCCATACTTTGGCACTAAGCTTTGTTGAAATGTTAATGTAGATGTGATGTGTCAACATTCAGAAAAATGGAAATCAAATTGGAAAGTTCCAGGTGGAGGCATAGATTTCTTAAAAGTGGCAGAATATAAATATGCATGTAAATACCAGTTGACTCTCTTCATTCTGATCACAAAGCTAAAGCTTCTTGTCCATTTCTGCTTTTCAGTCCCTTAGAGCTTACATCTTTAGTTCACTCTCCTCAACTAATCTTCTGAAGACACAGCACATGAAACTCTAACTAAGAATATTAGTTTTGGAGTTAGAAAGACTTAAATATGAATCTTGGCTCAGACTCCTAAGTAGATATATGACTTTAGGTATGCTGCTTGATCTGAGACTCAGCTGTCTTATATGTAAAATATAATAGAACTTCACAAAATTACTGGGACTGTTTGACAGGAAAATGAATGTAATTTGTTGTTGTTCAGTGCATAGCATATGATACATTTGGGCTGCTGTTGTTATTTTGTACTGTTTACACAGAATAAATGAAATTCCTAGTGCTGGGGAACACAGAAGGTAGGGCAACCAAAAGTCAGTGTCTTTAGGAGGCTGTATGTTTGATAGTTCTTGTCTCACTAAAAAGCCAGGAGTAAAAGCAACTTAGAGAACTCTCACTGGAAGAATAACACAGAGCAGAAATATGGCTCCAAACCAGTGAAGCTATTTCTAGGAAGTGAGGGTAAGAGCCAGTAAGCGCTTTCACCAGGTTGAGAAGACCTCCATGGAGGTTTGTGTAGCAGCTATCATAAAGAATCTGCCTGAAATGCAGGAGACCTTCAGCACTGCAGGAGATGCGGGTTCAGTCCCTGGGATCGGGACGATTCCCTGGAGAAAAAAATGGCAACCCATTCTAGTATTCTTGCCTATGAAATTCCATGGACAGAGGAGACTGGCAGGCTATGGTCCATTGTGTTGCAAAGAGTTGGACATAACTGAAGTGACTGAGCACCAATGAACGCCTTTTACAAGGTTGTGAACTCTTTCAAAACAAATGCCACCATTTACTCTGAGTCATATTCACAGGTACTCAGCTCAGTGCCTGTAACATACAGGGCAAGCACTCAATATATATGTTAAGCTAGATTGATTAACATGTTTATGTACACTTCTTTTTTCAGGAGGAAAAGGTCTGTTGCAATTTTTAGTGGAAATATATGAGTGTTCTTGTTACTATATATAGTCTGTAACTTCATGGAGGAAAGGCTTTGAGGGTGGAAAAGACAGATTAGCAAGGTAGAGAAAAAAGAAGGTATCAATATATATAGGAGGATGGCAGAGGGAGAGGTAGATAGAGTGGGAAGTTGGGGGTAGTGAAGGTGGTAAAATGAAACACAACATGACAATAAGCCACTTAAAATAATTTGTCCTGACATGCTGGCTAATCTAAATTAATATTTTCAGAAAATTTTATCTTTTTGGTTCATTTTTTGGAAAAGTGGTAATTTAAGCTTAGAGAAAAAGTAGGTAAGTTCAAATTTCCATGGAAACAATTATCATAAAATATTGATTGATGAGGATATTAGGAAGCAGGTAAGGAAAGAGATAGTTGCCATGGAAACATGGACATTCAGAGAAATGCACTTGAAGACATTCTATCTTATTTTTTTAGCTAAATATCTGATTAATCTAAAATTGCTATGTCTTAGTAATTTATTTTTAATATTTCTTGAGATTCATTTAAGAATATTTTTATATCTTAGTAAGTTTTAGTCACAGAAATTTAAGGAATATTTTTATTTCAATTTTATAAGATCACTTTCATGATTATAAGATCTTTTTAAAAAGGATATATTTACTTGAGAAGGTATAAAAGCACTATTTTATAAACATGAATCTATTAATTTCTTTAAAGCATTCTCTTTAGAGTATAAAGTCATGTTAATAATGACAGTTTACTTAATGAAATTTCAATGATCACTTTTAATTGGCACTGAATAGCAGCATGAAATATAAATATTAAGAGATGAGCACTTCTAGTTATTATGGTACAATAGAGACAGGCTCACTTTTTCTCTAAACAAGTTTTTATTTAAATTTTATTGAAATTGATTTACAATATCATATTAGTTTCAGTTGTATAGCAAAGTGATTCAGTTATATACACATATGTGTGAATTATTAATATATCTATTATTTTAGATAGAATATATATATTTAGATAGAATATATATATATATATTATTCTCTTCCATTATAGGTTGTAACAAGATATTGAGTATAGTTCCACGTGCAATACAGTAGGTCCTTGTTGGTTATCTATTTTATATATAGTACTGTATATATTTTAAGTTCTCATAACTGAGATTTTGAGATCCTTTTGGGGTTTAGAATTTTATTTTGGTTATTTTGACTGCCAATATACTGTTGAAACATGAGGAAGTTTCTATTATGTATAATACATTTGTAGCAGAGGAATATGTAGAAATTAGATGATTGAAAAAATCCCTTGTACATAAAAATGCAAAACGAAGAAATTTGAATTGATAAAGCAAGATATTAAAATTTATTGTTACCTGTGCATTTTTAGGATTCAAGATTTAAAGTGCCCTTTGCTGAGTACTTTAGATAATATATCCTAAGTTATTCCTTACTTTTTAGTCCTGTAAAACTGAAATGTAAAGGTCTTACAAAGAATACATGATTTCCTGCCAGATATTACTATACCTTAAGTGTCACACTTAGACTGAATTGCCTTTTTGAGAACTGCTTTCCCCTTCAAGCTGTCTGTCACCTCTTGTCATTTTCTTTGGCATTCAAAATTTAGTGTTTGAACAGGAGAGCATGTAGACCTCTTGTGGATGCCTCCCATGTAATAACTGATCTTTTGTACCTGAAAAATACGTTACAAGAAAAGCCTCATTAGATGCTGTAAGGCTAGGTATTATCCATAACCTTAGGAAAATACAGCATGTTGATTTCTCACACACTACAGGCAACTGAAAAACTCTTGTTTTCTTAAGGTCTTACAGCTATATAGGTTGAAGGGAATTGGATGTGAACTTGTCCAACTCTTACATTTCAAATGGGAAAACACTGAGATACAAAGAGATTAGGTGATGAATTTAAAGCCGTGTCTCCTGTTTGTCCATGTAGTGTTCTCTCCATAGCCCCAGTAGATTTCCAAGGCATGGCTTGGGATACATGAGCCTATGGTCTCATCTCTAGTGTTGTTTTTTAGTCACTAAGTCTTGTCTGACTCTTTTGCGACCCAGTTGACTGTAGCCCACAAGGCTCGTCTGTCCATGGGATTTTTCTAGATAAGAATACTGAAGTGGGTTGCCATTTCCTTCTGCAGGGGATCTTCCTGACCCAGGGATTGAATCAGAGTCTCCTGCATCGGCAGGTGGACTCTTTACTACTGAGCGACCAGAGTAGCCCATTAACCTACTGCTCAGTTCAATTCAGTCATTCAGTTGTGTCCAGCTCTTTGCAACCCCATGGACTTCAGCATGCCAGGCTTCCCTGTCCATCAACAACTCCCAGAGCTTGCTCAAACTCATGTCCATAGTGACAGTGAAGTCATCAAACCATCTCATCCTCTGTTATCGCCTTCTCCTCCTGCCTTCAATCTTTCCCAGCATCAGGATCTTTTCTAAGGAGTCAGTTCTTCACATCAGGTGGCCACACTATTGAAGTTTCAGCTTCAGCATCAGTCCTTCCAATGAATGTTCCGGACTGATTAGGATTGGCTGGTTTGATCTCCTTGCAGTCCAAGGGATTGTCAGGAGTCTTCTCCACACCACATTTCAAAAGCATCAATTCTTCAGTGCTCAGCTTTTTTTATAATCCAACTCTCACATCCATACATGACTATAGGAAAAACCATAACTTTGACTAGACGGACCTTTCTTGGTAAAGTAATGTCTCTGTATTTTCATACTCTGTCTAGGTTGGTCAAAGCTTTTCTTCCAAGGAGCAAGAGTCTTAATTTCATGGCTGCAGTCACCATCTGCAGTGATTTTGGGGCCCCCCAAAAATAAAGTCTCTCACTGTTTTCATTGTTTCCCCATCTATTTGCGATGAAGTGATGGGACCGGATGCCATTACTTAATATTTTGAATGTTGAGTTTTAAGCCAGCTTTTTCACTCTCCTCTTTCACTTCCATCAGGAGGCTCTTTAGTCCCTCTTCACTTTCTGCCATAAGGGTGGTGTCTTCTGCATATCTGAGGTTATCGATATTTCTCCCAGCAATCTGTTTCCAGCTTGTGCTTCATCCAGCCTGGCATTTTGCATGATATATTCTGTGTATAAGTTAAATAAGCAGGGTGACAATATACAGCCTTGACGTACTCCTTTCCCAATTTGGAACCAGTATGTTGTTGTTCCATGGCTGGTTCTAACTGTTGCTTTTTGACCTGCATACAGATTTCTCAGGAGGCAGGTAAGGTGGTTTGGTATTCCCAGCTCTTAAAGAATTTTCCACAGTTTGCTGTGATCCACACAGTCAAATGCTTTGGCATAGTCAATAAAGCAGAAGGAAATGTTTTACTGGTATTCTCTTGCTTTTTCGATGATCCAGCAGATGTTCATAATTTGATCTCTGCTTCCGCCTTTTCTTAATCCAGTTTTAATGTTTGGAAGTTCTCAGTTCATGTACTGTTGAAGCCTAACTTGGGAAAATTTTGAGCATTACTTTACTAGTGTGTGAGATGGGTGCAATTGTGCAGTTGTTTGAACATTTTTTCATATTGCCTTTCTTTGGGATTGGAATTAAAACTGACCTTTTCTAGTCCTGTGACCACTAGTGAGTTTTCCAAATTTGCTGACATATTTAGTGCAGCACTTTAATAGCATCATCTTTTAGGATTTTAAATAACTTAGTTAAAATTCCATCACCTCCACTAGCTTTGTTCACAGTGATGCTTCCTAAGGCCCACTTGACTTCACACTCCACAATGTCTGTCTCTAGGTGAGTGAGCACATCACTGTGGTTATTTGGGTCATTAAGGTCATTTTTGTATAGTTCTTCTGTATATTCTTGCTACCTCTTCTTAATATCTTCTGCTTAGTTAGGTCTATTACATATCAATAAGTACTTGAAATGTAAAGGGACCAAGAGTTCCAATCAAAAGGCATATAGAGTGGCTGAATGGATACAAATGCAAGACCCATATATGCTGCCTACAAGAGACTCACTTCAGATCTAAAGACTCACACAGACTGAAAGTGATGGGATTGAAAGAGGTGATCCATGCAAATAGAAATTGAAGAAAGCCAGGGTACCAACACTTATATGAGACAAAAATTAAAGACAATTTTTACTGGGGTATAGTTGATATACAATATGGTGCTAGTCTTAGGTGTAAAGCAAAGTGAATCAGTTATACATGTACATATATCCACTGTTTTTTTAGATCTCTTCCTGTATGGACTATCATACAGAGTAATGAGTAGAGTGCTCTGTGCTATAAAATCAGTTCAGTTCAGTCACTCAAGGTGTGTGACTCTTTGCGACTCCATTGACTGCAGCATGCCAGGACTCCCTGTCCATCACCAGCTCCCAGAGTTTACCCAAACTCATGTCCATTGAGTCAGTGATGCCATCCAACCACTTCATCCTCTATCATCCCCTTCCTCCTACCTTCAGTCTTTCCCAGCATCAGGGTCTTTTCAAAGGAGTCAGTTATTGGCATCAGGTGGCCAAAGAATTGGAGTTTCAGCTTCAACATCAGTCCATCCAATGAATATTCAGGACTGATTTCCTTTAGGATGGACTGGTTGGATCTCCTTGCAGTCCAAAGGACTCTCAAGAGTCTTTTCCAACACCACAGTTCAAAAGCATCAATTCTTCGGTGCTCAGCTTTCTTTGTAGTCCAACTCACATCCATACGTGACTCTTGGGAAAACCATAGCCTTGATGAGATGGACCTTCGTTGGCAAAGTAATGTCTCTGCTTTTTAATATGCTGTCTAGGTTGATCATAACTTTTCTTCCAAGGAGTAAGCGTCTTTTAATTTCATGGCTGCAATCACCATCTGTAGTGATTTTGGAGCCTCTCAAAATAAAGTCTGACACTGTTTCCACTGTTTCCCCATCTATTTGCCATAAGTGATGGGATCAGATTCCATGATCTTAGTTTTCTGAATGTTAAGATTTAAGCTAACTTCTTTATTCTCCTCTTTTACTTCCATCAAGAGGCTCTAGTTCTTCTTAGTTTTCTGCCAGAAGGGTGGTGTCAGCTGCATATCTGAGGTTATTGATATTTCTCCTGGCCATCTTGATTCCAGCTTGTGCTTCATCCAGCCCAGCATTTCTCATGATGTACTCTGCATATAAGTTAAATAAGCAAGGTGACAATACACAGCCTTGACGTACTCCTTTCCCAAATTGGAACCAGTCTGTTGTTTCTTGTGCAGTTCTAACTATTGCTTCTTGACCTGCATACAGATTTCTCAGGAGTCAGGTAAGGTGGTCTGGTATTCCCATCTCTTGAAGAATTTTCCACAGTTTGCTGTGATCCACAGAGTCAAAGGTTTTGGTATAGTCAATAAAGCAGAAGAATATATTTTTCAGGAACTCTCTTGCTTTTTTGCTGCTCCAAGGGATATTGGCTATTTAATCTCTGGTTCCTCTGTCTTTTCTAAATCCAGATTGAACACCTGGAAGTTCATGGTTCATGTACTATTGAAACGTGTCTTGGAGAACTTTGAGCATCACTTTGCTAGCATATGAGATGAATGCAATTGTGCAGTAATTTGAGCATTCTTTAGTATTGTCTTTCTTTGGGATTGGAATGAACACTGACGTTTTCCAGTCCTGTGGCCACTGCTGAGTTTTCCAAGTTTCCTGACATATTGAGTGCAGCACTTTCACAGCATCATCTTTTAGGATTTGAAATACCTCAACTGAAATTCCATCACCTTCACTAGCTTTGTTTGTAGTGATGTTTCCTAAGGCCCGCTTGACTTTGCATTCTAAGATGTCTGGCTCTAGGTGAACACACCATCGTGATTATCTGAGTCATGAAGATCTATTTTGTTTAGTTCTTCTGTGTATTTTTGCCACCTCTTCTTAGTATCTACTGCTTCTTTTAGGTCCATACCATTTCTGTCTTTTATTGTTCCAATCTTTGCATGAAGAGTTCCCTTGGTGTCTCTAATTTTCTTGAAGAGATCTCTAGCCTTTCCCATTCTATTATTTTCCTCCATTTCTTTGCCTTGATCACTAAGGAAGGCTTTCTTATCTCTCCTTGCTGTTATTTGGGACCCTGCATTCAAATGGGTGTATCTTTCCTTTTCTCCTTTACCTTTCCCTTCTCTTCTTTTTGCAGCTATTTGTAAGGCCTCTTCAGACAACCATTTTATCTTTTTGCATTTCTTCTTGAGAATGGTCTTGATCACCGCCTCTTGTACAATGTCATGAATCTTGGTCCATAGTTCTTCAGGTACTCTATCAGATATAATCCCTTGAATCTATTTGTCACTTCCACTGTATAATCATAAGGGATTTGATTTAGGTCATACCTGAATGGTCTAGTGGTTTTCCCTACTTTTTTCAGTTTAAGTCTGAATTTGTCAATGAGGAGCCATGGTCTGAGCCACAGTCTTCTCCTGGTCTTCTTGTTGCTGACTGTATAGATAGAGCTTCTCCATCTTTGGCTGCAAAGAATATAATCAATTTGATCTCTGAATTGACAATCTGGTGATGTCCATATGTAGAGTCTTCTCTTGTGTTGTTGGAAGAGGGTGTTTGCTATGACCAGTGTGTTATCTTGGCAAAACTCTATTAGCCTTTGCCCTACTTCATCCTGTATTACAGGCCCAAATTTGCCTGTTACTCCAGGTATCTCTTGACTTCCTACTTTTGCATTCTAGTCCCCTATAAATAAAAAAAAATCCAAATTGAAAAGGAATAAGTAAAACTCTCTGTTGGCAGATGACGTGAAACTATACATAGAATATCTTAAAGATGCCACCAAATAACTATTGGTGCTCATCAATGAATCTGGTGAAATTGCAGGATACAAAATTAATATATAGAAATCTGTTGCATTTCTGTACAAGGGAAATTGATGAAACAATCCCATTTATGGTTGCATCAAAGAGAATAAAATATTTGGGAATAAACCTACCTAAGGAGGTAAAAGATCTATACTTGGAATGATATAAGACACTGATGAAATAAATTGAAGATGACACAAACATGTTCATGGATTGGAAGAATTAATACTGTTAAAATGACCATACTACCCAAGGCAATATACAGGTTCAATGCAATCTTATGAAAATATCAATGAAAATATCCATAGACATAGAACAAATAATTTAAAAATTTGTATGGAAACACAGAAGAATTTGAATAGCCAAAAGCTGTCTTGAGAAAGAAGGACAGAGCAGGAAATATCATACACCCTGAATTCAGACTATACTACAAAGCTACAATAATCAAAACAGAATGGTACTGGCACAAAAAAGGCGCATGGATCAATGGAACAGAATAGAGTGCCCAAAAATAAATCCACACTTTTATGATCAATTAATCTATGATGAAAGAAGATTTTGAAATATAGAAAAGACAGTTTCCTCAATAAGTGATGCTGGAAAATTTTACAGCTACATGTAAAAGAATGAAAGAATGTTTATCATACCACCATATACAAAAGTAAACTCAAAATATATTAAAGGCCTAAACCTAAGACTAGAAAAATCCTAGGAGAAAATGTACACAGAACATTGATGTAAATTGTAGCTAGTTTTTTTGGATCTGTCCTCTAAGGCAAAGGAAACAAAGCAAAAATAAACAAATGGGACCTAAATAAACTTAAATTTTTTTTAGTTTAAATCATTAACAAAATAAAAATAAAGCCTGATGAATGGGAGAAAAAAATTGCAAGTAATATAACCCATAAGAGGTTAATGTAAAAAATAAACAAACAGTTCATACAACTCAATATCCAAAAAAAAAAAGTCCCAATTAAGAAATGAGCAGAAGACCTGAATAGACATTTTTCTAATAAAGACATACAGACAGCCAATGGGCACATGAAAAGATGCTTACCATTGCTTAATCATCAGAAAACTTCAAATCACAGCCTTGGTGAGATATCACCTCATACCTTTCAGAATGGCTATTATCAAAAAGACTACAAGTCAGAAATGTTGGCAAAGATGTGGAGAAAAGGGAACCCTTGTGCAACACTGATAGAAATGTTAATTGATTTATTCACTATGGAAAATGGTATAGCATTTCCTTAAAAACTAAACATGGATTACCATATGATCCAGCAATTCCACTCCTGGGTATATATCCAAATAAAGCAAAAACACTAATTCAAAATGATACATGCACCTCAGTGTTCATAACAGTGTTATTTACAGTAGCCAAAGTACAGAAGCAATTGTAAGTGTACATTATAGACAAATGGATAAAGATGTGTATATCTATATACATATATATATATATATATATATATATATATTCAATGGAATGCTATTCAGTCATAAAAAGAAGGAAAATATGACATTTGCAACATGGATGGACCTGAAGGGTATTATGCTTAGTGAAGTGAGTCAGACAGAGAAAGATACTCATATCACTTACATCACATTTCTTTACCAGCCTCTTCAGACCCAATTTCCCTGTTCCTACTTCCTGTCCCTTCTCTGCTATATAATGATATGACTATGTCTCCCCTTTAAGATTTTTGAAAAAATCATTTACAGCCATCTCTAAGTTTTCATTGGCAACAAGCCCAATAGGAGACCAAATAACATGCTGTTCCCCAAATCAAATGTAATTTAAACTGCATCCATAGAAGTGTGGATTTCAGAGCTCTGGAAATCCTTCTCTGGCACTTTTGTGGACTGAATTTGGAACTCTGAGCCTAGTTTTTGATGCTGTTCCTGAGGACATTAACAAATGAGAAAGCATCCCAGGAAGGGTGTGAAGATTGTTTAATGCTATGGAAACCATAGCACAGAAAGAAAGAGTTGAAAAACATTTCATATAAAAAAGAGTAGACACAGGATTATAGGAAAGTCATTTTTAAACAGAAAGAGGCTGTTAATGCAGAGTGGAATGATCCTCAGGAAAATCAAGCCCAGAACCCTACAGACATTGCTTTTATTTTGTGGTGCTATAAGTAAAGCATAAACAAATACCACCTGCTTTATAGGCAGGCATCTCTGCCCATCTGAGACTCGCTGCCTGTGTTAGAAAAGGTTCTGGAGATGTAATTGCTCATTGTTACATCCTTAGGAGAAGGGTTAGAAGTCCTCTGGTTTAATGAATTTGATTGTGCACTTATAATGGCAAACATATCCAAATGTTTTCTTGGTCAGAAAATATTATTAGTTAATATGACAACAGCTCATTTTAATCAGGTCATGCTTTCTTTCACTCAATAATTTTTTGATATTTGTTCACATAGTCCTGATTAAGCCATCCACTTATGTAAGAGAAGCTTATGGAGCAAAGATACTTTGATGAAAGAGAACAAATACTGTGCATTTAGAGAACCTAAGTCCTGTAAATAATGCCTTTAAAAAAATTATACTAGAATACACATAATATTTACCATTTTAACCTCTTTAAAGTATAAAATCCAGTGGATTTTAGTACATTCACAGTGTTTGGTAACTACCATCACTCTAGTTCCAGAACATTTTCATCACTCTGAAAGGAAAGGAAACATATCCATTAATACAGTCACTCTTCATTTCTCCCTCCTCCAGGCTCTAGCTACTACTATCTTGCTTTCTATTTCTGTCTCTATGAATTTGCCTATTCTGGATATTTCATATAAATGGAATCATATAATATGTGGCCTTTTGTGTCTGGCTTCTTTCATGCAGGAAGTATTCAAAGTTCATTTGTGATGTAACGTGTATCCGTACTTCATTTCTTTGTATGGCTGAATCATATAGTCCATTGTATAGATATACTGCATTTTATCTGTCTGTCAGTTGATGGATAGTTGAGTTGTATCCACATTTTGATTACTGTGAATAGTCCTACTATGAACATTTTTGTGCAAGTTCTTGTTTAGTTGGCCATGTTATGTTGTTTATATGTCTACTTAGGAATGGAATTAGATGATAATTTTTTAACTTACTGAAGAACCTCTTTTTCTTTTTAAAGTGAGACTTCAGGCTTTCTGTTTTCTGGTTTGCCTATCATTTGTTGGATTATGAAAGGTTGTCAGTATGTGATTCCCACTTCTTTAGAGCTTTAGCAATGACAGTGACCAAAATCTCATAAATAAATTTTTAGGAAATGTATAAATCTATAGAAGGATTTCTGCAGTCCTCAAGCTAGCATTTTCTATCATTCCTTGTTTGCAAGATGTTGTGCAAATGGGGTCCTAAATCTCTGCTTCCAAGTTGGTCTCTATACCATACACTGGGTTAAGGACATCCAGGCCTTGAGCTGGTTAAACCCTGGCTCTTGCTAGTGTTGACCAGGCAGAAATGTGCTCTCATATTTTGATTTTTTTTTAGAAGAGACTAGAAATCTAGATCTTATATAATATTCTAATTTTTAAATTTGGCAACTTATTCACATAAATAAGTAAATAACACAACCACTGAACCAACTAATGAACCAACCAACGAGCCAGTGTGAACCAAACAAAACGAGCCTGGGAGTTAGATTAGGCTACTAGTGTCATGACTGTGCTTAGTCATGTCTGACTCTGCAACCCTATGCACTGTAGCTAGCCAGGCTCCTCTGTCCATGAGGTCT
Organism: Cervus canadensis; assembly: GCF_019320065.1. Lineage (NCBI taxonomy): Eukaryota > Metazoa > Chordata > Mammalia > Artiodactyla > Cervidae > Cervus > Cervus canadensis. The sequence continues at coordinate 75,055,887 of NC_057387.1, read as the reverse complement.
TCCAGGCAAGAATACTGTAATGGAGTGCCATTTCCTTCTCCAAGGGATCTTCCCAATCCAGGGATCAAACCTGCATCTCCTGCATTGGCAGGTGGATTCTTTACCACTACACCACCTAGGAATTGGATTTGATTTGGCCATCAATTTACTAGTTTTGCTCTGCTTTTCTTTATGGATATACCATTACTCAGAGCATTATAATAACAATAAAGCCAATAATAACTAGTGCATTTATTCCAAATACCACATTCCAGGTACAAGTCCAAGCATTTGACACATGTCAACTTAATTCTCATGACAATTCAACAAGGTAGGTGTTAGTTTATCATTATTTCTGAAGAACACTTCTCAGAATACTTCAGTTAGTTACTTATGAATTTAATTTCCTTTAAATACTATAGGCAACTTATGGGCAGGGACCATTCTTTATTTATACTTATGACCCCAGAACTGAGTCCAGTGCCAAGTATATGTAGATATTCTCTAAATTTCAGTTAAGTGAATGAATGAATTGTATCTGTCTCCAAGAATCATATAATTCTTGTCTGCTCTGAAATAGTAGAATTAGTCACTAACATTTAAGGATTTCTTTTTTTTTTTTTAAGCAATTTCACATTTATTCAGTCACCATGATAACCCTCTGAAGCAGGTACTATTATTTAGGGGATAGTTCCTCCTCAGGCCCTGCAACAGGTAGCATTTTGAAGCACTGCAGAGAAATGGTAACAGGTAGCAATCCCATATTCCAAGGCAGGTGGGAGGTCTGGATCTACTTGGTCTTCTTTTTTTTGTTGTTGGTCTTCTGTCTTAACCAAACTTTCCTGAGCCTTGTTATTTTCATTTCATTTAGGATCTCTACTATAATTCTTAATCAAAAATAATTACTTTATACCCAAAATAAGTTTCTCCCCTGGCAAAATATTAATAGTAGTGTAAAAGTCTTTAACAGGTGCCAATGCCCTAAATGAGTATCCCACAGGCAGGGAAGGTATCAGGGACCGGGGGATGTAGGTGGGGAAGCTGTGGGGCTGAGCCAGCCTCTCCTGGGATTCTGAGGCTTCTTGGGTAACAGTGTAGTGAAGTGAAGCTCTTGGGATGGAGAGCTAGGCTCCTCTGAGGGCTGGGGCAAGCCCAGTAAGGCCAAGCGTTGGGCAGGAGGAGTGGAAAAGTACACCTTCTGTTCTTCTGAATAGCGCTCCTGAGGTGTCACAGCATCCCGGTAAGTCCAGTCACGCCAATGGAAATTGAAGCGTTCAAGCAGGGTGATGCGGTCAGCTCTTGCGGGTACACAGTCAAGGGGCTTTGTGGGTGGCAGATTCGGCACCTCTATTCCTCGCAGCAGCACCACCCCTCGGATGGCAAACCAGCCCCCAAACCTGGGATGTATGCACACACCTGCTATGTGCTCGTAGTCAGTGATGACTTCTATCTGCAGCTCTGGGAAGCTCTCTCTAACTCGGCCCAGGTGGTAGGCCACACACTGGTCCACAGGGTCAGTCAGTGGTTGGAGGTGGCGGCTCTGCAGGAAGGGCTTGAGGGCCCGGTCAAACATGGCAGGTGTGCTGAGTACCAGGAAGGCCAGTGTGGGTCCTGGCAGAGGCAGGTGGAAGGCTGGAGGCAGGAGTGCATTGTACCATGCCACCTGGAAGGGGTAAACTTCGAAGCCAAAAGGGCACAACGTGTCCTCAATCTTCTGCTTCAGCTCTGCGACTAGCGGCTCCATAGTGCACGTTACACACTGAGCCTGCTGGGGAATGGAGTCTCAAGGTTACTCACTTCACGCTTTTCGCATTTAAGGATTTCTATGTGCTTAGGAAATTGTCAGCCACATAACAGAGCTTTTAGGTTTTTAATAAAGCCCACACTATGAAGTTTCTGGATCTCTAGAAAAACTTTCTGATTCTAATCCTACATCTGTTAGTTATAATTTGTGTGCTCTTGATCAAATCACAAGCCTCTATGTACCTCATTTTTATTGTCATCAGAATGGTGACAATGATATAATGATAGTCATGTCCTCATGGTTACCATGGGCTCTGTCTTATTCAAAGCAATTTGTAGGAATGATATCTCTTAATGATATCTAGCTCCTGGACTTTGTGAGGATTAAATGAGTTAATTCATGTAAGGGTTTCTACTTTGCTTACCACACAGTGAGCATTCAGCAGAGTTAGCTATTACGTTTATGTCCATTTTACCAAAGAGGAAATTTAGTAGTAGATTGAGTAAATTGTCTAAGGATACGTGACTAGCAAACTTCAGGATTTGGATTCGGATCACTGCCTGCCTGGATTAAAGATTCTTTCCTTAACCACGATGTGTACTGCCCAGCTCCCAGAATATTCCTTGCCTTTCCCCATTTCTCTGTAGCATCTATATTTTAGTCCCTAGAAGTGTGGCCAAAATTAGCTCTCTCTCCCTTCTCTGACCTTCTTTGTTATTTATTGGGCAATTCATTTTGTACAAAACTGTGTCACTTCCCCCTATCGTTATATTAATCTGTATTTTAAATGTTATAGACTTTAGCTCTTGTCTTTCTTTTCTATGACACAGCCTAGCACAGAACACAGTGCATGAGGGGTAGAACCACTTTATAACTTCAAGAAGAGAATTCCGATACTCTAGAGGTGTGGGTCACTTACAGCTTTGGAGAGAGTGAACAGTAGCGGAAGGAAAGTGGCATCACCCATGAATTCACTTACTCTTGCTTACTCTTGCAAGAAGTGTTTTTGGTTTTAGATCCTCTACTAGGTGCTATAATAGACTCGTTCCCTGTCTCCCAGGAGCTTGGCCACAGGTATATTCAGATCAGAATGATGATCAAAAGTGTGATGAATTTTGTAACCAGGTAACCTACACATCTTTCTCATATACTGCATGCTGCTTCACCTCAAACAGACTGGAAAATTAAAATGTGTGCTTGGAGCGTTTCATCGTCTCTGAGTTGTCTGAATCTCTCAGCCTCCGTCTTCTTTTGGTCTTGGTCTTTCTCATCTCCATTTAAAACTTTCTTAGTGGACTTGGATGTGGACAGCCATTTTTTCTGGTTAAAATATCACTTTTCTTTTTTGGTTAAAAACTCCTGCTGATTGGGTCATGGTTGGATAGGTGACCCTGTTGATGACTTAAAGGAGCTTGACAATTCTGACCTTCAATCTTAGTTGTTTTATGTACCAGGTAGCCTGTAGGTTCCATGTGAAATATGTCATGTAAACCTGCTGGAGCTCTAAATTCCCCATGGATATTCCGCAGGGTAGTTAATCAAGTGTATTGTACATAGTTTTTGTACTGAACCTATAAAGCCACATGTGATGCAGCTCAACAAATGACAGTGAATTAAAAAAGAAAACTGCAGACTGCACAAACTGATTAAGAGAATGGAGAGGATTATTTAGAGAAAAGATTAGAGGAGCTAATTACACACAGCTTGACTGAACAGAAACTAAAGCAGGAGTTAATGACTCTTTCATATTGTTTGAAGATGCTGAATGTTGAGGAGGAAAAAATATTTTATGTAATACAATGAAATGTTATTAAGAGCAATGAGGCAGAATTGAGAATGAGAATATTTAAATGAAGTACATGTGAACTCTACTAAAGATAAAATTTATTAAATTATGAGGTAGTCTTTCCAATTATAAGACAGAAGCCTCTCCTTGAAGAGATAAAAATAAGCATTTAAAGTGGGCTAAAAAGTTTTCTTAAAAATAATTTTAATGTTTGTCAGGCAGTTTAAATGACACACTTTTTTTTTCATATTTATTAGTCTTCAATTTAAGCAATCATTTTTTCCAACAAAGACCCATTCTGTCCCACATATTTCTACATTGTGTCTCCTATAAAATCCTAGGTCGTTAACCATGTGAGAGAGGTCCAGTGTCGCAATATTAAAACAGTTGCCTTTTAGGATTTTGTTTCATTGTGTATGCTAATTTCTTCAGTCATGTCTGACTCTTTGCAACCTCATGAACTGTAGCCCTCCAAGCTTCTCTACATGCATGGTATTCTCCAGGCAAGAATACTGGAGTGGGGTGCCATCCCCTCCTGACCCAGGATCTTCCTGACCCAGGATCAAACCCTTGTCTCCTGCATTGGCAGGCAGGTTCTCTACCACTAGCGCCACCTGGCTGGCAGTGATGCCACAGTAAAGAATCCGCCTGCAATGCAGAAGACCTCGGTTTCACCCCCAGGTCAGGAAGATTCCCTGGAGAAGGACATGGCACCCCACTCCAGTACTCTTGCTTGGGAAATCCCATGGACAGGGAAGCCTAGTGGGCTGTAGTCCACAGGGTTGCAGTCAGATAGGACTTAGCAACTAAACAAGTCAGTCATGGTATGAAACAAAATACAGTGGTTAAGGAATACAAAAAAAAAAAAAAAAAAATTGTTCCATTGGTATGGTCCTAAGAATAATGGTCCTAACAGCTGTTGACAAGGGTATGACATTTAGATATTTCTATGCCATTGTGTTTTCCTTTTCCAAGTGAGAAAGTTATTCCACATCACACAGGAAAATTGTGACAAATTGTTACTAACAAGCCTCCTAAACCATCATGAAAGGACAAATGGAACATGGCTGTACTGTAAGCTGTTAAAAACTGAATAAACAAAATGAACTTAAGTAAATACTATGACAAAACCTCCTTCAAAAGGTCCCACACTGCTGCATCAGTGCCTCCGACCCTGCAGCAGGTCACCGCTGACCCACGCCTCTGCTGTAGAGTCCTAGACACTCACAGGCAAGTCTGGGTCAGTGTCTTGTGGGGTCACAGCTCCTTTCTCCTGAGTCCTGGTGCACACAAGATTTTGTTTGTACTATGTTCAAGCTGGATTTAGAAAAGGCAGAGGAACCAGAGATCAAATTGCCAACATCTATTGGATCATTGAAAAAGCAAAAGAACACCAGAAAAACATCTACTTCTGCTTTATTGACTATGGCAAAGCCTTTGACTGTGTGGATCACAATAAACTGTGGAAAATTCTGAAGGAGATGGGAGTACCAGACCACCTTACCTGCCTCTTGAGAAATCTGTATGCAGGTCAGGAAGCAACAGTTAGAACTGGACATGGAACAACAGACTGGTTCCAAATCAGGAAAGGAGTACATCAAGGCTATATATTGTCACCCTGCTTATTTAACTTCTGTGCAGAGTACATCATGAGAAATGCTGGGCTGGATGAAGCACAAGCTGGAATCAAGATCGCCGGGGGAGATATCAATAACCTCAGATATGCAGATGACACCACGCTTATGGCAGAAAGTAAAGAAGAACTAAAGAGCCTGTTGATGAAAGTGAAAGAGGAGAGTGAAAAAAACTGGCTTAAAACTCAGTATTCAAAAAACTAAGACCATGGCATCCAGTCCCATCACTTTATAGCAAGTAAAGGGAAAAACAATGGAAACTGTGACAGACCTTATTTTTTTTGGGCTCCAAAATCACTGAAAATGGTGACTGTAGCCTTGAAATTAAAAGACACTTGCTCCTTAGAATAAATGTTATGACCAACCTAGACAGCATATTAAAAAGCAGAGATATTACTTTGCTGAAAAGGTCCATATAGTCAAAGTTTTGGTTTTTCCACTAGTCATGTATGGATATGAGAGTTGGACCATAAAGAAAGCTGAGCACTGAAGAATTGATGCTTTTGAACTGTGGTGTTGGAAAAGACTCTTGAGAGTCCCTTGGACTGCAAGGAGATCACCAGTCAATCCTAAAGGAAATCAGTCTTGAATATTCATTGGAAGGACTGATGCTGAAGCTGAAGCTCCAATACTTTGGCCACCTGATGTGAAGAGCTGACTCATTAGAAAAGATCCTGATTCTGAGAAAGATTGAGGGCAGGAGAGAGGGATGATAGAGGATGAGATGGTTGGATTGTATCACTGACTCAATGGACATGAGTTTGAGCAAACTCTGGGAGTTGGTGATGGACAGAGAGACCTGGTGTGCTGCAGTCCATGGGGTCGCAAAGAGTTGGACATGACTGGGTGACTGAACTGAAGCTGATGAAAAACCAACCAGTTAAAGAATTCTGTCATCTTTTTAATGTTTGAGAAGATGAGAAGATAGTTGCTTACATAAATCTTACATGAATAAGATTATGGTATTAAGAAAAAAAAGGGGGGTGGGAGGAGGCCTAATTCTTGATTACCTGAGTAAAATTCAGAAAGTAATCATTCAAAATATTGGCAAAGATTTTGAGGTTTGGTTTTTATTGCTGAGATAGCCTGAACTCATAGGGAAAATAATAGGAAGTCTAGCTTATGATGAGAAATGTGGAAAACAAAGTGAGGGTGCAGGGAATGTTTTCACCAAAGTGCCCCCAAGTGCTGACAAAGAGGCTTCCTTTGAGAGGCAACATGGAGGCGGCCCCTGTGTGCATTACTGGCAGATTCTCTCCAGTTTTCTTATCCCTTATGAGAATGTTGTTGATGTTTAGTGAGAAAGAGGTCTCTCATATTAGAGTTGGTTCTTAGTGCAGATCTTCTGAATCTTCCTCTGTTTTTTCCTCATGGTCTTCCTGATTCATTGTTATTGAATATCACAGGGTTTTCTGTATGGTCTTTCCCCCATGTGAGGAAATTCTGTTTCAATCTATTATTTTTCTTCATAACAATTGTTGTGCAGTCTTCAAGTGGTAGAGCTTCTAACATTGGCATTATTGTTGTTCAGTCACTCAATTGTGGCCAAGTCTTTGCAACCCCATGGATTGTAGCAGACCAAGCTTCCCTGTCCTTCACTATCTCCTGGAGTTTTCTCAAACTCATGTCCATTGAGTTGATGATGTTATTAACCCATCTCATCCTCTGTCACCCCTTTCTCGTTCTGCCGTCAATCTTTCCCAGCATCACGGTCTTTTCCAGTGAGTTGGCTGTTCGCATCAGGTTGCATCAAAGTATTGGAGCTTCAGCTTCAGCATCAGTCCTTCCAATGAATATTCAGGGTTGATTTACTTTAGGATTGCCTGGTTTGATCTCCTTGCAGTTCAGAAGTCCTTTATCCCAGCTATTTTGTGGCCTACATTTTTCTTCATAAAATTTCAACAAAGTTCAGTTTAGAAAATGTTAAGGTCATATTAAAAATAGAACTCATTGAAATATATATACTAATCATCATCTATGTGTACTAATTTCTAAGGTAAATAGTATATGATACATATGTCAAGAATAAAGAAAATTTTATCTATGGAATTAGCAGTTCTATGATGTTGATGATTCAAAACAAAACTACGTTTTTTTGGTAGAGAACTTGGAGTAGTGGGACGTGTTCTGCCTATGATGGTAGCATTGAAAGGATCTGTGTTTCTACTCTGCTGTTGCTTAACCTTGAATTAGTCACCTCTCTGAGCCTTGATTTCCACATTGATAAAAGAGGGTTAATAAAACCTTTCTTTCTAAAAGTTATTAGATGTTTATTTCTGCCACTTAATCATGTAAGCATCTGCCAGTGAATTACTTAACACCTGTGCAAATCTTAATCTTCTAACCTGTAAACTAGAAATAACATTATGCTTACTTCATAGAGCTCTGAGGATTTAATGAGCTAAGATATGTTAAGTACTTAGAATAAAGTCTGGCACAAACCAAATATTAGAAAAGTATTTATTATTATTACAGCATCATATGAGGATTACAAATTGTTTTTATAAAATTTATGGGAGAAATTATAGTGACTGAGGAACTGGATTTAGAGTATAGAAAATAAGGTTGTGTCACATAAACTTAGTATCTTACTTTTAAGCTCTGTCTTAGGAGGGTTACTTAACCTCATGAAGCCCAATTTTTATCACTTGCAAAATAGGGACAACAATTACAGCCAGTATCTACTAGATGCATCTGCAGTATTTTAAGAGTTTGTGTCATTATCTCATTTAATTATAATTATTCCTACAACTGCTTAAGCTAAGTATTATTAATAAACCCATTTAACACATGAGAAGACTGAAGTATAAAATAGTTAAATAGCTACATAGAGTAGCTAATAAATGATAATGATGGGATTTGAATCCAAGTTCTTGAAAGTCTGGAGTCCTTGACCCACCGGTTGATCACCATGTTATTATCCTGCCCTCAAAGATGATAATACTATTAATACCTCTTAGTATTATTGTGAAAATTAAATAAATGAATCCATGTAAAGTGTTTAGTCTAAATCCTGACACATGAAAAATGCTCAGTACATGGTAACTCTCATTAAGGAACATGATTATTTTATTGGGTTGGCCAAAAAGTTTGTTCTGATTTTTCTATAACATCTTACAGAAAAACCAGAACAAACCTTTTTGTCAACTGAATAATATGGTTTGTAAGTCTTAAGGCTGTGCCGCATGGAAACAATGTTCATCAGTAGTCAGAGACATAACTGTGTTAACAGATTTGAGTCTCAATCTCTTGCTAACTGTAACCTTGGTCAACTTACTTAGTTTGTGGGTTTTTTTTTCCTCATCCCTCTATTAGGGGAAAAGCACCTACACATGCCAGTTATTCACCTATTGTCTCTCATCTCCAGCATCCCTCCTGCCCCCTACCTTTTATTTTACCATTCTGCAATACTGAAGGTGGAACTCAGTGGATCACATTTCTCAAACTCACTGATTAGCATTCTGAGCACCAACTATTTAGAGACTTTTCCTCAGAGTCTGTACGTTCTGTTAACCCCACATCTTCCCTTTTTCTCCAGCCTGAGGACTTCTTGCACTTACTAATACCTGCTTTACCTCTGCATACTTACTTCTCTTTCAATCACCTAATACCTGTGCTAATTCCCTAGTTTTGGAATATCTACCTGGTCTTCACTGTAATGACAGGGCCCATACAAAATACACACTCCTAGGGTTCCTGTGAAAATCAACTAGAATAATGTTGCAAAAATTACTTACTTTAGACCCTGGCATAAAGCAGACATTTAAGAAGTGATAATCTCTAGCATTATCTGGAGATAGAATTGGCAGAACTTGTCTATTTCTAGATTGGTTCAGGCCTTGTAAGCAGTGTGAGCCGTACTGTTCCGTACTTTAATGATGAGGAGCCAGATCCTGAGTAACCAGAATGAACACAATACAAGGTTGTGGATGGGAGACCTGAGAGTTGAGTGTATTGCTCTTGGCCGGTTGGTGTTGCAAAGGTTTGCCCTGAGGGACTGGAGGTAAATGTTAAGCCAGTCCTTTTTAGTAGAAACCCAATAATGTATATGGAGAAGTGTACACTTTAGAAATGTACCTGACATATTTGTTGTTGTTCAGTTGCTCAGTCATGTCCAACTCTTTGCAACCCCCATGGACTGCAGTACTACCTGACATATATTGAGGACCTATTCACTGTCAGAGAAACAGATTTGGGACAATCTAAATCATCAACCTAGTGTTAAAAGTGTTAGTCGCTCAGTCATGTTCGACGCTTGCGTCCTCATAGACCGTAGCCCACCAGGCTCCTCTGTCCATGGAATTCGTCAGGCAAGAATACTAGAGTGGGTAGCCATTCCCTACTCCAGGAGATCTTCCTGACCCAGAGACTGAACCCATGTCTCCTGCTTGGCAGGTGGATTCTTTACCCTCTGAGCCACCAGAGAAGGCGTGTACCTGACACATTCAGTTCAGTTCAGTTCAGTTGCTCAGTCATGTCCGACTTTTTGCCACCCCATGGAATGCAGCACGCCAGGCCTCCCTGTCCATCGCCAACTCCCGGAGTTTACTCAAACTCATGTCTATTGAGTCGGTGATGCCCTCCAACCATCTCATCCTCTGTTGTCCCCTTCTCCTCCCGCCTTCAATCTTTCCCAGCATCAGGGTCTTTTCAAATGAGTCAGTTCTTTGCATCAGGTGGCCAAAGTATTGAAGTTTCAGCTTCAACATCAGTCCTTCCAGTGAATATTCAGGACTGATTTCCTTTAGGATGTACCTGACACATAGTGAGGATCTATTCACTATTAGAGAACAAGATTTGGAGAAATCTAAATCATCAACCTAGGGCCTCATCGATTCTTTTTTGGGTGGGGTGGGGGGCTTATCCATTCTTCCCCATCAGTTTCTATAGCTTGCATAGTGAATGCATAAATAACTGATATTCATAAATATGTCCCTGAGTCATCATCTAGAGTAATTGTTCACAATCCTGGTTTTACATTATAATCATCTGAGGCACTTAAAATAAAAAAGAAAGCCTGATGTTCTTGGCCTAAGCTTCAGAGATTCTAATTTAATTCATGTGGGGGAGGGCAGAAATGGATATTTTTTAAAAGTTCTCCAGTTGATTCTAAGATGCAACCAAATCTGTGATTTAAAGATGAATTATATATTTCACATACCATTATTAATGTGGTAAAAGACCATATGTACATGCATGCGAAGTCACTTCAGTCATGTCAGACTCTTTGCGACCATGTAGACTGTAGCCCACCAGGCTTCTCTGTCCATGAGATTCTGCAGGCAAGAATACTGGAGTGGGTTGCCATGCCCTCTTCCAGGGGATCTTCCCAACCCAGGAATTGAACCCATGTCTCTTGTGTCTTCTGCATTGCAGGTGGATTCTTTACCTACTGAGCCACCTGGGAAACCCAGAAAACCATATAGTTTGTATTTTAAAATATTTTCATTGTAAAATTTCTTTATTTGAGGAATGGAGGGGCTTTCTCTTAGCTTTCTGGGAAACTGAGTAATGTTCATTGTCTTAGATTCTCCTCCATAACTGTTTCCTCTGTGTACATTTGGTCTGTTGCTGCTCTTTTTACAGCATAGAGATACCTAGAATACTTCATAGAACTAGTTCTAGTTTAGTAACTCAATAATTCTTTAAAAAAATTTTTTTTAATTGAGGTATAGTTGATTTATTTATTTATTTATTTATTTTTATTAACACTTTTAATTTTTTTATTAGTTGGAGGCTAATTACTTCACAACATTTCAGTGGGTTTTGTCATACATTGATATGAATCAGCCATAGATTTACACTTATTCCCCATCCCGATCCCCCCTCCCACCTCCCTCTCCACCCGATTCCTCTGGGTCTTCCCAGTGTACCAGGCCCGAGCACTTGTCTCATGCATCCCACCTGGGCTGGTGATCTGTTTCACCATAGATAGTATACATGCTGTTCTTTTGAAACATCCCACCCTCACCTTCTCCCACAGAGTTCAAAACTCTGTTCTGTATTTCTGTGTCTCTTTTTCTGTTTTGCATATAGGGTTATCGTTACCATCTTTCTAAATTCCATATATATGTGTTAGTATGCTGTAATGTTCTTTATCTTTCTGGCTTACTTCACTCTGTATAAGGGGCTCCAGTTTATCCATCTCATTAGGACTGTTCAAATTGAATTCTTTTGACGGCTGAGTAATTTCCGATGGTGATATGTACACAGCTTTCCTTATCCATTCATCTGCGATGGGCATCCTAGGTTCTATCATGTCCTGGCTATTATAAACAGTGCTGCGATGAACATTGGGGTGCACGTGTCTCTTTTGGATCTTGTTTCCTCAGTGTGTATGCCCAGAAGTGGGATTGCTGGGTCATATGGCAGTTCTATTTCCAGTTTTTTAAGAAATCTCCACACTGTTTTCCATAGCGGCTGTACTAGTTTGCATTCCCACCAACAGTGTAAGAGGGTTCCCTTTTCTCCACACCCTCTCAAGCATTTATTGCTTGTAGACTTTTGGATAGCAGCCATCCTGACTGGTGTGTAATGGTACCTCATTGTGGTTTTGATTTGCATTTCTCTGATAATGAGTGATGAGCATCTTTTCATGTGTTTGTTAGCCATCTGTATGTCTTCTTTGGAGAAATGTCTGTTTAGTTCTCTGGCCCATTTTTTGATTGGGTCATTTATTTTTCTGGAATTGAGCTGCAGGAGTTGCTTGTATATTTTGAGATTAATCCTTTGTCTGTTTCTTCATTTGCTATTATTTTCTCCCAATCTGACGGCTGTCTTTTCACCTTACTTATAGTTTCCTTTGTAGTGCAAAAGCTTTTAAGTTTCATTAGATCCCATTTGTTTAGTTTTGCTTTTATTTCCAATATTCTGGGAGGTGGGTCATAGAGGATCTTGCTGTGATTATCGAGAGTGTTTTGCCTATGTTCTCCTCTAGGAGTTTTATAGTTTCTGGTCTTACATTTAGATCTTTAATCCATTTTGAGTTTATTTTTGTGTATGGTGTTAGAAAGTGTTCTAGTTTCATTCCTTTGCAAGTGGTTGACCAGTTTTCCCAGCACCACTTGTTAAAGAGGTTGTCTTTTTTCCATTGTATATCCTTGCCTCCTTTGTCAAAGATAAGGTGTCCATAGGTTCGTGGATTTATCTCTGGGCTTTCTATTCTGTTCCATTGGTCTATATTTCAGTCTTTGTGCCAGTACCACACTGTCTTGATGACTGTGGCTTTGTAGTAGAGTCTGAAGTCAGGCAGGTTGATTCCTCCAGTTCCATTCTTCTTTCTCAAGATTACTTTGGCTATTAGAGGTTTTTTGTATTTCCATACAAATTGTGAAATTCTTTGGTCTAGTTCTGTGAAAAATACCGTTGGTAGCTTGATAGGGATTGCATTGAATCTATAGATTGCTTTGGGTAGAATAGCCATTTTGACAATATTGATTCTTCCAATCCATGAACACGGTATGTTTCTCCATCTGTTTGTGTCCTCTTTGATTTCTTTCATCAGTGTTTTATAGTTTTCTATGTATAGGTCTTTTGTTTCTTTAGGTAGATGTACTCCTAAGTATTTTATTCTTTTTGTTGCAATGGTGAATGGTATTGTTTCCTTAATTTCTCTTTCTGTTTTTTCATTGTTAGTGTATAGGAATGCAAGGGATTTCTGTGTGTTAATTTTATATCCTGCAACTTTACTATATTCATTGATTAGCTCTAGTAATTTTCTGGTAGAGTCTTTAGGGTTTTCTATGTAGAGGATCATGTCATCTGCAAACAGTGAGAGTTTCACTTCTTCTTTTCCTATCTGGATTCCTTTTACTTCTTTTTCTGCTCTGATTGCTGTGGCCAAAACTTCCAACACTATGTTGAACAGTAGTGGTGAGAGTGGGCACCCTTGTCTTGTTCCTGATTTCAGGGGAAATGCTTTCAATTTTTCACCATTGAGGGTGATGCTTGCTGTGGGTTTGTCATATATAGCTTTTATTATGTTGAGGTATGTTCCTTCTATTCCTGCTTTTTGGAGAGTTTTAATCATAAATGAGTGTTGAATTTTGTCAAAGGCTTTCTCTGCATCTATTGAGATAATCATATGGTTTTTATCTTTTAATTTGTTAATGTGGTGTATTACATTGATTGATTTGCGGATATTGAAGAATCCTTGCATTCCTGGGATAAAGCCCACTTGGTCGTGGTGTATGATTTTTTTAATATGTTGTTGGATTCTGTTTGCTAGAATTTTGTTAAGGATTTTTGCATCTATGTTCATCAGTGATATTGGCCTGTAGTTTTCTTTTTTTGTGGCATCTTTGTCTGGTTTTGGAATTAGGGTGATGGTGGCCTCATAGAATGAGTTTGGAAGCTTACCTTCATCTGCAATTTTCTGGAAGAGTTTGAGTAAGGTAGGTGTTAGCTCTTCTCTAAATTTTTGGTAGAATTCAGCTGTGAAGCCATCTGGTCCTGGGCTTTTGTTTGCTGGAAGATTTTTGATTACAGTTTCGATTTCCTTGCCTGTGATGGGTCTGTTAAGATCTTCTATTTCTTCCTGGTTCAGTTTTGGAAGGTTATACTTTTCTAAGAATTTGTCCATTTCATCCAAGTTGTCCATTTTATTGGCATAGAGCTGCTGGTAGTAGTCTCTTATGATCCTTTGTATTTCAGTGTTGTCTGTTGTGATCTCTCCATTTTCATTTCTAATTTTGTTAATTTGGTTCTTCTCTCTTTGTTTCTTAATGAGTCTTGCTAATGGTTTGTCAATTTTGTTTATTTTTTCAAAAAACCAGCTTTTAGCTTTGTTGATTTTTGCTATGGTTTCTTTAGTTTCTATTGCATTTATTTCTGCCTTAATTTTTAAGATTTCTTTCCTTCTGCTAACCCTGGGGTTCTTCATTTCTTCCTTCTCTAATTGCTTTAGGTGTAGAGTTAGGTTATTTATTTGGCTTTTTTCTTGTTTCTTGATGTAAGCCTGTAATGCTATGAACCTTCCCCTTAGCACTGCTTTTACAGTGTCCCATAGGTTTTGGGTTGTTGTGTTTTCATTTTCATTCATTTCTATACATATTTTGATTTCTTTTTTGATTTCTTCTATGATTTGTTGGTTATTCAGAAGCGTGTTATTTAGCCTCCAGGTGTTTGAATTTTTAACAATTTTTTTCCTGTAATTGAGATCTAATCTTACTGCACTGTGGTCAGAAAAGATGACTGGAATGATTTCAATTTTTTTGAATTTTCCAAGACTAGATTTATGGCCCAGGATGTGATCTATTCTGGAGAAGGTTCCGTGTGCACTTGAGAAAAAGGTGAAGTTGATTGTTTTGGGGTGAAATGTCCTATAGATATCAATTAGGTCTAGCTGGTCCATTGTGTCATTTAAGGTTTGTGTTTCCTTGTTAATTTTCTGTTTAGTTGATCTATCCATAGTTGTGAGTGGGGTATTAAAGTCTCCCACTATTATTGTGTTACTATTAATTTCCTCTTTCATACTCGTTAGTGTTTGCCGTACATATTGCGGTGCTCCTATGTTGGGTGCATATATATTTATAATTGTTATATCTTCTTCTTGGATTGATCCTTTGATCATTATGTAGTGTCCTTCTTTGTCTCTTTTCACAGCTTTTATTTGAAAGTCTATTTTATCTGATATGAGTATTGCGACTCCTGCTTTCTTTTGGTCTCCGTTTGCATGAAATATTTTTTTTCCAGCCCTTCACTTTTAGTCTGTATGTGTCTCTTGTTTTGAGGTGGGTCTCTTGTAGACAGCATATATAGGGGTCTTGTTTTTGTATCCATTCAGCCAATCTTTGTCTTTTGGTTGGGGCATTCAACCCATTTACATTTAAGGTAATTATTGATAGGTGTGGTCCCGTTGCCATTTACTTTGTTGTTTTGGGTTCACGTTTATACAACCTTTCTGCATTTCCTGTCTAGAGAAGATCCTTTAGCATTTGTTGAAGAGCTGGTTTGGTGGTGCTGAATTCTCTCAGCTTTTGCTTATCTGTAAAGCTTTTGAGTTCTCCTTCATATCTGAATGAGATCCTTGCTGGATACAGTAATCTAGGTTGTAGGTTATTCTCTTTCATTACTTTCAGGACGTCCTGCCATTCCCTTCTGGCCTGGAGGGTTTCTATTGATAGGTCAGCTGTTATCCTTATGGGAATCCCTTTGTGTGTTATTTGTTGTTTTTCCCTTGCTGCTTTTAATATTTGTTCTTTGTGTTTGATCTTTGTTAGTTTGATTAATATGTGTCTTGGGGTGTTTCGCCTTGGGTTTATCCTGTTTGGGACTCTCTGGGTTTCTTGGACTTGAGTGGCTATTTCCTTCCCCATTTTAGGGAAGTTTTCAGCTATTATCTCCTCGAGTATTTTCTCATGGCCTTTCTTTTTGTCTTCTTCTTCTGGAACTCCTATGATTCGAATGTTGGGGCGTTTCACATTGTCCCAGAGGTCCCTGAGGTTGTCCTCATTTCTTTTGATCCTTTTTTCTTTTTTCCTCTCTGCTTCATTTATTTCCACCATTTTATCTTCTACCTCACTTATCCTATCTTCTGCCTCCGTTATTCTACTCTTGGTTCCCTCCAAAGTGTTTTTGATCTCATTCATTGCATTGTTCATTTTTAATTGACTCTTTTTTATTTCTTCTAGGTCTTTATTAAATAATTCTTGTATCTTCTCAATCTTTGTCTCCAGGCTATTTATCTGTAACTCCATTTTGTTTTCAAGATTTTGGATCATTTTTATTATCATTATTCTAAATTCTTTTTCAGGTAGATTCCCTATCTCCTCCTCTTTTGTTTGACTTTATAACACTACTAGTTTTAGGTATACAACATAGTGATTCATATTTTTATAGATTTTGCTCATTTCAAAGTATAAAATATTGTCTATATTCCCTTGCTGTAGAGTATATTCTTGAAGTTTATTTTATACATAGTAATTTGTACTTCTTAATCCCCTACCCATATTTTGGCCCTCCCCCTTCTCTCTGCCCACTGTACCACTAGTTGGTTCTCTGTATCCATGAGTCTGTTTCTGTTTTCTTATATTCACTAGTTTGTTTTACTTCTTAGATTCCACATATAAGTAATAGCATACAGTATTTTTATTTTTCAATATGACCTGTTTCACTAGACATGATACCTCCATATCCATCCATGTTGTTGCAAATGTCAAAATGTCCTTGTTTTTTCTGGCTCAATAGTATTCCATTGTATATAAGTATACCACCTCCTCTTTTTCCATTCTTCTGCTGATGGACATTTATGTTCTATATCTGGGCTATAGTAAATAATACTGCTATGAACATTGGTGTGAATATGTTTTTTTTTTTTAATTATTGTTTTCATTTTCTTAGGATATATACTCAGGAGTGGAATTGCTGGTTCATATGGTAGTTATATTTTTAGTTTGTTGAGGAAGCTCCATACTGTTTTCCATAGTGGCTGAACCAATTCATATTTCCACCAATAATGTATAAATGTTCCCTTTTCTCCATATGTTTGCCATCATTTTTTGTAGTCTTTTTGATACTAGCCTTTGTGACAGGTGTGAGGTGATATCTCATCCTGGTTTTGAGTTGCATTTCTCTGGTAATTAGTGATGTTGAACATCTTTTCATGTTCCTGTTGGCCATCTGTATGTCTTCTTTGGGAAAAGGCCTATTCAGATTTTCTGCCCTTTGTCTAACCAGGCTGGTTGTTTTTTGATATTGAGCAATCCACTCCAGTATTCTTACTGTATGAGATGTTTATATATTTTTGATATTAACCCCTTGTTGGTAATATCATTTGTAAATATTTTTCTCCATTTCAGCATGCTGTCCTTAAATTTTGTCAGTGGTTTCTTTTGCTGCAACTCAGGAATTCTGAATGCAATTGAAATTCTTTACTATGGAACAATTCTATATGCGAATGAAAAGGGCAATGTGTGTTTAGCTACAGGTACTCTAGATGTGTCTGCTAAAATGGCATGTGTTCACTTCACAAGTCATCTATTTTAAAGTATTATCAGATGCCTGGAAAGGGGGATTTTTCCAAAGTATTTTCTAAAATACTTTTGAAATCGGCTACTGCGATTTATATAATGTTATAATTGGAAGTGTATTCTCACAAAGAAGTAAGAAATAAAATCAGAGGTGCTTTGGACAAAGAAATATCGTAGCATTCATTCTCACTTTCCAAATAGTAACTGTTATTAATATATATCTTCCTTGCATGCTCGATCAACTGTAGTTTTGTAGTTTATCTTTTACTGTTGTCTTTTGGCTTATTTTTCTTGTTACATGTACTTTCTTCTACTTATTTTTCCTATCCTTGAGAACATGGAAGCACCTTTTTCTTTCTAGGGACCTTACTTACCCACAGTAGGAGATCAACATATGTGAATATCTACCTGTGGAACTGATATGAAGGGTAAATGTTTATGACGTGCAAGTTGTACCACAGTTAACTGGCTTCCATTTCTTCTGCCTTTCTTTTGACATGGCTTTGTTTTTCCAAGGCCCACTCCCACTTTTCTGAGTAAGTGCACAGGCTTTGGCAGTGGAAGACGTAGGTTTGAATCCGGGCTCTGTCATTTTCTAGTTAAGCAACCTTGGGTAAATTGCCTGAATTTGATGTGCTTCATTTTAAATGCAGATAAAACAGCATCTAGTCTATGTTAGGAATTTTGTTAGGATTGAAATAAGATATTTAATGTAAATAAAGTTTTACAAAATGCTCAATAGAAAGTGCTCAGATATGGTCAACTATAGAGATATGGATGGACCTAGAGACCATCATACAGATTGAAGTAAGTCAGAAAGACAAAAGCAAATATCATGTAATAATGCATATATGTTGAATCTAGAAAACATGGTATAGGTGACCATATTTGCAAAACAGAATAGAGACACAGATGTGAGAACAAACCTATGGGCACTTAAATGGGGAAAGGGAGTAGGGTGGAATGAATTTGGAGATTGAGATTGATTTATGTACACTATTGATGCTTTGTATAAAATAGATAGTGACAACATAGTGTATAGCATGGAACCCTACTTTGTATTCTGTGGTGATCTAAGTGGGAAGGAAACCCCAGAAAGAGGAGATATATGTATACATATAGCTTATTCACTTTGCTGTGCAGTAGAAACTAACACAAATTGTAAAGCAACTATACTCTAATGAATATTAATTTTAAAAAGATAAAGAACCCACGAACCCTTTCACCAGTAGCCAAATGGAAGCTTAGCTAACATGGTGTACAGTATATAGTAAAAGGTAGATGTTTTCTTCAGTATGTTTTGTTGATGATGTTTGCCAAACTAACTGGTATTATCCTAGTGAATTTATTCCATTTTTATAAATAACGTATATCACATTAAAAAAAGTGCTCAGTGCATGTTCACTCTTTTTATTTGTGGCAATCATTGATGTTATTTATTTATTCATTGAGTTTATTTTCCATGAATAAAATTCATTCATAAATTTATTATTCACTAATGAAATGCATTTTAAAATATCATGATTATCTTCTATGCTTGAAATACCATTCAAGGCACTGCACTGGTGAGGCAGATAGAAATTCTGTTTTCCCTTGCAGAATTCAGGATCCAGTGGGAGATAAACAGGAACAACTGGCAATTTGTAGGACAATCACTGTGATTAGGCTTGATCTTTGACTCATCATCTCCCTTATAGAGTCAGTCACAAAATCCTTTCTAAAGAAAGTAAAGAAATATTTTCTTTAAAGCCTCCCCTTTGTAGTCTTCTGACACCTCCCTTATCCTGTACTTTGTCACTTTCTGCCTGTCATCACAACAGCTTTCACATCAGTGTCCGTGCCTATAGTATTTTTTCCTTCACTCTCTTCCTCCTTGACCACATTAATCCTCTTTAAACACTGCTTTCATCATGTCACTGCCCTGTTCAGTAACTCAAATAGCTCATTTGTTACTCTTCTATCAAGTCCAAAGTTATCTGCTAACTTACCAGACCCACCCACCATTTGTCCCCAGCTCTGTGTAATTATGTTTTCCACTTCTCACAGTAGAGCAGCTGCTGTAGGAGGAAGGAATCTGTGTGCCACAGACACTAAATCTCACCTCCAGGCTTCTTACCATTCTCATGGAAATGACTTCTTTTGAGTGCTTAACATATGCAAGATATTGTATAGCTGTTTTACAATTTATCTCTAATTCTTGAAAAAGTGAGACTCTTAGTAGACATCATTATCCTGATTTACACATCAGGAGAAGGATTTTGAGAGGAATCCTTCAGATTCCTCTAAGGAATTTACCCATGTTAAGCCAGGATCCAAACTCACCTCTGTTTCACCTTAAATTTCTTTTCTGTTCCTTGTGGCTCTACCCCATGCTGTACTCATTATTATACTCTATACTTCATTTGATCCAGAATGTCCTCATTCCCATTCTGTTAATCTAAAGCCTTAAATTCTCTCCATGACATAGTGCAAGTTCAAGTCCTATCTCTTTCAGAAAATGTCTGATTCTTCCTGCCTTTGTTAATGCAAGGCTTCCCTGATAGCTCAGTTGGTAAAGACTCCGCCTGCAGTTCAGGAAACCCTGGTTTGATTCCTGGGTTAAGAAGACCCGCTGGAAAAGGGATAGGCTACCCACTCCAGTATCCTGGCCTGGTGAATTCCATGAACTGTATAGTCCATGAAATCCCAAAGAGTCGGACACAATTGAGTGACTTTCACTTTTACTTTGCTCCTGCAAGTTCATATGCCCAATGCACAGTGAGGCCAAACAAATTGAAACGTGGGGCTTCCCAGGTGGTGCAGTGGTAAAGAATCCACCGGTCAGCTCAGGAGATGCCAGAGACACAGTTTCAATCCCTGGACTGGGAAGATTCCCTGGAGGAGAAAATGGCAACCCACTCCAGTATTCTTGCCTGGGAAGTTCCATGAACAGAGGAGCCTCGTGGGCTACAGTCCATGAGGTCACAAAGAGTCAGATACAACTGAGTAACAGCATACGCACAACGAGCACAGTTTGGATGCAAGGATGCCCTTGTCGACTGAAAAAGACGCACACCTTGAGAGTTGCGAGTTAAGTTTTATTTGGGGCAAAATGAGGACTGTAGCCTGGGACATAGCACATCAGATAGCTCTGAGAGACTGCTCCAAAGCATCAGTGAGGGAAGGTCAATATATAAGGTTTTGGTGAAGGAGGAGTTCAATACCATTAAGCACTCATTTTACAAAATTTTTGGTTAGTCATGAGGATCTGATGTCACCCTGGATTTAGCGCTTCTCTAGATATGAGGAGATGCAAGGATTGAGATCATAAAATCTGTTCCTAAGAACATCCAACTATCTAAAGACCTGTCCCACTGGAGCACAGAGTGCCTCACTCCACCCTGAACTCCCTTAGGGGCTGTTGAAGGTCAATAGCTGTAGCAGTATGGAGCTCTCCATAGAAGCAGATGGCAAGTCTTTGTTGTTTAGTCATTGACAATGCTCTTGGTAAGTGCCAATTTGTAGTTGACACCCTAAAAAACCACTAACTCCTCAAAGAGTTTTGGCAAAGCATTTCTGAAAGCCAGGTGAGGGAGGTGAGGTGCATGAACTGTATAGTCCATGGAGTCAAAAAGAGTGACTAAGAGAATAAGATCATGCACACTTTTTTGACTGGCTGGTAATGAGGAAACTGGGTGGTGTCACATGTGTTAACAATAGGTTCCAGGAGGCCTGGGGTTCTATACTCAAAGTCATCAAGTAGTTAATGTCTTCAGTTTGGTGGGGTGTTTTCACACTGGCAAAACAACTTGGGAAATGTGCATCAAATACTATTATCTAGGTTCTTCGGAAAGAAACTACAGCTGAGGATATGGGGAAAGACTTGTCCTAGGAAGGCCTCATAAGATCCTGCTCAATTACACCTTCATTGATTTCCTTCATCTTTGAACTCCTGCGCTGTTCACCATCAATACCACTGTGTTGCTAGCATTTCACATTGCACTGTGTTCTGTGGTTCTATATATGCCAGTCTTACCTTTCCCTAGCTGTGTTGTAAGTACCTTAAGAGCAAGCACTTTGTCTTGCTTTAAAATCTCTCAGATGAGTTGCAATTTTTCTGAGCATCAGTCGGTGTGAAACACATGCTTGTTTGATAGGACCATTTGTCATGCCTAGCCTTTGAGTTATCTTAGACCCAGATGGGCAGGACAGAAAGAAGTCAAGAGTAAACTTTCATTCAGTTAAAAAGAAAAATATTAAGACACTCTTAAGAAATACATAGGCTTCCCAGGTGGCACAGTGGTAGAGAATCTGCCTGCTAGTGCAGGAGGTGGGGGTTTGATCCCTGGGTCAGGAAGATCCCCTGGAGAAGGAAATGTCAACCTGCTCCAGTATTCTTGCTTGAAAAATTCCATGGACAGAGGAGCCTGGTGGGCTACTGTCCATGGGGTCACAAAGAGTCGGATAGGACTGAGTGACTGAGCATACACATAAGAGCATATAAGAGATATGAGAAATACAGTAAGAGTATTTATATGAAATAAAATAGAAAAACTGATGACAATGTTGCTGGGAATATGACTTAAAACATACAACATAATACTAGAGAGAGGCTCTGCTTCTTGGCAGTCAAAGGCAAAAACAGAAACCTCTCTTACAAAATCCAGTGTCCATGTGATGAAAAACAAATCGATTGCTCATAAACGGTAAATCTATTTTTGGTATCAAGACCAGACAGAAATTTCTCCCCAAGGAAAAGATAAGAGGAAATTGGGTAGATTAGTGAATAACATTCTGGCCAACATCATAACAGTAGTTACAATAAAGGATTTCATAGGAATTTTTCTAATAATGACCCTGAGTCTAGCCAGTGACATCATAACAATGAAGCAAAAAACAGTAAGAACATTGGAGTACACGTGTCTCTTTCAATTCTGGTTTCCTCAGTGTGTATGTCCAGCAGTGGGATTGCTGGGTCATATGACAGTTCTATTTCCAGCTTTTAAAGGAATCTCCACATTGTTCTCCATAGTGGCTGTAATAGTTTGCATTCCTACCAACAGTGTAAGAGGTTTCCCTTTCCTCTGCACCCTCTCCAGCATTTATTGTCTGTAGACTTTTTGATAGCAGCCATTCTGACCGGTGTGAGATGGTACCTCATTGTGGTTTTGATTTGCATTTCTCTGATGATGAGTGATGTTGAGCATCTTTTCATGTGTTTGTTAGCCATCTGTATGTCTTCTTTGGAGAAATGTCTGTTTAGTTCTTTGGCTCATTTTTTGATTGGGTCATTTATTTTTCTGGTATTGAGCTGCATGATGATCTGCTTGTGTATTTTTGAGATTAATTCTTTGTCAGTTGCTTGATTTGCTATTATTTTCTTCCATTTTGAAGGCTGTCTTTTCACCTTGCTTATATTTTCCTTCTGGAGAAGGCAATGGCAACCCACTCCAGTACTCTTGCCTGGAAAATCCCATGGGCAGAGGAGCCTGGTGGGCTGCAGTCCATGAGGTCTCAAAGAGTCGGACACGACTAAGTGACTTCATTTTCACTTTTCACTTTCATGCATTGGAGAAGGAAATGGCAGCCCACTCCAGTATTCTTGCCTGGAGAATCCCAGGGATGGTGGAGCCTGGTGGGCTGCTGTCTATGGGGTTGCACAGAGTCGGACACGACTGAAGTGACTTAGCAGCAGCAGCAGCATAGTTTCCTTCATTGTGCAAAAACTTTTAAGTTTAATTAGGTCTCATTTGTTTATTTTTGCTTTTATTTCCATTACTCTGGGAGGTGGGTCACAGAGGATCCTGCTGTGATTTATGTCAGAGAGTGTTTTGCCTATGTGTTCCTCTAGGAATTTTATAGTTTCTGGTCTTACATTTAGATCTTTAATCCATTTTGAGTTTATTTTTGTGTATGGTGTTAGAAAGTTTTCTAGTTTCATTCTTTTATAGGTGGTTGACCAGTTTTCCCAGTACCACTTGTTAAAGAGATTTTCTTTTCTCCATTTATATTCTTGCCTCCTTTGTCAAAGATAAGGTGTCCATAGGTGCATGGATTTATCTCTTGGCTTTCTATTTTGTTCCATTGATCTATATGTCTGTCTTTGTGCCAGTACCATACTGTCTTGATGACTGTAACTTTGTAGTGTAGTCTAAAGTCAGGCAGGTTGATTCTTCCAGTTCCATTCTTCTTTCTCAAGATTGCTTTGGCTATTCAAGGTTTTATGTATTTCCATACAAATTGTGAAATTATTTGTTCTAGTTCTGTGAAAAATACCATTGGTAGCTTAATAGGGATTGCATTGACTCTATAGATTCAATTGCTTTGGGTAGTATACTCATTTTCACTGTGTTGATTTTTCTGATCCATGAGCATGGTATATTTCTCCATCTACTTGTGTCATCTTTGATTTCTTTCATCAGTGTTTTATAGTTTTTTATATATAGGTCTTTTGTTTCTTTAGGTAGCTTTATTCGTAAGCATTTTATTCTTTTCATCGAAATGGTGAATGAACTTATTTCCTTAATTTCTCTTTCTGTTTTCTCATTGTTAGTGTATAGGAATGCAAGGGATTTCTGTGTGCTAATTTTATATCCTGCAACTTTACTATATTCATTGATTAGCTCTAGTAATTTTCTAGTGGTGTCTTTAGGGTTTTCTATGTAGAGGATCATGTCATC
Source organism: Cervus canadensis (assembly GCF_019320065.1). Taxonomy (NCBI): domain Eukaryota; kingdom Metazoa; phylum Chordata; class Mammalia; order Artiodactyla; family Cervidae; genus Cervus; species Cervus canadensis. The sequence continues at coordinate 75,032,116 of NC_057387.1, read as the reverse complement.
TGCAAACAGTGAGAGTTTTACAATAGCTAGGACATGGAAGCAACCTAGATGTCCATCAGCAGACGAATGGATAAGAGAGCTGTTGTATATATACACAATGGAATATTACTCAGCTATTAAAAAGAACACATTTGAATCAGTTCTAATGAGGTAGATGAAACTGGAGCCTATTATACAGAGTGAAGTAAGTCAGAAAGAAAAAGACCAGTGCAGTATATTAATGCATATATATGGGACTTAGAAAGATGGTAACAATGACCCTATATGTGAGAGAGCAAAAGAGACACAGGTATAAAGAACAGACTTTTGGACTCTGTGGGAGAAGGCGAGGGTGGGATGATTTGAGAGACTAGCACTGAAACATGTATATTACCATATGTGAAATAGATCTCCAGTCCATGTTTGATGCATGAAACAGAGCACTCAAAGCTGATGCACTGGGTCAACCCTGAGAGATGGGATGGGGAGGGAGGTGGGGGGGGGGTTCCCAATGGGGTACACATGTACACGCATGGGTGATTCATGTCAGTGTATGGCAAAAACCACTACAATATTATAAAGTAATTAACCTCCAATTAAAAGAGATAAAATAATTTTAAAAAATAGTAAGAAATAATTCTCACATGGCAAGCAGGGAAATTGCTGTGGCTTTAGCCCCCAAAACTCTCATCAGCCCATACTGAAGGGCTAAGGATCTAACTGTTAGAGAAAATGCTGTCCAGGTGAATACTTGGAGTCTTGAGGCTTATATATAAAAGTTGGGGGATGGCATGCATCCAGTGGGATCAGGTATGGTAGATCTCACCTGTTTTTCCAGATAGGTGTTATTCTCTTCATTCTCCTGGAAACTGTGTCTGGAGTTTTGGTAGAAATTCAGACTGTAATTGGGGTAGATTCTCCCTGATGGAAACTAGGCAGAGTGTCAGAGCCACACCATTTTCATTTTGGCTAGAAACATAGTACTAATTAAGAATTGTGTGTTAGCACTGCCATGAACACAGAGTTAGGGCAGAAATGGTGAAGGATGTGGGATTAGCTGGATGGATTTGCTCATGTGCTGATTCACTCAAATCAGGGTATATGAAGTGTAGGATTAGTGGGATGGGGCTGAAAATGTATGAATGCTGGGACTTTGTTCTTATTGACTTATGGGTAGTTCTTAGCATGTATAACAGAATCACTTAGAGCTGCTTATCAGCATGCACACTCCTGTGCCCCATCCAGGTACATCCAGGACCTACTGAGTCAGTAGCTTTGGCATAGGTCTTGGGGAGCTGCATGTTTTACAAATTCCCAAGTGATTGTCAAATAAGCTAAGATTTAAGAACCAGTGATTTAGGGACTAAGTAGGGTAGAACCTACAGGTTGCAGGTATAATTATCTGTCCTTAGAAAGTCCTTAGACTGACTTGGAGCTGATATTAGACACAGAGTAATTTTAGTGAGACTTAGAGGATTGGATTCCATTAAATTTTGTATGAAGCATAGGATGATGAAGTGGTTTGGAACAAGTCATTGAGTTTAAAAAAAGGATTTTTATGAGAAAAGTACAGACAGGGAAATTTAGAAGTTCTCTTAATATTGGGAGAAGGTACAAATTTAATGAATGGGGAAGTTTTAATATGAGCTAGCAGAGCTTCCTGCCATGTACCTTCATAGGAAGCAGCTCTAAGAGCATCTGAGGAGTTTTATTTTGGGAGAAGGGGAATCTAGAGTGGTTCTACAAGCAGTGAGGGAAATGATAACTTGGCAGAAGATGAAAACAGAACAATAGGTTGCCATCATAAGCAGAATGTCTGGGCACTCTTATTCCAGAAACTTCTCCTGGGTTCTGGATACACTTTGCCAGCATAAGCACAAAGATCTGGGGCATACAGTGCACATTATCCTTGGTCTTGACAGGTGAGGGGGAAGTATGACAGGCTTTGTTTGCATTAGCCTCAAAAATAGGTGTTTTGACTGCAAGTTTATGCAGCTGTCGTTCATGATGAGGGGCTCAGCCCACGCTGCTGCTTGTTGTGTTATTGTTTCATTTATTTGTTGTAGTGATTTTAAATAGAGAAAGAAAGGAATTGGGGGAAAGGTTTGAACCAAAGCAATCAGGCAACTTCAATAATGAAAAGCTACCCAAGCCTTTGCCATCGGAAATCTATGCAATCCCGCTGCTAATGCTACTCTCGCTATAGGGATTCATCGAGCCAATTTTATCAGCTTAGCAGGGTTCAGAGCCTTTCTTCTCTGAAGAGAAAAAAGGAGAATTATCACCAGGGTAATGAAACACACCCCTCCCACGTTTATGGAGTGTTTTATTAAAAGCATGTTGCTTTGGTCTCACATACCAGTTGCAATAAGTGAGTATAAAATGCCAGAACAGTACTCAAGGGAAATGCTTTCCTTTTTGCTAATTTAAAATTCCTCAAAGAGCATGCAGTCAGGTGTGCTGTTAATATTTGGACTCTTTGCTACCTGAGATTTTTATAAAGGGGTTTGTCAGTGCAGTATTGCAAAGGATCAGCAGAGTTTGGGAGCCACCTGACCAAGGTCAGCACTTCACCATGACCTTCTTTCAGGAAGGTCATTTTAGCAACATTTTTAGCATTCTGCACTTCCTGATATCCCAGCCCCTCAAGCTTATTTTCTTATTTAATCATTCAGTTCAGTTCAGTCACTCAGTTGTGTCCGACTCTTTGCGATCCCATGAATTGCAGCATGCCAGGCCTTCCTGTCCATCACCAACTCCCGGCGTTTACTCAAACTCATGTCCATCGAGTCGGTGATGCCATCCAGCCATCTCATCCTCTGTCGTCCCCTTCTACTCCTGCCCTCAATCCCTCCCAGCATCAGGGTCTTTTCCAATGAGTCAACTCTTCACATCAGGTGGCCAAAGTACTGGAGTTTCAGCTTCAGTCAGCATCAGTCCTTCCAATGAACACCCAGGACTGATCTCCTTTAGGATGGACTGGTTGGATCTCCTTGCAGTCCAAGGGACTCTCAAGAGTCATCTCCAACACTACAGTTCAAAAGCATCAGTTTTTCTGCGCTCAGCTTTCTTCACAGTCCAACTCTCACATCCATACATGACCACTGGAAAAACCATAGCCTTGACTAGATGGACCTTTGTTGGCAAAGTAATGTCTCTGCTTTTTAATATGCTATCTAGGTTGGTCATAACTTTCCTTCCAAGGAGTAAGTGTCTTTTAATTTCATGGCTGCAGTCACCATCAGCAGTGATTTTGGAGCCCAAAAAAATAAAGTCTGACACTGTTTCCACTGTTTCCTCATCAATTTCCCATGAAGTGATGGGACCAGATGCCATGATCTTACTTTTCTGAATGTTGAGCTTTAAGCCAACTTTTTCACTCTCCTCTTTCACTTTCATAAAGAGGCTTTTTAGTTCCTCATCACTTTCTGCCATAATGGTGGTGTCATCTGTATATCTGAGATTATTGATATTTCTCCCAGCAATCTTGATTCCAGCTTGTGCTTCTTCCAGCCCAGTGTTTCACTAATTTATTCATTAGTGAATTGTAATTAATGAACAGACCAGAAGCCTTGTGCTTACTAATATTTCTAATAATCATCATTTTTTCTATCTTAAACTTTTATTTTGGCAGTGACGTGTTCACAATTTACTTAGTTTCTAAAACTTTTAACCCAATAGTACTGTTTGTACATCTCACCGTTAGTTCCATCCAATTAGCATTTCATTCTTCAGCTCATCTCCATCCTAAGTCTTCCAAAACTTTAGGGCCTATGTTAAGTTCTAGGGCAATTAACTCATATCACACCATGTAGTCTAGCAGAGGAGATAGATTTGTAAAGAATAATTCTAATACAGTATGGTAAGAATGATAATAGAGTTGTTTGAAAAGCGAAGTGTAATTGAGAAAAGCGATATTTTTGTTAGATCATAAAAAAATTGAATGGAAATTCACTAGACGGTGTAGAGACAGGTAGTCATGCCAAGAAGAGACCTGCAAGTACAAGGAAACAGAGTTATGGATGTTTCGGATGTTCAGAGAATGACTGGTAGCTTCATGCCAGTGAAGTGTGGGTTGACAGACAAAAGAGGAAGCCATAACTCAGACAGTAAAAGAATCTGTCTGCAATGCAGGAGACTTGAAATTCGATCCCTCGGTTGCGAAAATCCCCTACAGAAGGGAATGACAATCAACTCAAGTATTCTTGCCTGGAGAATTCCATGGCCAGAGGAGACTGAGGGGCCACAGTCCATGGGATCGCAAAAGAATCAGACATGACTGAGCAATTAACACTAGGTTTCACACAGTTGGGCTTGAACTTTTTTCTGTGAATATTAACAGCCATTGGGCTTTCAAGTAGGGAGACCATCTTTTAAGGAGCATCTTAGAAAGATGACATTGGCAGAAATATGCAAAATGATTCGAAGTGAACCAGACTAGAGTCAAGGAGATCAGCTAAGAGACTATGGCAATAGTTCTAAAAATAGCTGAGAAGAACTACAAATTAGGCCAAGTTTGATCTTTGCTCAAGGGAACTTAGTAGTTAGCTGTCTGAAGCAGAGAGAGGAAAGGGAAGAGAACGCAGGAATCTGAGCTTTTTAACTTGGGATATTTGCTGGGGCTGTGTCAGTTCAGATAAGGAACATGTGACTATGTTCCTGAGTTATATTTTAAGGACAAGAACTTATTAAGTTCAGTTTTGGAATAATGAGTTACAAGTACCCTGGATATCCAAGTGGAAATGTCTAGTATTTAGTTAGATGAAGGGGCCTGGAGCTTAGAAAAAAGTTTTGACAGGAGACCTGGATTGAAAATGTGGGGACTTCTTATTGGCTTGCCTGAATCATGACTTTATAATGCTATTAATAAGCCTATTACTGCAGCTTCATTACATAGATGGTTCCTTGCGACGTTCTACTCTCATAAATCTTAACTATTTTTATAACTTGCTGAGTCAAATCTACTCCAGGCTATACTTGTATTTCTGTGTTTTTTTCACGCTAAATGAAATGGAGACTTGTCTATTTATCTTTGTTTCCAATATCATACTACTGAGTATTCAACAAGGTAAAGTGGAGAAAATTTGGACTTAGAGGCCTGGTAATCAGCAGGGCTTTTCATAAAGGTTTCAGTTCTTCTGCCTGGAGCAGTAGGATTAAAATCCTTCTCCCCCATAAGTTAGATTTAGCTCAGTGACCAGCTCTTAGCTCCTGGAATGTGAGTAGGCAGACTGTGTCATTTCTAGGCAGAAGCTATAAGATTTAGTTTATGAATTAGCACATCTGCAGTCTTAGAGACAGGAACCCTTGTCTGCTAGGGTCCCTGAGTGACTATAATAAGCAGAGTTCCCCGACATGACCCACTTTAGACAGGTAGCATGAGTGAATAATAAAATTTCCTGCCTTAAGCCACTGAGCTTGTTTTTCTCAAAGTATAAACTAACCAGTCTAACTAACTAGACATAAGCATAAGTCCTGGCTCTGTTACTAATTAACTCTTACACAACTTGTCTGAAGAGCAAGTCCTTCATTTTTGAAATAAGAATAGTGATTTTGAGGTTGCCAGAGCTCTATAAAGTACCTTATAAATAGTAGCCATTCATACATTGCAGTTTTTTTAATCTTTATAATAGTTCCTCATTTTTAGCATACTGATTTTGTAATACCTTATGGTCATTTCCCTCTCAGATTTGTTGGACTCAGGTATCTTAAATATGTTTTCTGTATGTTTACCTGAGTTGTTGCTACAGTCGGGGAACAAGAACGGGACAAGGACGGGACCAGCTTGGCCATGCCAGCATAGACCATCTCATGGGTGTGCTATTTATTAATGGTTTAGCGTTAGTGCTGTGCAGACAGTCCACCTGCAGTCTCCCCAAAGTTTTCATCTTGTCTATAAAGATGAAGAGATTTTTTTAAAAGTACAATATAAAGTACATTTAAAGTACTAAGTCAGTCATCTTGCTGAGATTGCATCTGAGATAATCCCATAGACTTCTTGAAGTTTATAAACTGTTTAGTGATATCCCAGCTCTTTTCAAGCTAAACAAAAACAAGCTTATTTTTGTGTGTGTTCTGAAATACGCAAATAGTTTCTTAACTATTCTGTTTATTTCCAGTGTTATCTTACCCCAAAACTTGTCATTTGATTGCCATCAAAATTATCTACCAGGATCTGATTATCAGCTTATATCATCTCCCTTATCTAAAACTCTCCAGAGATAAGTGATCTCTCTTTATCCCTGGGATCAGGAGATCCCCTGCATTAGGGCAGAAACCCACTCTAGTACTTTTGCCTGGAGAATCCCATGGACAGAGGCACCTGGAGAGCTACAGTCCATAGGGTCACAAAGGGTCAGACATGACAGAAATGACTTAACATGCACTCCGTGGTCCCATAGGATCACTGCCTACAGGATACAATTTATGGGAGATTTTTATTCATTTGAATATCAACAGGAAGTCTAAATCTACATTTAGAGAGGCATACTATAGACCCTTCATTTAGGTGGCTGACAGATCTAACTCTTAGAGCAGAAGAAGGGATATCAGAATTGCATCCCATAAATTTATTTTGAAAAACATAAATTGGTGATATGAGGGAGATGGCAACTTTGGGACAAAATGATCTTGGCAAACATAGAGATAATAGAACTGGAGAAAAATGACTGTGAATAAGGTAAATGTAGTTCTAGAATAGTAGAAAGAATTACCTTGAAAGTTAGCTTTGAAGCATATAAAAGGAAGTATCATTTCCTGTGATTGTGTGCTCAGGCTATAAATCTAATTGTTTCCAGGAATGGTAGGGGCTAGAAATATATTCAGAGACTAAACAAGTTTAGATAGATTTACAAATGCATCACTAATAATTCTATGTGGGGAAGGACAGATGACAGGAAAGCAAGTATGATATTTGAAGGAAACTTTGGGTCACTTTATTTTCTAAAAGGGAACTTAGATGGTTCAGAAGCTTGGCCAGGGTTAGCCATTTCTTTGTCCTTATATTGTATCATGACAATTTAATTTAAAATTTTTAGGAAGGAGGCATGGACTTCTACTCTCCTTAAAGCATCCTAGAGATTGTTGGAAGTCATAGGTCTGAAAATGTTCAATTACAAATATGCATGTTTTTTAAAATAGTCTGTCCCTCAGTTGGGGTGACAGTTGCTGTCACTACATCCCTTCCCTAGGTGGCTAAATTAATTGGGCAAGGGAAGAATTTGTGTACTGAAGCCTAGACTCACACGAGATACCGTGCCCATTTCCTGCAGCCTTGGCAGCACCCTGTGGTGGCCCCTGTTCTACCCGTGTGATGGCCTTTCAGAAGTGACAAATGGCTCCTCTTAGGAGAAGAGATTTAACTGGCAATTAAAGAGACATCCTAGGTTGAAAAAAAAAGTAACTATAACTTCATAATTTTATTTTCCTAGCATCTGTTCTATTCAAGCCAAGCCTACTGTGGTGATCTTCATGGAGACAATTCAGTGGTTTCCTAGCAACCAAGTTTCCTGTGGTTTCCTTGGTTATAAGCAACGACATAACTCTTGTGGGCAACTTCAAAAGCTCAGAAGAAAACTCTCCTTCTAAAGAATGAGGTTCCAAAAAATTCAGGTTACTGCTCAATGTGTTACTGTGTTTATAAGGAAGAGCTCTTTCCCAATGGGCATTAATAACCCTAATAAATGATTATGTGGAAATTGCAAAGTAAAATCACATGTTAGATTGAGATTGTTTTCATGGTATGCCTGATCCTAATTTTTTTCTGAAATTAGGATACTTTTCTTATCACTTCTAATTGACTACTATCCATAGACATACCCAGCAGATGAAATTTAGACACTTATTAATAATTACATGAGACATCATTTCTGAAGAGAGCAGAGTTGAAGTTGCCCAGGAGTAGAATCCGGTAACATTGCTTTGTTTTCACTGATAAAATATAATTTAGAGGCTTAGGTGGATGGCATTGTGAAAGGGCTGCTGGTGGACCCCGTTAAATAACTGTTATCTTATACTAAACAGTAAATTTCCAGTGCCAGCATGATCAACATTAACCATGTCTATGTACTTATGTTTCCCTCCTATATTCATTTCTAAAGAATAACTATAGTGGGTAGCTGTATTCACTGGTGATATATCTAAAATCCATAATATGACAACAGAAGAAGGAAATACAAGCTTATACAATTAGAAATAGAATTTGTGCTACACAGACTCTGCATCTTTTCATCTTCAGTAGTTATCATAGAATATGGCTTATGATAAACAATGAAAGATTGAATTAATGACCATAAGTCAGCAACTTTTTTACTTTTTCCAGTGAAAATTAAAAACTTTATATGGAGATCATCAAGCTAAATTAATGAACGTTTACAAAAACAGAAAAATATAATGAAATCTGTATATAATAATTTTAATCTTGATTCAGTCTGTTTCTTTGCATCAGTTCAGTTCAGTTCAGTTGCTCAGTCATGTCCAACTCTTTGATACCCCATGGACTGCAGCATGCCAGGCATCCCTGTCCATCGCCAACTCCCAGAGTTTACTCAAACTCATGTCCATTGAGTTGGTGATGCCATCTGACCATCTCATCCTCTGTTGTCCCCTTCTCCTCCTGCCTTCAATATCTCCCAGCATCAGGGTCTTTTCAAATGAGTCAGTTCTTCACATCAGGTGGCCAAAGTATAGGAGTTTCAGCTTCAACATCAGTCCTTCCAATGAATATTCAGGACTGATTTCCTTTAGGATTGACTGGCTGGATCTCCTTGCAGTCCAAGGGACTCTCAAAAGTCTTCTCCAACACCACAGTTCAACAGCATCAATTCTTTGGCACTAAACTTTCTTTATAGTCCACCTCTCACATCCATACATGACTACTGGAAAAACCATAGCTTTGACTACATGGACCTTTGTTGGCAAAGTAATGTCTCTGCTTTTTAATATGCTGTCTAATTTGGTCATAACTTTTCTTCCAAGGAGCAAGCGTCTTTAATTTAATGGCTGCAGTCACCATCTGCAGTGATTTTGGAGCCCCCAAAAATCAAGTTTGTCACTGTTTCCACTGTTTCCCCATCTATTTGCCATGAAGTGATGGGACCAGATGCCATGATCTTAGTTTTCTGAATGTTGAGTTTTAAGTCAACTTTTTCACTCTCCTCTTTCACTTTCATCAAGAGGTTCTTTAGTTCTTCTTCACTTTCTGCCATAAGGATGGTGTCATCTGCATATCTGAGGTTATTGATATTTCTCCTGGCAATCTTGATTTCAGTTTATGCTTCATACAGCCCAGCATTTCTCATGATGTACTCTGCATATAAGTTAAATAAGCAGGGGGACAATATACAGCCTTGATGTACTCTTCCTATCCGGAACCAGTCTGTTGTTCCATGTCCAGTTCTATCTGTTGCTTCCTGACCTGTATATAGATTTCCTTGCATATTATCTGTTTATTCTTTCAGATATTTATCATGGACCTACTATGTATCTGTCTGTGTTTTAAGTGCTCATAGTATAATGGTAAATAAAGTAAACATGATTCCTGACTCAAAGAGCTTGAAAAAATGAAGTTATTGGGAATTACAAATGAATTAAATGATAGTACAAACAAAGGGGCTTCCAGGTGGTGCAGTGGTAAAGAATCTGTCTGCCAATGCAGGAGCACAAGAGATGCAGGTTCAATCCCTGAGTCAGGAAGTTCCCCTGAAGGAGGAAATGGCAACCTATTTCAGTATTCTTGCCTGGAAAATTCCATGGGCAGAGGAGCCTGGCGGGCTACAGCCTATGGGTTACAAAGAGTCAGACACAACTAAGCATGCATGCACATATGTACAAACAAAAATAAAAATATAACTTTCATCAGTACTATAAAGAGAAGATACAAGATGTAGTGAGTTTAACAAGGACATCTGTTCTGATTCAGGGGTCAGGGAAAATGTCTGAGAAGAAGTAACATTTAAGCTAAGAAATGAAGGGTTGAAGGGTTGGATAGGCATAAGGAAAGAAAAGATGGATGGAAATAGTATAGACAGAGGAAAGAACATTTGCAAAGGACCTGTGAGAATTGAGAGGAACACAAAAAAGTCCAGGGAGACTGGAGTTGAGGAAGTAGAAGTGAACCTAGAACAGGAGCAGGTTTCTGTCAAGAAAGATCTAAAGATCGCTGAACTGGTCTTCTTGGACAAATTCAGCACTTAGGAGAAACAGTTTAGAAAAAGTTTGGGAACTTTGCACATAGTTGCACTTTAATATTTAGAGTAATAAATATATTTTAGAAATCACTTAAAACCTTGATATGAGGGTGAAAATGTAATTCTGAGGTTACAGAGATAGTTGAGTAGCTGTAGGGTAGGGCTGGTGGTGTGACTGTGGCATTTGAACAGACCGTACTAGTGGACCAGGGAGACAATTTATGGTATAATATAGGCCAGACAGTAGCTTCAACAATCCAGGCAGGAAGGCTGGAGGCCAAACACTCAGAGTCAGGCAAAGAGCACATCAATAGATGAGGGGATAGAAAGCAGCATTCGTTAAAGGTGATTTTAGAGCAGATGCTCTAGAACTTCACCTAATTTTAACAACTGCAAGGCAAGGTGGGTATTATTTTACCTTCCCGCCCCCTCTCTCCCATGATGTTAAGACACTGAGGACTAGGGACAGTAAATAACATACCTTGGATGGCATAATAGCAGTAAAGCTGAGATTAGGATCTAGGATGTTCTTGGGTTTTAAAAGCTGTGCTTTCTGTTTTCAGCTTGATATATCATATTTCTAATTTTCTGTGCTGTAGTTTAGGTCAAAGTGTCTTGTTATCAATATGCCCTTTCTTTAGTGGCCAACAACAATGAGAGAGGCAAAGACTTACTCTAGTCTTACTTACTTGAAACTTCTAGAAGATGGACAACACTAAACCTAATCTAGCTGAAGTGAATATCTTCTTTAACTTTTTTCATACAAGCATTTATTTATGTACTTATTTTTCAAGCAACTTTATTGAATTATCCTTAAAATTGCTTGTTTAGCAAGCATTTTGAAATGGACCTATTTGTAATTTGATGTTTTAGTTCTGTACCAAGAGGAATAGTGACAAATCAATTTACCTCTATGCCCCTTAAATTTTAGAGTCAAACATTTAGAACCAGAACAGGCCAAGGGATCATTTGGAACTTTGAGGTTCATTCATACATTCAGTGATTTCTAAAATTGTACTTCTGTTCTATGCTAGGTACAGTTCTAGGTATTATATATACTCTATTGAACAAAGTCATTGAAATTATGGGAAAACACACATACACACATATGCAACACACATTAAAAAATCATTATAACTCATAGTCAGGGCATGAGAAATATATGAAGTAAAACCAATGGATGAGAGCAATTAAATGTGGTTAGGGAAGAACTTTCTGAGGAAGTGACATCTGATCAGAGACCTTAGGGAAGGTAAGAGATACTGTATGAATCAAGAGAATTCCAGACAGAAAGAACAGAAAATACAGACTCTGAAAGAGGTAGCAGCTTGATATGTCAGAAGAAGGGCTGCCCTTTAGATTTTATAAAAACTTAATGGTTAATGATTTTTCAAAATAATAAACTGAGTTTATAGTCGTTGCCTAACAGAAGAGCCTTTCAAAGATCTCTCACTTACCTAATGAACTAATGAGTCCCTGCAGCAGAAGGCATATCCATCCAAACTAGGCTTCTTTTAGTTGGGTCAGTTGTATTAAAAGCAGTTTCTTTTTAACATTTTAGCACTGGGCTTCCCTGCTGGCTCAAAGAGTAGAGAACCTGCTTGCAGTGCCAGAGACTCGGGTTCAGTCCCAGAGTTGGGACGATCCCCCGGAGAAGGAGATGGCATCCCATGCCAGTACTCTTGCCCGCAGAATTCCATGAACAGGGGAGCCTGGTGGGCTACTCTTATGGGGTCACAAAGAGTCGAAGCACCACTGAGAGATTAACTTTCCCTTTTTCTCTTTAGCATTAGGATTTAATCGAGTGAAAACTAAAAATCACTCTTAGCTTATAAACTTTGTGGAATCTTTAAGGCAAAAACACAAACAAATTCAGAGGGAAAATGGTTCACTATTGGTGCACAATAATTTATAAATTATAGAATCATAGAACTGCAAAATTTAAAGTGATTGCCAAAGTCATCTGGAAACACAATAATATAATAGCACAATAATAATAGCTAACAACAGTTATAGAGCCAACCACAATTCTAAATGTCTAAATCATATCAACTTATTTTTCCTCACTACCTTCGGGGAGGTTGAGAAGGATAGAGGTTAAATAATGTCCCCCAAATCACACAACAGATAAGCAATGCACCTGGGGAGTTTGACTGCAGAATCTTTGCATCCTAGGCAGTAAGAAGAAATTGAGACTGGTGATTCAGTAAAATCTTTCAGAGGCAGAGGTGGAATTTTAGCCTTATCCTAATGACCATAGAATTTGTGTTCTTGGTCACTACTTTGGGTTATAGTGTATCATCAGTCCTTGGAGAACATCAGCCTTAACTCTATCTTGGGAGTGAATGCTATCTAGTAGAATGTATATGGGCTTTTTGAACTAGGAGAACCTTTATTTAAATCTAATTCAGTACTTAATAGCTTGCAATCTTGAGTAAGTTGCTTCTCTAAATCTTAGTTTGCTTATCTATAAAATTTGGATAATCATCCTTTGGATTATCTCCTTGTAGAGATAATCTCTCTACAATCGTCCATTATAGAGAGAAAGGAATGATGCAAAATGCCTGATGCAGCACTGAGCATATATGATGTAATTTAAAAGAGTGGTGAAGCAACTTAAAGTGGTGCAGTTATTATTATAGAGAGGAAACTAAAGTCAGAGAAATATATCACATAACTAACTAGTGGAGGAATATTCAGGATACAGATCAGGATTCCTGATTTCTGTATTTCTTGCATTGATCCAAAGGACTTAATTGTGATAAGGTTCAGAGAAAAATAACCTGCCAACTTTTATATATGTGTCTTGCTATTCCAGTTCAGAATCAGTGGCATTATTTCCTAGAACTAATTTACTGAACTTGAAGTTGGAACCTAAACCACTTTTATATTATGTATATCATGGATTGCTGTGTAATGTAACTTATATTAGTTTCGCTTTCCCTTTAGATTTTAAAATTCTTATACAGGAGTGTTTCTTGTTTGTTTATTTTTGCATTTCTTCTGTATTCTTGAGCTTTGCTTTCCAGGGTGGGAGAAAAGGTCTTTGATGTGAGCAGACTCACAAATCAACTACTTTTCTTTTTTAAAAAAATTAGCTTTACATATCTTATAGATAATAAACTGTGCCAACTTTGAATGTATGATTCAATGAGTTTTGATAAAAGTGTACAGTTGTGTAACCACCACCACAATCATAATATGGAACTACCTTGTCCAAAATGGTAGCCACTAGCCACTTGTGGTACTGATCACTTAAAATGTGGCTGAGTGAGTGAAGTCGCTTAGTAATGTCTGACTCTTTGCGACCCCATGGACTGTAGCCTACCATGCTCTTCCATCCATAGGATTTTCCAGGCAAGAGTACTGGAGTGGGTTGCCATTTCCTTCTCTAGAGGATCTTCCCAACCCAGGGATCAAACCCAGGTCTCCCACATTGTAGGCAGACACTTTACCATCTGAGCCACCAGGGAAGCCTAAAATGTGGCTAGTCCTAATTAAATTGTGCTTTGTAGTTGTTCCTTGTTGTTCAGTTGCTAAATCATGTCCAGCTCTTTACAACTCCATGGACTGAAGCATGCAATGCTTCCCTGTCCTTTACTATCTCCTGGAGTTTGCTCACACTCATGTCCATTGAATTGGTGATGCCATCCAACCATCTCATCCTCTGCCACCCGCTTCTTCTCCAGCCCTCAATCTTTCCCAGCATCAGGGTCTTATCTAGTGAGTCAGTTCTTCACATCAGGTGGCCACATTATTGGAGCTTCAGCTTCAGCATCAGTCTTTCCAAATATTCAAGGTTGATTTCCTTTAGGATTGACTGGTTTGATATCCTTGCTGTCTAAGGGATTCTCAAAAGTCTTCTCCAGCACCACAATTCAAAATCATCAATTCTTCGGCACTCAGCCTTCTTTATTATCCAACTCATATCCATACATGACTACTGGAAAAGTCATAGCTTTGACTATATAGACCTTTGTTGGCAGAGTGATGTTTCTGTTTTTTAATACACTGTCTAGGTTTGTCATAGCTCTTCTTCCAAGGAATAAAGCATTTATTAATTTTGTCGCTGTAGTCACCATCCATAGTGATTTTGGAGCCCAAGAATATGAAATCTGTCACTGTTTCCACTTTTTCTCCATCTATTTGCCATGAAGTGGTGGGACTGGATGCCATGATCTTAGTTTTATGAATACTGAGTTTTAAGTCAGCTTTTTCACTCTACTCTTTCACCCTCATTTAAGTGCGAAATATACAAAGGCTTCAAAAGCTTAGTTTGAAAGAAGTTGAAATATCTCATTAATAATTTATATGAATTGTTCATTGAAAATATTTAGATATCTCAAATTAAATAAAAATATAATACTAAAATTAATTTGACCTCTTCCCATTCACTTTTTTAACCTGGCTAGTACTGTTGCTGTTCAGTTGCTAAGCAATGTCCAACTCTGCAACCCCATGAAGGGCAGCACACCAGGCTCCTTTGTCTTCCACTATCCCCTGGAGTTTGCTTAAATTCATATCCATTGAGTCGGTGATGCTATCTATCTCATCCTCTCCCATCCTTCTCAAGTGTAACTAGTGGTAAAGAATCCACCTGCCAATGCAGGAGTCACAAGGGATGTGGGTTTGATCTCTGGGTCAGGAAGATCCTCTGGAGGAGAGCATGGCAACTCACTCCAGTATTCTTACCTGGGAAATTGCCTGAACAGAGGATCATGGTGGTCTACAGTCCACAGGGTCACAAAGAATTGGACATGACTGGGCACACACACACACATATAATGTAGCTAGTAGAATATTTAAATTATGTCTATGATCTATGCATGAGTGCATGCTCCTTCAGGTCTGAGTCTTTGCAACCCCATGGACTGTAGTCTGCCAAGCTCCTCAGTCCATGGAATTTTCCAGGCAAGAATACTGGAATAGGTTGTAATTTCTTATTCCAGGGAAATTACATGTATGGCTGGCCCTATATTTCTATTGGACAATGCTTATATACAACCTTGCCATCACCCCTAAAAGCGCCCCTCTTGCCACTTTGCAGTCTGTCTCCTTCTCAGCCGTCTGCAATCACTGGGATTCTTTCTATCACTGTAGTTTTGCCTTTTCTAGAACACCAAATAAATGAAGTCATAGTGTACTTTTGTATCTGGTTTTTTTGTATCTGGTCTTTTGTATCTGGTTTCTTTCATCGAACGTAATGCTTTTCAGATTTATCTTGTGTTATTATAAATCAGAAGTTTGCTCCTTTATTGTTGAGTGGTATTTATGGAGGGATATGCCACAATATTTTAATCTACTTAGCTGATGAATATTTGGGTTATTTCCAGGTTTTGACTATTGTAATAAAGTCCATTCTATTGTTTTCCTCCATTTCTTTGCAGTGATCAGCGAGGAAGGCTTTCTGATCTCTCCTTGGTATTCTTTGGAACTCTGCATTCAAATGGGTATATCCTTCCTTCTCTCCTTTGTCTTTCCCTTCCCTTCTTTTCACAGCTATTTGTAAGGCCTCCTCAGACAGCCATTTTGCTTTTTTGCATTTCTTTTTCTTGGGGATGGTCTTGATCCCTGTCTCCTGTATAATGTCATGAACCTCCATCCATAGTTCTTCAGGCACTCTTATCAGATCTAATCCCTTGAATCTACTCGACACTTCCACTTCCTTAATCATAAGGGATTTTGATTTAGATCATACCTGAATGGTCTAGTGGTTTTCCCTACTTTCTTCAATTTAAGTCTGAATTTGGCAATAAGGATTTCATAATCTGAGCCACAGTCAGCTCCCAGTCTTGTTTTTGCTGACTACATAGATAGAGCTTCTCCATCTTTGGCTGCAAAGAACATAATCAGTCTGATTTCAGTATTGACCACCTGGTGATGTCCATGTGTAGAGTCTTCTCTTGTTTTGTTGGAAGAGGGTGTTTGCTATGACCAGGGCATTCTCTTGGCAGAACTCTATTAGCCTTTGTCCTGCTTCATTCTGTACTCCAAGGCCAAATTTGCCTGTTACTCCAGGTATCTCTGACTTCCTCCTTTTGCATTCTAGTCCCCTATAGTGATGGTGAAGGTGATGACACCCCACTCCAGTACTCTTGCCTGGAAAATCCCATGGATGGAGGAGCCTGGAAGGCTGCAGTCCATGGGGTTGTGAAGTGTCAGACATGACTGAGCGACTTCACTTTCACTTTTAACTTTCATGCAATGGAGAAGGAAATGGCAGTCCACTCCAGTGTTCTTGCCTGGAGAAACCCAGGGACAGGGGAGCCTGGTGGGCTGCCATCTATGGGGTCACACAGAGTCGGACATGACTGAAGCGACCTAGCAGCAGCAGCAGCCCCTATAATGAAAAATGACATCTTCTTTGGGTTTTAATTCTCAAAGGTCTTATAGGTCTTCACAGAACCATTCAACTTCAGCTTCTTTAGCATTATTGGTTTGGGCTGGTTTGCCTTGGAAAGGGCCAGAGATCATTCTGTCGTTTTTGAGAATGCATCCAAGTACTGCATTTTGGACTCCTGTTGACTACGATGACTACTCCATTTCTTCTAAGGGATTCTTGCCCACAGTAGTAGATATAATGGTCATATGAGTTAAATTCACCCATTCCAGTCCATTTTAGTTTGCTGATTCCTAAAATGTCCATGTTCACTCTTGCCATCTCCTGTCTGACCACTTCCAATTGGCCTTGATTCATGGACCTAACTTTCCAGGCCTTGATTCATGGAGCTGACTTTCCAGGTCTTTACAGCATTGGACCTTGTTTTCATCACCAGTCCCATCCACAACTGGGTGTTGTTTTTGCTTTGGCTCTGTCCCTTCATTCTTTCTGGAGTTATTTCTCCACTGATCTCCAGTAGCATTTTGGGAACCTACTGACCTGGAGAGTTCCTCTTTCAGTGTCCTATCTTTTTGCGTTTTCATACTGTTCATGAGGTTCTCAAGGCAAAAATCCTGAAGTGGTTTGCCATTCCCTTCTCCAGTGGACAACGTTTTGTCAGACCTCTCCACCATGACCCATCCATCTTGGGTGACCCTACATGGCATGGCCTAGTTTCATCGAGTTATACAAGGCTGTGGTCCTTGTGATCAAATTGGCTAATTTGATTGTGGTTTTCATTCTGTCTGCCCTCTGATGGAGAAGGATAAGAGGCTTATGGAAGCCTCTTGATGGGAGAGACTGACTGAAGGGGAAACTGGGTCTTGCCTGTGAGTGTCCAGGAGTCTGATGGAGGCCTGGGTTGGTGGTAGCCTGCTGCAGGGTTGCGGGCACTGAGTGCATCAGTGCATGCATGGGACCTTTTGAAGGAGGTAGCCATTATCTTCAATACTTCCACCATAGTTTGGCCTCAGGTCAAGTAACAGGGAGGGAACACAGCCCCACCCTTCAAAAGAAAATTGGATTAAAGATATACTGAGCATGACCCTGCCCATCAGAACAAGACCCATCATCTTCCTGGGGGCCAGATCCATGATTTCCCTCTAGTCAAAGCTATGGTTTTTCCAGTGGTCATGTATGGATGTGAGAGTTGGACTATAAAGAAAACTGAGCACCTAAGAACTGATGCTTTTGAACTGTGGCATTGGAGAAGACTCTTGAGAGTCCCTTGGACAGCAAGGAGATCCAACCAGTCCATCCTAAAGGAGATCAGTCCTGGGTGTTCATTGGAAGGACTGATGCTGAAGCTGAAACTCTAATACTTTGGCCACCTGATGCGAAGAACTGACTCATTTGAAAAGACCCTGATGCTGGGAAAGATTGAAGGCAGAAGGAGAAGGGGATGACAGAGAATGAGATGGTTGGATGGCATCACTGACTCAATGGACATGAGTTTGAGTAAGCTCTGGGAGTTGTTGATGGACAGAGAGGCCTGGCATGCTGCACTCCATGGGGTTGCAGAGTCGGACATGACTGAGTGACTGAACTGAATAAAGCTGCTATGGACATGTGAGCACAACTCTATATGCACACATTTTCATGACTATTAGGTAAATATATCAGGATGGGTTTATTGGATGGTGTATGGTAAGTATGGATTCAGTTTTAAAAGAACTTGCTAAGCTATTTTCCAAAGAGCTTGTACTACTTTGCAATTCCACTAGCAGTGTATGAATGTTCAAGGGTTCCACATTTTCATCAGCTTGATATATATTATCGTTCTCAAGATTGTACCCATTCTGGTGAATGTCTATGGTATCTCATTGCTGTTTTAGTTTATATTTTCCTATGACTAGTGATGTTGAGGATATTTTCATGTTCTTATTGGCCATTTGCATTTATTCTTCAGTGAAATGTATCATTTAAACATTTTGCCTTTTTAAAAAATGTTATTTATTTTCTAATTGAGTTGAAAAAGTAAAGGATGCTTTATATATACTGGATTTGATATTTTCTATTTTTGTGTAATTAGGTTCAGTTATATTTTTCTTCTTCAGTGTTTACTCTGCTGGCAATAGAATGTAGTATATCTTTACATTTCAGATATTGAAAATTTCATCTGTAAATTTCCACCTGGCTCTTTGTTATACCTTACATTTTTTCTTCCTTATGTTTGTGTTTTCCTTTATATCCTGAAACAAATGGAGCATATTTATAGTAGTTTTTTAAAAAGATCTTTCTCTGCAAATGCCATTATCTCTGTTATTTCTGGATTTTTTTTATTGATTGATCTCTCCCCTGTTTATTGATTTTATTTTCCTCCCTTTTTATTGATGCTGGACATTTTGGGTTTTACATGGTTTTGCTGCTAGGGTTTGTTGTGCCTATTTAAATAGTGATAGACTTTTTTCTGGCATAGTTAAGCTTCTTGGAATCAGTTTTATTCTTTTGAAGTTTACTTTTGAACTAGTAAAAACAGGTTCATCGTAGTCTTTAGTCAAAAGTTAATTGACCTTAACTGTTATGGTGATAACTAAATGATGTTTCATATCGGTCCTCCATGTCATCACACTGGATGATGGAACATGGGTTGTGATTAACTCTGCATAAACACTAAGAATTGTCCAGACTGGGGTTCGTCCTTCAGTCTTGGGTAGTTTCCTCTCACATAATTGCTTATCAGTATTCAGTCAGACTCAGTGGGCAACCCTCAGTGGATCCCTGAAGCTCCATCTCTGTACAGCTTCTTTATCTCTATGTGGTACTTTGTCTTGCAATGTCCAACCCCCTTGCCTTCCCTCAACTCTGATCTCAACTCAGTGAGAATGCTGTGGGTCTGTCTGGATTCTTTCTGAACTGCAGCCAGGCAGCTATCTTTGGGTATAGCCGGGGCTTTCATTGGATTCACCTGGCTTATTTTACCTTCTCTAAGGAATCACAGTTGGTCCATTGCTCTATATATTTTGTCTATTTTTCTAGTTTTTTGAGGTGGGGGAATTATTTGTTATTCCAATATGGTCAGAGGCAGAAGTCCAAATACTTTAACTTTGAAATCAAACATCATCTTTTAAACCTATACATATTGCATATGCACCCGGAGTGTTTCCTTTCCCTCACCAGCTTAGAATGTTAACCCTGCTGATGAGTCTTCCAGGGGTTAGTTGAATTGTTGCTCGCTAGAATCCAAGAAAAGTACACTTAAGAATATTAATAGATTAATATTTTAAGAAAGGTAGTCTACAGATTATAATGAATATACTTGCTTTAAAATTTTTGCATTCCCTTTCTATATCAAGTTAGTCTACTAAAAAGCATTTTAACTGGAATACTTTCATTTAACTCTTCCATAAATGACTTAATTCAGCTGTACAAGGCTTATAGCTTTCATGAAAGCCTTATAAAAACATATTGCATCTTCTGTTTTAAACACACACACACACACACACACAGAAACTTTAATTATTCTAATATACCTCACATCATTTTTTTGCTTCCTTGGTTGCTAAGAAGCTCTGAACTAAATTTAATTCTCAGACCTTTTGTTTCTGACTTGGTGAAAATCTTGAACAATTTGAAAGAATAAATAGATGCCATTTAATATATTTTTATAGTTTTGACTCTTATTTCAACTTTGTTGTTTGTATTCACTTTTTATGTTTTTATGTTATCATGGCAACCCATTCCAATATTCTTGCCTGGAAAATTTCATGGATAGAGGAGCCTGGTTAGACTACAGTCTCTGGGGTTACAAAGAGTCAGACATGACTGAGCACGTACACATGCATATAATAACAGAATATACATTTTTAAAGAATAAAATGTTTTTTTTTTAATCTTTACAATGCTGAACACATAGTTGGCATTCAGTAAATCCTAATAAAATTGAAGTCCATTGCTGATAAATGAAAGCTAGTGAACATATCCTTTCTTCCTTTCTTGAATTCTAAAGTAGCAGGTATTGAATTTATTAGTCAGTTTATCTCAGTGCCAAGCACATATGGCTCCTACACTGTGCAAAATATTGTGGTGGGTGATGGGTGATAAATTGAGGGATGTGGTCTCTGTCCTCATGAACAATTGCTCCAGAATTCTTTTCTTTATTGATGTTATCAGAATAGAGTTATTTCTTTGCTTGGAATGTTTCTTATCTCTGTGACACACCTCACCTAGATCATATCCTGTCTTACTCCCTGCTTCATTTAAATCCATCCTTGCTTAAATGTCACTCCACTGAAGATGTCTTCACTGACCATTTTTCCTAAATTGAAAGTACCCCTTTATTCTCTTACTCTGCTTTATGTTTCTTCATAGGTTTTGACCCTAAAATAGTGCCTTGTAAAGTAAATGTTTAATAAGTATTTGCTTTGTCAACCAGTGATGAATAAAAGAAAATGAATTCTTCATTCAGATGATTACAGATTTTTTAAGTTTAAACTGCTGCTTGCTAGAATTTCCCACTGATGGCCAACTGTACTAGACACCATTAAGAATACAGTCTCCAAATTCACTGTGGTTTGTGTGGAGGGTGTTCTAGGTGTAGATTTTAATTGCACATTTCCCAAGAGGCGTTAGTGCTGAATCAAGATGCCTAAATCTTTCACTGTTAACTATCTATGGTTAAGTTAAATTCCAAGCTTTTAGTTTTTATACTTTGATTCTAGTAGCTAATTCAAAGAGACCCTGGTTGTTTTACATATTAAGAAGACCTTTTAGAGTTTTTTGTTTGTTTTTAAGGAAAAAATATACCATTATTCTGCTTTGAATTTATTGTATACTTTCAGAGAGAAGTGTTGTGTCTAAGTGTTATTTCAAATGTTATGAAAAATGTAGCTAGTTCCAGACACACTGAATCCTGTAATTCAGAAATTATCATTCTAGCAGTTCATGGGGAGTGATGGGATTAATTTTGCTGTGAGTATAGTCAGTAAAGTGAACAGGATTGTTATACTTAGAATCTTTGATGTTTTAGAAGGTTACCTTTAAGGTCTTTTAATCATACATTTCCAACTTGTGAGAAAGTATCTGAGGTTATTCTAACATCTTTTTTTCTGAAATGCCCTCAAAATAGATCTCTTTTTGTATATTTTGACTTGACTTACACGTTTTTTAATATGGTTCAACAAAATGAAGCAAACCAATATCTTTTATTATTAGATATAGAAGGGATCTGCAAGATAATTTAGGTCTACTTCTTCAATTTACAAAAACAAACAAAAAAAACAACTGAGCCCAACTTTTCCTATGTCAGAACATGACTTTCTCCAAGACATAAAGTTAATGATGGTCAGGACTAGAAATCAGAAACTTCCTGCCCAGTTTACTAACATGCCAAGCTTCTTTGACTCCAAATTCTTTGGATATTATGCCTGAAGTATTGTTTCAATGGTAACATTTTCCTCTTGGGGTAGATATTCCAGAGAATAAATCAACAGTCTGCTTTTTAGGACCTTAATTACATTAAAGGAAAGTTCTTTATGATTCTCCATGAAAATATTTTCTAAAATAGATAAATGAAGGTTTGTCATTAGTAGTTGAGTAAAATCACATTGCCCACCCGCTCCCCCTAACCCCAGATTATTTAGTTTAGTTGTAAGAGTGAATTGTTAACATATGCGTAAATTGTTGATTTTGTTAAAAATTGTCATCTGATTCTAGAGAATCACTGTGACTCTTCATGGAAAGATTAAAATGAGTTGTTGATACTGTTGAGTAAGAGAAATCTCTGCCTTATGCATGTTTCTTCATATTGCTTCTTTCTTCTCTAGATTTTGATGAAACTCAAGTACCAGAGACAAGGCTGATGTTGAACAGGTTTCTCCAAAAAGCTGGAACTTTAAAAAATATTTTGAACTTTAGCTTTCATCAAAATTCCTGGTCTTACCTTATTTATTCTTTATCTTAAACTTCTGAAATGAGGCCAGCATGTCTGCTGCTGAAAAATGGCCTTAGAGTTCCTCTTTTAGTGAAGTTGTATATTTGCCTGTACATATCCACAGTCATAGAGTTTAGACATTGATTTAGCATGATAAAGCTCTGGAAGAAGACTTGGCTTTTCTAGTGAAAATCACGGTAACCTTTTTCCCTTTGTACTTATAGTTTCCAGTAAGATATTAAAACCACAGAGAAAAACAAGCCAATAAGTACACATAAATAAACAATGTAATTCCATAACATTGAGTTGGAATGATAGCCGTTAAGTCCAAATGAATCAGCGATATAGATATATTTCCCCCTGTGCAATCTAACAAACATTTTAAGCTTCCAAGTGGTCTCTGAGTGAAATTCACTTTTCATTACAAAATCTGTTTATATTAAAGCATATGCCCCATTTCTTTCCAGAAAACGGGAAATCATAGCCTACTATGAATGCATAAAAACATGCCAACACAACACATACACATTAAATTAAGATGGATAGGTATCATTCATTATTTTCAATGTGCACTTGAAATGAGAAAAGCATAGTAATGAACTTAGGTGGTTAATACCAACACATTTCCCACTATTTATTCAAGATCCTGTTGTACAGTGACCTCTAAAACTATTTTTGCCTTTGTGCTTTAAAAAAAAAAATGTTTTAAGCTGTTCCAGTCATTTAGAAAACAGCAAAAAATACCTGCCTTCCCGTGAGAATTCATGACAAGTCTAGCATGGCAACCAAAAAGACTTTATTTGAGTCCTTGCCTCAGGAGATGGTGTGCTGTCATGCAGATGCATTCATTTCAAGGCAGAACACCACATTATTTGATGGTATTTATCTCTGTAGGAGCTTTCCTGATTTTAAACCTTTTATGAAATGGGTAAAACAAGTCTTTCTGAAAACAAATGGGATACTGTTGAATGCAAAACTGTTCTAAGCTACCAGGTGAAAATGGTCAATCTCAGTTGCATAAGCATCAACCTAAGACAATAAAGGGTATTTTGCAGTTCTTGTTGCTATGAAGTAAATATCAATATAAAACAGCAAGTGCAAATCTTGAAACTTACTGTAAAATGTTCAGAGGTTTCATTTGTACCTTTTAAATAAGATGCACATTCATTTTAATATCTGTTGATGATACAGTGTTACAATATAAGCATTTAATGAGCATAGTATCAAAACATTCAATTTCTACTTACAGAGCAATTTTAAATTATTATGATGCAACTGGAAAATCAAGTCAAATGATTTGATATAATTTTTAATGAAATTATCTTACCTAATTTTTAGTTTTTTGGTGATTTTAAGTCAAACCGTTGATCATATAAAAACTCTCTGTTCTCACAGCATTACCTCTGTCCCATTGTGAAAATGAAAGTCGCTCAGTTGTGTCCAGTGCTTTGTGACCCCATATACTACACAGTCCCTGGAATTCTTCAGGCCAGAATACTGTAGTGGGTAGCCTATCCCTTCTCCAGCAGATCTTCCTGACCCAGGAATTGAACTGCAGTCTCCTGCAGTGCAGGTGGATTCTTTACCAGCTGGCTACCAGGGAAGTCCTTTGTCCCATTAGTTTCCTCATCAACCATTTTTTTTTTCTGCTCAAGGTCTTGGTTGTAGTTCTTAATGGTATATGGAGAAATGAAATCAGTATTGACCCAAATAACCAAGTTTTTAAAAAATATCTCTTGCTAATCATTGCACCTGATAATTAAAGAGGAAGGTAATAGAGTTAATGAAACTACTTTAGACAATCTTGGTGAAGATGTATCTTCCATACCAACAGATCTCTCAGGAAACTTCTTAAAATTATATTGGTTTCTTAGAGCTTCTTTGCCAATTATATTGGAAATAATACATGTGACTGGTGATGATGGGATAATTCTTTGAGTGAGCGTAATAGTAGTTGTGTATGTGAAATTAAAGTGAAAGTGAAGTCGCTCAGTCGTGTCCGACTCTTTGTGACCCCATGGATTGTAGCCTACCAGGCTTCTCTGTCCATGTGATTTTCCAGGCAAGAGTACTGGAGTGGGTTGCCATTTCCTTCTCCAATTAAAAGGCCATGTTAATATTGCTAGAATTCTCACATTAGGTAAAATTCGAAACACCTGTTTTTTTAGGATATCAGGGGTCAAATCTGTGGGACTCTTTCTAAAATGATAAATGGATGACTCAGTTAATTTCTGTGGAGTACTCCTAGAAAAGAGACGTTTTGATTTGTCTAGTTGCAGAATGATCAAGCCGTTTACTGTCAACACTTTTTAATTGAAAAGCTACCTTAATGTAAATTTCCAGCACTAGATACCATATAAACCCAATTGTTCTAGCATAAAGTTTGAAAGTGTTATTAATGCAGATCAATATTGGTGAAGAAGGTCTTGATTTTTAAATTTTTAAATCATTATTTAAACCTAGATTTTTAGTAAAGAGCAGAAATTGATGAGAATGTGAGACAATAGTGCCAATGGACATAGTCAAAATAGTACCTTCTGTCATATTTCTAAGTATGGACATGTGAATGGAGGTGTTGAGAGAAGCTTTGACTCCTCACTGCCTCCAACTTAACCAGCTTTCACTGGATTGGGAGAGTTCCAATGTATAGGTATTGCCAGGAACTAGAAGAGGGCAATGGATGAACTGACTCCATAAATCATGTCTCCAACTCTTCAGTATGATTTTCTGAAATAAGGTATGAAAAAGCACATAGCCTGATACCTGGCATACAGTAAGTGCCAAATACATGGTAGATATTACTAAGGGTAGTAATAATGTTTAGTGACTAAGAAGCATGGATTCTGAAGTCAAACCAAGTGCATTTTCATCTTCTACCGTAACCAGCTGGGTAAACTTGGAAATACTGTTTAACTTCTGTGAAGCTTGCAAGATAATAATAGTTTCTACCTCACATAATTATCAGAAAAATAAATGAATGAATACATAGAAAGCAAATAAAACAATGTATAGTATGTAGTAAGCACTCAAGTTAAATATCAGCTGTTTCTACCACAACTACAACTATGATGATGACAACAGCTGTTCCCGATACTACCACTGATACTAGAACTACTATTATCTTTCCTATCTTGTTAGGAATTGGCTGGATTGAGATTTTGGATAGCAGCATTAGATAAGTCACAAGCTGATTAATATGACCAATTTGGACAGGGCAGAATCTTACTTTGTAACACCTATGAATCAAGTCTGGGAAAAACAATGTTAAAATGAATATTAACCTATGTGAGAAAACAAGCACTTTTATAAACATTAGCAAATAATTTATAAGTAAATGATGAAATGATGCTCTTTAGATCAAAGGTTTAAGGTGTGCCAAATTCTTACCAAGAGGAAAAGACCTGAGCACCAGGATTCATGAGGAAAAGCCTTATATGATATGAACTTTGAAACAGTTTTCTAGCAGTGACTTGGGGTGTTTTAAAAGAATTGATTTGTTTCTTTTTTACTGTGGTAAAATATGCATAACATAAAAGTTACCATTTTAACCGTCCTCAAGTGTACAGTTCAGTGGTACTACATTGTTGTGTGACCATCACCACCACCCACCTCCAGAGCATTTCCATACTCCCAAACTGAAACTCTACCGATTAAATAGCATCTCCCCATCCTTCTTCCCCCTAACCACTTGCAACCACCGTTCTACTGTCTATCTCTATGAATTTGATTAGGCACTCATGGAATCATATAATATTTGTCCTCTTGTATCTGGCTTATCTCACTTAGCATAATGTTTTCATCATTCACTCACATTGTAGTACTTGTCAGGATTTCGTTCTTTCCAAAGGCTTAGTAATATTACATTGTAGGCTTTTCTCATGGCTCAGCAGTAAAGAATTTGCCTGCAGTGCAGGAAATGCAAGAGACCTGGGTTCAATCCCTGGGTCAGGAAAATCCCTTGGAGGAGGAAATGGCAAACTACTCTAGTAGTTTTGCATGGAGAATTCCATGGACAGAAGAGCATGGTGGGTCATGAGTTCATGGGGTCGAAAAGAATCGAACATGACCGAGCATGACACGTGATATTACATCGTTTACCCATTCATCTGTGGGACACTTGACTTACTTTCTTCTTTCCATATTTTGGCCTTTATAAATAATACTGCTATGAGCACTGATATACCAGTTTCTCTTTTAAGACTACTATTTAACTTAAGCTTCCTATTGAAATGAACTTTCTCCCATAATAGCTTCAGTTAGTGAGCTTTTTCTTATCTCATATGTTTGATATTAGAACGGTACCTTAAAACAGTACTTACTAAACTTTAGTATGCATCAGAATCACCTATTTAGAGAGCTTGAGAGATACAGATTGCTGGTCCTGACCCCAGAATTTCTGATCCAGTAGGTCTAGAGTAGGGCCTGAAAATGTGTCCTCCTAACACATCACTTAGTGATGCTGTTACTGTTGGTCTGGGGACCACACTTTAAGAGCCATTGCCTTATAGCATTGTCTTAGTTGATAAAAATACTCTCTGGGATTGATTTCATCACTAACTTTGTCACTTTGAGCAAGCTACTTTCTCTCTCTTCATCTAAAAACTGAAGTGGTATACTAATATGTGTGAACTTTCCTCTAATCTAAAATTTTATGTATATATGTATTAGCCAAGATCTTAATGGGAAACAGATAGTGGTCCCAAATTAGGATAACTGGAGGAGGTTTATAAAAAGATTTATGTTCAAATGTGCTTCAAGGAAAAGGCAATGGTGCCCCACTCCAGTACTCTTGCCTGGAAAATCCCGTGGATGGAGGAGCCTGGTAGGCTGCAGCCCATGGGGTCACTAAGAGTCAGACACAACTAAGCGAGTTCACTTTTACTTTTCACTTTCATGCACTGGAGAAGGAAATGGCAACCCGCTCCAGTGTTCTTGCCTGGAGAATCCCAGGGATGGGGGAGCCTGGTGGGCTGCCGTCTGTGGGCTCGCACAGAGTCGGACACGGCTGAAGCGACTTAGCAGCAGCAGGAGCAGCAGCAGTGTGTCAAGGAGGCCACCAAGGATACTTCAGCAGCCCAGGTTAGTAAATGCCCTTACTGTCCCTAAGCTTCAAGAGGAGAGAAGAAGGAGAAGTTTGAGAAGGAAGGTTGAGTAGAGATAGTCATTTAAGGAGGTGAGCCTTTAAGCAGTCCTTGTTGATCTCTTGGATATAAGCCTGGAGAATAAATGCCTCTCCAGTTCTGCCTCCACTCCCCACCAGCTGAACACAAAGAGAAGTTGAGGCAAGACAGGCAGTCAGTCATGGTGGGCATCCTTTGGTAGCATAAAGCAGAGTGGGGAAGGGTGGAGTGGGCATGTAGTGGGAGCAAGCAGAGTACCCAGCACAACAGAACTATAAATAGAAGAAGTGAGAGTGTGTGCTCAGTTGTGTCTGACTCTTTGCAACCCAATGAACTGTAGCCCCCCAGGCTCCTCTGTCCATAGGATTTCCCAGGCAAGAATACTGGAATGGGTTGCCATTTTCTTCTCCAGGGGATCTTTTCAATGCAGGGATTGAACCCACATCTCCTGTGACTCCTGCATTGGTGGGCAGATTCTTTACCATTGAGCCACCTGGAAAGCCCAAATAGAAGAAGCAACTGCTAGAAATCTATCATAATAAGTTGCTTTTAAAAAATCACAGTTAATTTTTTTTCTGTTGCCACTACGATGTCTCAAAACATGATCTTAAATTATGTTTCTTTGCCTTTTCAGCCCCAGGTGAGCGTAATTATGTCTAACAGATGTTGATTAGTCATATTCATTATAGTCTAGGGCTTTGTTTATGTCACAGAAACATTTGCAGGTGTGATTACATGTAGAATGAGACTTGGAGGAGAAGGGCACAGCCTCCGCTTGATTTCAGCTTTCTCACTGACAGTAGATCAACAAGTGATATGTTCATAAGATCCATATGGCTTGGTCTGATTTGTAGTTGATTAAAGGGCTCCTACTTTCTTTGACCAGGTATTTTTGTATCATCTGATTATGGTTCTCTATCAAAAGAGAGAAATTCAGAGTTCACAACAGTCACCATTTCCTACTTTAATGAAGCAACTGAGCATCCCCAGCATCATTGGTAGGACTAATCTTTTACATTGGAAACCCACAATTTATGTGTTTATCTAAGAATGGATTCAAGACAAGTAAAATGACCAAAGAGAGAATGTGAGTTAAGCTGATCACTATATACATTGAGTAAGTATTATAGGCAAATAATTGACTGAGATGCTGGAAGAAATACAAAGAACTATAACTACTTTTTATATTTACTTTATAAAGTAAGTAGTTATTCCTGTAACTACTTTGAGTCATATTTATGACCTTAAGTTTGCTTGTAGAGAAAAATGAGACATGTTTGAAAAAGTCAAAATAGTCTTAAAGAGATTGAAATCCTCCCTAACTGTTCTAAGTTGGATGTTCTTGTGTTGCTTCCTTTTACAGAATTCATTACAAGTTATAATCACATATTTGGAGAAGTTATTTATTGAATGTCTGTCTCACTCCAGATCTTAATAAGAATAGAGTTATATAATAATTTATCCCTCCAATGGGGCATTGGGGCTTCCCTGGTGGCTCAGATGGTAAAGAATCTGCCTGTAATGCAAGAGATAGGTTCAGTTCCTGGGTCTGGGAGATTCCTTGGAGAAGGGAATAGATACTCATTCCAGTATTCTTGCCTGGAGAATCCCATGGACAGAGGAGCCTGGTGGACTACAGTCTATGGGGTTGCAAACAGTTGGATACAGTTGAGTGACTAAGCAGGCATGCACATGCCAATGGTAATGTCTGTTGGTAAACTGGTAAATGTAAACATTGACAAATGTCTGTTGGTAAATGTCTCCTGAATGAGTTAATCAAATAACCATATAGACACAGCAAAAATAAGTCATAAGGTTAATACTTGAAAGTGGAAAAGAAAAGATTTGCTGGCTGTCTACTGGGAGCCAGAGACTGCATAGATCTCGTTTAATTGACCTAGTCAGGATGACGATCATAAAGAAGGAAGTGAGGATGCACCTAACTGCATGGTATGGTGCTGCCCCTCACACTGTGTGATTATTATACAGATTCACTCTCCCTTTGTCTCTGCAGTCATGCGCATTTCCTCACATGCCTCTGGCATTGATGCATCCACACCTTGTCATTTTGAAACATTTTGAAGTGTTCTTCGGTTTATGGAAATCTCCATAGCACCTCTAGGGAGAGTGTGGTATCCTCCCCACTTTAAAAAGGATGACAGAGCCTCAGAAACTTGATGACCGTCCTAGGATGACGCAGCAAGTACTTAGCAGAACAGAACTTAACGAAGCCTTCCACTTCCAGATCTAGTGGGGCCGCAAGCAGTGCGTTGGTGCTCTTGCTTGCTTCTAGCGACTGTGACGGCATCTGAAGTGGCCAAGTTTCCTTTTTGTTCCTCCTCTCCCTTGATGTTAAGCTTTTGAGACAAAATTGGGGTTCACATTTAGAATTCTCAAGTACTGAACAGTGCTTTCCCCTGTGGTTTTGAATGAGATGTACCAGTAGCATGCAAAAAGGTTAAACTGTTTACCGAACGAGAACATTTTGCACAGCAGAAAAAAAATCTGGGCGTTGCATTGCTGTGTTGCTCCAGATGTCTTATGCTTTGAGCTGCTTTATTTGCATTTGGTATTTCAAAGCTTGTGATCAATTTACAATTATAATTGCCCTCAAAATTTTTCTTGAACTAGCATTTTGTGAAGGAAAACATCAATTTACATTATTTTACAGAGTTGGAAAATATCTAATGATTTGTAAAACAAAATTGGGTTTCATCAAGATGAGTGAGTACAAAATTGCTGTTGCTGCTCTGTGTTGAAATCATTTCCTAATACAAGATCCTGTTATTTTCATACATGTGTTTTACATTCACTGTGCTAGTCCGTAATAAGATAATTTTAATCATTGAATTATACAGCTGCTCTAAGAGAATGAAGAGCCCAAACGTGAAGAAGAAAGTGAAACATCTGATTTTAAAATGTGCATAGAATGTCTGTCTAAGCAACACTTGTAACTAGATCAACTATGAGCCTAATTCCATTTTAGGTGTTTCTTACTTCTTATGTCTTTTTAAAAATGCAAAAATGTACTCACTACAAACAATATCAATAGAGTTATTGTCAGTGAGATTGAGAAATTCCAATAAATATGTTTCCTTAAACTCTAATAATAGCAGACAGAAAAGAGATATAAATTATGCATTGAATATATTGTTTTGAGAATTGATAGACAATAATAAACATTTATTAAGTACTTTGTGTTAGGCACTGTGCTAAGAACATTATATGCATAATTCATTTAATGCTTACAAAAATCTTTTGAGGGTAAGCACTTCTACTCTTATGAACCCTTTCTCAGAAATGAGGAAACTAAAGTTAGGGTGTTTAAGTTGCCTAAGGTTTTACCTCTTCTTGCCAGTAAGAGGTAGATAAAGCATCAAATAATACAGTAGATTTTAAAATGAAAGTGAAATCAAAGAAAATGCAAGAAGTACTAATGCCTATTCCTGAATTTTATTACTAGTCTGATAAAAATAAAATAATTGATGTGCAAATTATACAAGCTTAGCATGAGAAAGAAACTTAGATTGAAACCTCTCTGAAAACAGAGTCTGTGTCTAATTCAATTTTGGATCTCCTTTCATACAGTATCCCACAGGAAATATTGAATTGAATTGTGTCCAACTCAAAGCCTTCCAAGGTTAGGGAGTTTGTGATCCAATCTGTACTTGAGAAGTTCTAGGCATTAAAAATTATTTTATCTGTTAGGTAGCAATCTTTCTCACCATAATTTCCCCTCGTTGAAATTGTCTGATTGTGGAGCAAAAAGGAATATGATAAATATTGATAATATTGGCATAAAAAATGGATAAGATTCATACTGAGCTATCAGCAGTCTAATGTTAGTTTAAACTTCTGACCTACAGTGACTTACCTCAAAGAAATGGTTCTCCTCTCTTGCTTACTTTTGGGTCACCTGGGAAAACACTTAAAAATGATCAATGCCCAGATCCCAGCTAAGATCAGATAAACTGAATATCTGGAGATGGTCCAAACATCAGAATTTTTTAAAACATGTCCTCAGGTAATCCTAATTGGCCAGAATTGAAAATCACTCTTTTAGAAAAACACACACTACATATGAAGAATTATTGTCAGGCAAGAAGCAACCTAGCTGCCCAGTCAAGACAATCTAGAATGGTGTAATTTTTGTGAATTCATCAAGACTTGAAGTCCAAAATTGGTTCTAACACTGCATAGGAGTTAATCAAACCCTAGGAAATTGGTAGTATGCTAATCAAATGCAAAATTGTGTGCTATAGAATACAGAATGCTGAGATTGTGGAGACTGTATATTAGGCACATCCATTGTCTAAAAACCCCTTTCTCTGTTTTGACTAGTTGGTTAATGTATTTAGTAAATTGTTGCTCTGGATGACTGGAATCTGAGCAAAAAGGATCAGGTGCTGGCATATTTTGCTTAAGGTGTAGGAATCCTGATAAAATGTTCCTTCCTTAAAAGCTAATGCCAATGCTCTTTTGTACAAATTCTCATGTCCAATAGGTTCAGAACTGTATTCTTGAAACTGTCCCCTGGATATTCTAAATTAACAGTGCCGAATCTACTTCTTTGACTCCAAAGAAGCATTTAGCATTGGCAACAGTCTATTTCTATTGTATTTCCCTGATTGTATTAGTAAGGTTTCTAAAACTCTTAGAGCATAGACTATAGAACACTCATCCAATGTGCAGAAGATAAGAAATCTGGAGGGACGAACAAACATTAGAAGAAAAGTTAATTCTTAACCTATTTTTCTGCTGAGACAGTCATCAAGAGGGATGCTCACTTGCATGGGCATATCTAATATTGAAAACTTTGTCCAATTATCTCTGTTTCCTGTTTCTTTATCTGGGGCTCTCACATGTTTAAGCTTTCCTCAAATGTGTGATGATTCTTGATTGTCCTTTTATATTTAGGAACAAATCAATAAAGGAATTCCATGTGGAGAGGCAGGTGTAGCTTTAGGAAAATCAGACAGCGAGTGGACAGGACGCTGAACTGGTTACTTAGTGCTGAGCTCCCCTTCCATCCTTGGCACCACACACGCATGCTGGAACCTTCACCATACAGGTTAGTCTAATTCTTTTAAGGAGCTCTTTGAGTTTTGTCTCAGGATTTGGGATGGAGGTATAATTATCTCGAACTCTATCTATAAAAAAACTTTTAACTGCTTTTCCAGTTTTCCAGCCTAGGACTCATTCTGACTCCTTTTTCAGCTGCAGTCCCTAGAATGTCACTAGTCTGCATTACTTCTTGCCCTGCTTCATCATTTATCACTCCTCAGTCCAGTTTTCATCTTCCAAATACTGATGGCAGATTCCTGTCCCCCTTCACTGTATCACTGTGTATTCATCAGATTTTTGAAAATTCCATTTTTATTTTTAAAATATCTAAGGAGGGAAAGAAGACAAACACTTGTGTGTAAAGTAAAACAGACCTTCAGGAAAATTGTGAATGTAGGCTGAAGCGTGGATAAGTAGATGTAGATAACGCACAACTCCGGCTGCTCTAGCTGTATTCAGTCTCCTTGTTCGTCTCAAGAAGCTCTTACTAATTGCAAAAAAATAAAAAAGAAGATTGTTGATAGTATAGAGGTTTTTTTTTTAACTTCTCTAATCAAATTCATGGATACAGGTACTTGAGTATTAATGAGAAATTCCTTCTGACCCTCTTCACAACTGTTTGTGAATAGCCACCCAGTTGTAACACTAATTTAAAAATAATTTCTTTAGAAAACTCGAGAGTCGAGAAGATCTTCACAACCTATAATTATGGGAGTTATCTGGCAAGGTAACATTTAATACTGGTAGATGGAAGATTGTACTTGAGTGCAGGAAAATTAGCAGATGAAGTGTACAGGTAGGAAGAGATGCAGTGGTAAGATGGAGAATTTACTTCAACATTAAGCTTCCAAGGATACAGCTATTTCTAAATTATTTTACATCCCCTACCCTCCCCAGAGAGCTCAGTGGTAAAGAATCTGCCTGCCAATGCAGGAGACTCAGGAAATGTGTATTTGATCCCTGAGTTGGAAGATGCCCTGGAGTAGGAAGTGGCAACCGACTTCAGTTTTCTTGCCTGGAGAGTTCCATGGACAAAGAAGCCTGGCGGGGCTGCTGTTGATGGAGTTGCAAAGAGTGGGGCATGAATGAGCTACTGAGCTCTCTTGCACAGACTAGACCCTCCTATAGCATTTAGTTCAGAGCTTTATCCTCAGTTAGTACTCAGTTTTCCATTGATCAATTGAATTAGTTTCCAGGACCCTGACAGCCACTACCATAAAATATTAGGGCTGGATGAAATTTATCAGATTATCTAGTTTTTTCTTGATTGTAAGACATTTTTCTTTTTATATATCGTCCTTGCTGAAAAGAGAATATGTATGAAAACTGGGATGCACAGGTAATGCATTAGTGATTCTCTTTATAAAAAAACACACCAAAAATGTTGTTATATCTCTTACATTGATGAATTGTCTCAGAGTTGGATGAATTTAAGAACTAAGTAGATACATCCTTGCTTGTTTCTAACGTGCCATAGTTTTTTCTTCCCTCTCTCCTTTTGCACATACTTTTATCATTGCCTGGAATGCCTATTTCTTCTTCCTGTCTTGGTGAATTCCTCACTAGTTTTTTTCAAAACCAGTTCAGATATTACCTCTTTGGTGAAACTTTCTGGGATCCTCAGAGAAACAACTAATGCTATCTTCATCTTTATTTATAATAGTCTTCAATTTTTTCATTTTAAGTAGCAAAATTCATCCAGAGGAATGACTTGGGTTTTCAAGATTTCACATCATCAAGGCCTCAGAGAACCAAGAGGAGTCTCATTTAAGACCCATGTAATCTCCCTGGTAGCTCAGACGGTAAAGCGTCTGCCTACAATGTGGGAGACCTGGGTTCAATCCCTGGGTCGGGAAGATTCCCCTGGAGAAGGAAACAGCAACCCACTCCAGTATTCATGCCTGGAAAATCCCACGGACTGAGGAGCCTGGGGGGCTACAGTCCATGGGGTCGCAGAGAGTCGGACACGACTGAGCGACTTCACTCCACTACTTCACTTTAATTTCCATGAATCTAGCTGGGTGAATCTAGCCCACCTGGGTTCTGGATAGTTTCTGTTTGGGTTGAATTCTAATGATATTTGAGGAGGGTATAGGGGAGTTGGAAAGCTCAGGAGTTCATTGTAAGGGGGTTTTCAGAGGACTTCTTCACCATGCAGGTCCTGTATGTGCAGAAACACAGTAATGTGTTTTTCACTGTGATTTTGGCCAGTGAGTTGCTCTATACAGAGGCAGTTGGTACGTTTAGTCCTGCAGAATCAGGTAGGACATGACCCTTTAAGGCGTTTAGTCTGGGGCAGAACACAGAGAAAAATTGCTAGTACGTTTGGTCACAGGTACAGATAGCTGAGCATATCCTCGTGTTACAAGGAGGACAGAAAGATATTTACTTGTTTCTCAGTGGGGAAGAACCTGTCTGCTGGTGCTGAAGATGTAAGAGACATGGGTTCAATCCCTGGGTTGGGAAGATCCCCTGCCGAGGGGAATGGCTACCCACTGCAGTATTCTTGCCTGGAGAATCCCATGGACAGAAGAGCATGGAGGGCTACAGTCCATGGGGTCACAAAGAATTGGACATGCCTGAGCAACTTAGCGCACATGCACGCAAATAGCTGAGCGTATCCTCGTATTATAGGGAGGACAGAAAGATATTTACTTGTTTCTCAGGAGAAGTAATGTTGTCTCCATCATTCTCCATCACCAGTAGGAAAGCATTTCTATGTCCCAAGACTGTGCTTTTTAAAAGATGTTACTGCCATAGTTCCCAATTCTCTATTCTTGGCACAGACTTGTGCTGGGATTTTCAAGGTGCAGTGGGAGCTCTGCAGGAGCTCTGGAATGTGGATGATAATCACTGTTAGTGGGTTGAATTGTGTTCCCCCAAAAGATGTCAATATGCCAGAAAATATGGAAAACTCAGCAGTGGCCACAGAACTGGAAAAGGTCAGTTTTCGTTCCAATCCCAGAGAAGGGAAATGCCAAAGAATGTTCAAACTACTACACAGTTGCACGCATTTCATATGCTAGAAGAGCAATGCTCGAAATTCTCCAAGCTAGGCTTCAATAGTATGTGAACCGAGAACTTCCAGATGTTCAAGCTGGATTTAGAAAAGCAGAAGAACCAGAGATCAAATTGCCAACATCCTTTGGATCATAGAAAAAGCAAGAGAGTTCCAGAAAAACATCTATTTCTGCTTCATTGACTATGCTAAAGCCTTTGACTGTGTGGATCACAACAAACTGTGGAAAATTCTTCAAGAGATGGGAATGCCAGATCACCTTACCTGCCTCCTGAGAAATCTGTATGCAGGTTAAGAAGCAACAGTTAGAACTGGACATGGAACAATGGACTGGTTCCAAGTCAGGAAAGGAGTACATCAAGGCTATATATTGTCACCCTGCTTATTTAACTTATATGCAGAGTGTATCATATGAAATGCTGGGCTGGATGAAGCACAAGCTGGAATCAAGATTGCTGCGAGAAATTTCAATAACCTCAGATATGCAAATGTACCACCCTTATGGCAGAAAGCAAAGAGGAACTAGAGAACCTCTTGATGAAGGTGAAAGAGGAGAGTGAAGAATCTGGCTTAAAACTCAACATTCAAAAAACTAATCATGGCATCTGGCTCCATCACTTCATGGCAAATAGATGGGGGAAAAGTGGAAATAGTGACAGACTTTATTTTGGGAGGCTCCAAAATCACCGCAGATGGTGACTGCAGCCTTAAAATTAAAAGATGCTTGCTCCTTGGAAGAAAAGCTATGACCAACCTAGACAGCATATTAAAAAGCAGAGATGTTACTTTACCAGCCAAGGTCCGTGTAGTCAAAGCTATGGGTTTTCCAGTAGTCATGTATGGATGTGAGAGTTGGACTATAAAGAGCTGAGCACTGAATAATTGATTCTTTTTAACTGTGGTGTTGGAGAAGACTCTTGAGAGTCCTTTGGACTGCAAGGAGATCCAACTAGTCCATCCTAGAGGAAATCAGCCCTGAATATTCGTTGGAAGAACTGATGCTGAAGCTGAAACTCCAATACTTTGGCCACCTGATGCAAAGAGCCTACTCATTAGAAAAGACCCTCATGCTGTGGAAGATTGAAGACAGGAGGAGAAGGGGACAAGAGAGGATGAGATGGTTGGATGGCATCACTGACTCAATGGACATGAGTTTGAACAAGCTCTGGGAGATGGTGAAGGACGGGGAAGCCTGACATGCTGCAGTCCATGGGGTTGCAGAGTCATATGTGACTGAATGACTGAACAACAACAACAAAAAAGATGTCACAATTCTAGCACCCAGGACCAGTGAATGCACCTTACCTGGAAATGGGATCTTTGCAGATGATCAGATAACGATCATTAGAGTAGATGCTAATCCAATATAACTGTGTCCTTATGAAAAGGGAGAATTTAGGCAGAGACAGATGCAGAGAGAGATGACTCCATGAAGACACGGTGTGAATGCTATCTATAGGCCAAAGAGCACCTGAGGCTACCAGAAGCTAGGGGAAAGGCATGGAATTGATTCTCCCACATAGCACTCTGAAGAATTCACCTTGTTGACACCACGAGTTTGGACTTCTAGTCCTGGGGATGTTGAGACAATAGATTTCCATGTTTAAACCCCACAGATACCATGGCTAAGAGCCATTGCACCCTTCTCCAGTCTCCTGGAGAAATTTACTTTACTTCCTTCCTGTGCCCTGGAAGTGATGGAAAGAGTTATAGTAAAGACTCCCTGCGTTTTATGTAAACATCATAGATCTCTGGCCTTCTGTCTTTTCATCACACCTGCCTGAAAATTTCAGGTCTCATAGTCTAAGCTGGTGATCATAGCTTGAATTCAGCACACAAATGGTTTTATTTGTCTGCACAGTGTTTGATTAAAGTAAAAAAAAATAATCATAACACTTAGTTGCAAAGATATAAAAATTGCAAGATTTTACATCAAGATTTGAATTTCTGGCACAGCAGGCTGGCATTCCCACGCAGTAATGACGAGCTATTTCCAGCTTGTTTCCAACGAGTGGTGATCAGTTTTGAAGGATTCACTTTCCACTTCCACTGCCTCCATCCCTCTATCTTCTTCCTGCATCAGGCCCAATGCTGGCTTCTGTCACGGATACTATCTCCATTGGTCCTATAGGTGTTTGAGTTTGTGGCTTCAGTAGACATCATTATGAGAACTATTTGTTTGCTTACTAATTCCTCTGGGAGTCTAGAACTTAATTTAAGTCATTTTAGATGCTGGGAAAGATTGAAAGCAAAAGGAGAAGAGGGCAGCAAAGGATGAGATGGTTAGATAGCATCACCGACTCAATGGATATGAATTTGAGTAAACTCCAGGAGATGGTGAAAGACTGGGAAGCCTGGAGTGCTGCAGTCCACAGGGCCACAAAGAGTTGGACAGAACTTGGCAACTAAGCAATGTTGATATATACCCTGTAATGAGTGTATATGCCCCAATAGTGGAATATATATGGTGGAAATTAAGCAAATATTTATTCAAAGTCTAGTTTGTCCACTCTCTCAAAATCAATCCTTTAAGTACCGTGAGGTTTCTAAAGGTAGATCAAACAGTGATGCTGCCTCAGAGGTTACAGTCTGCCCTGAAGAAGTAAGATGTTGAATCATCCATGTAAGAGAGTCAAGAAAAAAATGAAAAGTGTAAAGACAAAGCAGAGGAAGTTAAACAAATGCAGACAAAGTTAAACACAAATTCAGAGGAAGCACACCTTCTGGCAAGAGGAACCATCAGGAAAATTTTGTAGTGGGAGTGGGGGGTGTTTTAACCAGGACTTGGAGAGTGTAGAATTTGGCCAAACATGAAGAAAACTGAGCATTTGTGTGGGGAAGTACGGGATAATTTGAGAAATAATAAATAGTTCAATTTGCCTGAGCTGAGGGAAGTTATGGAGGACAAGATAGACAGGATTACTTGGAGCCATCTAATCATAACAGGAATGTCAGGCTTAAGGTCAGGCAGTGGTGAGTTATGAGTCTCTTGAACTCTGTTTATTCTTTGGCTAAGAATAGGAAAGAATAACTAAGATTTAGACAAGAAGGTTGTGCCTTAACCTCTGTTGCTCAAGAAGAAAACTAGCCATTTAACGTTTGCATCTAGTGGATGCATGGTGGAAAATTTCCCTTCATTTATTTATTCTTTTGTTAGGAGCAGTTTTCAGGGAATGGGTCCAACACAGTTCCTGGTAGGTAGTCCTAAAGAGGTAATGTGGCATTATTTCTGCTGCAAGGACACCTCCCCAGGTTTCTCACATGAGTGTGTTAGTGTGCCTCGCTTTCCCAGAAGCATTCTCAGTGACTTACTGAGCTTCACAGCTGTTCATTGAGAGATCTCATCTGTCATTTTGAAACTTGAATTAAATTCTTTCCTCTGACCTTTTTCAATCTCTATTCCACCCACCCAGTGTTGCTCCACTCTCCCTCCTAGCTCTTTCTGTTCCCTCCTTCCCTTCCTTTCTTTGTTCCCCATTCTTTCTCCCCTTCCTCTTCCTATCCTCTCTTCCTCCTTTCTCCCTTCCTGATTCCTTTGTGCCTTTCAAAATCACTGCAGATGGTGATTGCAGCCATGAAACTAAAAGATGCTTACTCCTTGGAAGGAAAGTTATGACCAACCTAGACAGCATATTCAAAAGCAGAGACATTACTTTGTCAACAAAGGTATGCCTAGCCAAGGCTATGGCTTTTCCAGTGGTCATGTATCGATGTGAGAGTTGGACTGTGAAGAAAGCTGAGTGCTGAAAAATTGATGCTTTTGAACTGTGGTGTTGGAGAAGACTCTTGAGAGTCCCTTGGACTGCAAGAAGATCCAACCAGTCCATCCTAAAGGAAAATCAGTCCTGGGTGTTCATTGGAAGGACTGATGCTGAAGCTGAAGCTCCAATACTCTGGCCACCTCATGTGAAGAGTTGACTCATTGGAAAAGACCCTGATGCTGGGAGGGATTGGGGGCAGGAGGAGAAGGGGACGACAGAGGATGAGATGGCTGGATGGCATCACTGACTCGATGGACATGAGTTTGAGTAAACTTCGGGAGTTGGCGATGGACAGGGAGGCCTGGCGTGCTGCGATTCATGGGGTCGCAAAGAGTCGGACACGACTGAGCGACTGAACTGAACTGAACTGAACATAATGCAGAAGTTAAGAAGAATAACTTTGGAGTCACATGGCCTGTATTATAATCCTAGAGCACCTACTGACTTGTTGTGAAACCCTGAGATAGCTGTTTAGCTTTCTTCAAGCCTCAGTTTTCTCATCCGCAAGATGGGATAATAATACTCACCTCATATGGAGCTTGACAATATTTATATATTAATATATGCAAAGCACTTAGAGCATGGCACATGTTAAGTACACAGTGTTAGCAAGTATTAACTCAGTTTTAGCTTGTTATTGTTCTCATTGAAGATGGGCTCTTTCTAAAATATGGAAAGAAATTATGCTATTTATTATTTAATTTTAGACCTAAGAGATCTATTTTGATATTGAAAAAAATTTATGAAATGACATGTAGAGTCTATAACCAAGGTTCAGATAATGAAAACCATGGATTATTGGAGGATGACTGATAAATAGGTTAATTTTACAAATATAACCAACATTAGATCACTTTTAGGAGAATACAGCTGTATTGCAGATACCTTGTTCTAGTCTCTTGAGAAAGAGAAACTTTTCTGTGATATGACATATTTTATACATAAGGCCTGAGGGCTCTTCGGTTTCTTTGGGATTTTTCAAGAGCCATATGATTTGACCATTTATCCAATTTCTCTTTTCTTTTTTCTTTATGGGAATAGCCAGCCTATCATACCTTGACATTTGAAAAGGTCAGTATTTTTCTACATGCTAGTAAGCATGTTCTACTTAAAATATGTGGAACAATGAAGTTCTCAGACATCTTTGTTAGGACAGTGATTTTTAGCAAAAGAAAAATATCACAACTTAAGCTTGTTCTAGTAAGTGTGAATTCAACAGGTATGATAATTGTAATCCTAATAGATTTGACAAGAAAGTATATGAATGTAACATTCTTGACACCATTTTGAAGGCTTTCCCTCTAGAGTACCTTTGTATAGCTGTGTACCTTGCTTCCTGAAATACTTAGGTTCATCAACCTTTTCAGATATTGATTTTTCAAGTTAAGTGTTGAATATAAGTGGGAGTGGAGCCTGCCTTCCTGCCTTCCTTCCTCTCTTCCTTTCTCCCTCCCTCCCATTTCTTCTTTCCATCTTGTATTGATTTTTCTTTTTCAAAAGCTCTAGTATCATTCTATTTCTTTTAAATTTGTAAAGTGAAGTGAAACTTGCTAAGTTGTGTCCAACTCTTTGCGACCCCATAGACTACAGTTCATGGAATTCTCCACGCCAGTAAATACTGGAGTTGGTAACCTTTTCCTTCTCCAGGGGATCTTCACAACCCAGGGATCGAACCCAGGTCTCCTGCATTGCAGGCAGATTCTTTACCAGCTGAGCCATAAGGGAAGTCCAAGAATGTTGGAGTGGATAGCCTATCCCTTCTGCATCAGATCTTCCCAGCCCAGGAACTGAACCAGGGTCTCCTGCATTGCAGGTGGATTCTTTTAACAACTGAGCTATCAGGGAAGTCCAAAACTTTTAAATGTTGCCATTAAATAATTATTGCAGAGCCCTTTGCCCTCCGCTCACTGTCAGTTCATCAAATAAAACATATTAGTTTTGTTTATATGTAAAAGTGAAAAGTGAAAGTGTTAGTCACTCAGTTGTGTCCGAGTCTTTGCAACCTTATGGACTGTAGCCCACCAGGCTCCTCTGTCCTTGGAATTCTCCAGGCAAGAGTACTGGAGTGTGTTGCCATGCCCTCCTCCAGGGAATCTTCCTGAACCTAGAGATTGAACCCATGCCTCCTGCTTGGCAGGCAGATTCTTTACCATCTGAGTGCTCAGGGAAGCACAGTCTATTAAATTGTGAGTGCCTTTGTGTGTTAGTTGCTCAGTTGTGTCTGAATCTTTGCAACCCCATGGACTGTAGCCTACCAGACTCCTCTGTCCATGGGATTCTCCAGTCAAGAATACTAGAGTGGGTTGCCATCAGTTTTCATAGTACCTGGAAGTCACAGGGACATGTGATCATGAGTGATCCCTTGGCCTGGCTGTGGCTTTGTTGCTTAACTTGTACACTTGTATAATGATTCTCACCCTCTCTGTCTACCTCACCAGGTCATCATATCATTACAACAATAACAACAACATGACTTCTGCTCAGCTCCTAAACATTTTTAAAATGTTTCCATGTACAAAGTGATGAATGTGAAAGTCCTTTGAAATATAAGATGCAAATCAAATGCAAGGTATTGTTTTCATTAATAAGTTTAAGGCAAACTGTTCTATACAGATAGAAGTCTGTGTGATGCCATTAAGCATTTAATTTTATTTATCAAATTATGTATTCATCCCGTGAGAGGTGATGTGTGAAGCAGCATGTGTGAAGCAGGATTAGCATAATGCATAAATGTTGTTCCAGGAGAGTTGGGAAGGCATCAAAAATGCCTACTTTTGCCATAACTTGAAATAGAAAAATGATCATGCTTCTTGGTTAGTTCTGAAGAGCTAACAGATTGACAGTCATATGAAAAAGATTTAATTTTAGACTGATGCAGTTTAGATAAAATATATAAGTGTTCTGGTGTTAGAACATGTGTACTTGCTTTAAGTTTTATTCAGTTGGACATTTTGTGTACCTATGAGTACAGTACTCCTATTTCAATGATATTCAAGTAGATGTTAGAATGATAGAAAGTATTATTGTTGTAAATAGCTTTAGGGATCACCTAATCAGTTTATTTATGGGGAAACTGAAAGCTGGAAAGGTGAATGAATTTGCTATGTCCACATAGCTTTTCAATGGCTGAACCAGACTCTTTTTATATACTGCCCCCTTACTTTGCCTATAATAATTACAATATGACTAGTTTAAGCTTCCTGAGGGCAGGTATTTTGGCCCATCCATCCATCCATCTATCTATCTGTCAAGAGTTTATAAACAGTAAAATGAAAACCCATATGTATTAACACTGTGTTAAGTATTGGAGATACAATGGTAAATCAGATGAGGGGACTGATCCCAAGGAGTTTGTAGAGAAAGGGAGAGAGGTTGAGGGCGAGGAAGAAGAGAGGTTGAGAGTGGGGAAGAATGTCCACAATTGAAAAAATGTAGCACATATTAAAATTGAAAAAATGTCCACATATTAAAAAATGTAGCAAATATCAGAGCCACTAACAGACAATAAAGAAAAAGGTGAATAATTGTTCTGCAGAACAAGTCAGAGAAGGATTTTGAGAAGAGATATTTGAGTTGGGTTGTAAAATATGGTCAATTCCTTACCCAGCAAAATATCTTCAATTTCTTGAATATATAATTAAATAATCAAGACTTGATAACTTTCTAATATGCCTCTGCTGTTACTAACATCAATACAAATAAAGAGTTTTGGAGATTGAAGCTTTCAGTACAGTATTTGCTTTATGGACCCCCCTTTTTTTTTTAATTTTCTTGACCCATGATAACATTTCTTCATTACAACCCCACCTTATTAAGATAACAACTTTAGTGTTCTAAAACTTAAGTTGTTTCAGAAGACCTAGGACAAAGCAATAAAATGTTTATTTATTTTCAAAACAACCAAAAGTAAAAACAAAGAACTGTCCTTATAACTCCCTTTTACAGAAGAATTCCAATGAATACACACAGAAGGAATGAGAGAAACTGAAAGTCACCATTAAAACATTGCAGTGATAGCTGTAGGCAAGATCCACCAATAAACACTAAAACTGTTTGTTGTTTAGTTGCTAAGTCCTGTCCAACTCTCTTGTGACCCCATGGACTGTAGCCCACCAGGCGCCTCTGTCCATGGTATTTCTCAGGCAAGAATACTGGAGTGGGTTGCCATTTCTTCCTCCAGAGAATCTTCCTGACCCAGGGATCGAACCTGCTTCTTCTGCACTAGC
The DNA here is from genome assembly GCF_019320065.1 of Cervus canadensis. Lineage (NCBI taxonomy): Eukaryota > Metazoa > Chordata > Mammalia > Artiodactyla > Cervidae > Cervus > Cervus canadensis. The sequence continues at coordinate 74,988,509 of NC_057387.1, read as the reverse complement.
AGGCAAATTCTTTACTGCACCACCTGGGAAGCCCAAAGGAGGAAGGATACTCAGCAACTCTCTACTACTTTGCCACTTTCCTTTAAGTTTAAATTTATTTCAAAGTTAAAGCTTTAAAGATAATTCTGTCTATACATTGTGGACACTTCTCGGTGATTTGAACTTTGAAGACAGGGTAAAATGTTGAAAGTCATTTCATTAAAGAAAATGTCAGAACACTAAGAAAGGAGGCATTTCTGTAGCATTTTTTTTCTAGAGTTTAAATAGAATTTAATTAAAGTATATGATCACTTTTATTAAAGTAATCATTTGAGCCAGAGAAATATCAGAATTAGTCATAACTTCTTTAGTGACCTCCCCCCATATTTTGATTTTTCCACTGCAAATAGTATATAATACAAAAAAAGAAAATCTGTGATTTCTCAAGTATATCCACAAGGTTGATTCTGTAAAAAAAGAAAAAGACTACAGAAAGACAAATAATATATGATATCACTTATATGTGGACTATAAAATAATGATTCAAATAACATATTTACAAAATAGAAATAGACTCACAGACATAGGAAACAAATTTATGGTTACCAACGGGGAAAGTGATGGAGGGATCAATTTGAAATTTGTGATTAACAGATATATACTACTGTATATAAAATAAACAACAAGGACCTACTGTATAGCACAGGGAACTGTATTTAATATCTTGCAATAACCTATAATGGAAAAGAATCTGAAGAAAAGACTACATACATATATATGTATATATACAAATATAAATATGTATATAATTCATGTATGTGTATATGTAATGTGTATACATATATGTACATATATATGTAAAGCTGAATCACTTTGCTATGTACCTAAAACACTCTAAATCAACTATAATTCAATATAAAATGTTTAAATAAATAAAAACTCTATGCATGGGGGGAAAAAAGCAAAGGATGTAAGAACCCCTTGCCTGCTCCCTTTATCCAAAAAAACAGATTTTGTTTCCATATAGAAAACATTTTGATTTGAGATTATTGACCGATTGTCACAGTATTGACTTCCTCGTGATGAAACTTTCTGATAATATTTGTGTTACTCAACTTGTGTCTTTCTTAGGTTTTTCTTTTTGACCATCAGCTGATGATTTGAACTGAAGGGTTTTCTAACCTATTGAAGTATGAGTCCTTAGGTAATTCTATTTCAGTGTTTAGAATTCCAGATGTCTGTCTATACTTCTAAAACATGTAAAGGTTTATTTGTTTGACCTTAACTGAGCTAACTGGGTTTTATTGTACATGACTTCTAATATTATCATGTGTTTGAAAATTCCACTAGTTTAAAACAGGTAGATTCTGGGCCTAATTACTAAATTTTCATTGCTTGAATTTCTGTGCAATGAAGGTGAAAGGGTTTGTTTCCAAGGAAACAAATGCACTCCGTTTTCGTCACATAAAATGTTTTCTGCAAGAAAATTCCATAATCAGTCTCCAGGGAGATACTATGTCATAAGATAGCTCTCACTGGAGATTTCTCCAAAGAAACATTTTATTTTTGTTCCCTTGAAAATCAGCCTGTATTAGTGTAATTGAGAATGTATTGGATTTCAAAAAAATTAACAACAGAACCATTGTTATCACCTTATTAGAGTCATAAAATGTACAGTTCCAGGAGAATGTGATTTTCCTCTGGCCATTAAGTTTCATTTATATTGGAGTCTAAATAGCATGTATTTGAGATGTTCATTTGAGAAGAAACAGCCTGTTCAAAGGATATTTCTCACGCCAAGGGCTGAAGAAGAACTTCACTCTTTATCAGTTATTATTCAAGGTTAAAAGTGACTACTTTTTCTTAAGAAATTTGAAAACAATATAAGTACCTGACTTCGTATACTCTAATGGTTGAACAGCAAGTAAAACTCTGAAGGAAGTAGATGCAGCTCACAAAGGTCCAAGGCTCTGTTCTGACACATCTCTTGTGGCGGTCGTTTGTCTTACCCATGTTAGTACCTGCGTATAGTGACACTGTTATTCATCTTGCATGTGGACTTGGGATAGAATAAGTAGCACAAAAATGTTTCATAATGGAATGAAAGAATTAACTAATTATACAGTAAGAAGGCAAATTTTGGGGGGAGACAATAAAATCACTGAGATATTATTCAGGGTGGACATGGCACAATGGTCAAAATTAGAAGCTATAGCTCTGTTCCTTACAAATTCTCAGCAAGTCACTTCAACCTCTCTATAAATGTGGGAATAAGTATTTATCTCATACAATTGTTAATTAATATGCTTAAAAATATATTCATTAGAGGAATTTCTTTAAAATATGGGATCTGTTCCATGAAGAGGAGTGTAAATTCTTACTTTGTAAAAGAAATAACTGCATAACATGACTTTCTCTTGATTCAGATGTATAACATTTGCTTCTTTGGCAAATCTCGTATATGGGCCTGCTGAAATGAAATAATTAGAAAATATTGCTTGTGAGGCTAGCCTGAGAACCTAAAAAATAGAAGTGATTTTTGAAAAATTCTATAAACGATTAGACTTCAGTCAGCCTCACCCGGATGCTAAAAATCCCCCAAATTCTGTTTTCAAAGGTTCAACATGCGGCCTAACTTAATCTACTTAGTCCAGTCCTTTCTATAACTTAGAAATGCAGGCGGTCAATCAAATAAAATGGAAAATGAATCAGTTTGTAAAATGGGGACAGGTCCTTCATGGTAGATGCAACAGAGCCTCTCTGAAAAGTTGTCTTTGTTGACACATATTTTATGGAAGAGTGACATAGGTCATAGACAATAGCACATGGGAAATAGCAAATACAACAAAATGTGGCATCAGTAAAACATTTATTCATTTTTCTTTTGTTCATTCATATGGCAAATTTTTATTGTCAATTAAGTGTCTGAGACTAGGCTAAAGATGCTTTCAACACACAAGATTTCATTTGGTATCACATGAATTCTGGCAAAGAAACATGACTAACCCCACATAGCTGATGCTGTGGGGCACCATCCAGACATCTTTAAGGGCCAAAGCAATCATTCCCCCAGCTGACCCCAAGTATTAGCAGCTGAAGCTTCTTGCCTGACTCCCTATCAGGAGTTGCTATCAACCAAAGAGCCACCTTGTCCAGGTCACACTTCCTCCTATGGGCAGCCTGTATCCAGTGACTGATTGATATGGATTATCAAGATTTTATACCTAGTCTCAATGTCACTGAAAGGCCATCCCAGCTCCAAGGCATCAATAGGCTCAGCGAGGCCTCTGTTGCAGCATCACAGTTTATCTACTCTGCCCAGTCCTTTTTCTCCACCCCTTATTGTGTGATGTTCTCTAAAGCATTGGCCCACAAATCTCCTGCAAACAAATAGTAAAGACTCAAAATCTATTAGAAATAATCCCCTTTTGGGTCTGTTTAGTCAAAGGTCCATATAGTCAAAGCTATAGTTTTTCCGGTAGTCATGTATGGATGTGAGAGTTGGACCATAAAGAAAGCTGAGTGCCGAAGAATTGATACTTTTGAACTGTGGTGTTGGAGAAGACTCTTGAGAGTCCATAGAACTACAAGGAGATCAAACCAGTCAATCCTAAAGGAAATCAATCCTGAATATTTGTTGGAAGGACTGATGCTGATGCTGAAGCTCCAATACTTTGGCCACCTGATGCAAAAAACTGATCATTAGAAAAGACTCTGATGCTGAGAAAGATTGAAGGCAGGAGGAGAAAGGGGAAACACAGGATGAGAATGGTTGATGGCATCACCGACTCAATGGACATGAGTTTGAGTAAGCTCCAGGTGTTGGTGATGGACAGGGAAGTCTGGTGTGCTTCACAGTCCATGGGGCCACAAAGAGTCAGACACAACTGAGTGACTGAATTGAACTGAGGTTTGTTTAATTTCTCAGTCCCAAACTGACAATATAATGCTTTCTGAATTGGTCTAAAGGGTTGTGCAGCACTAATTCTGAAGGCAGAGAGATGTGTTGAAATGTCACCATTAGCAGGAAGAGGACAGAAACTAGTAGACAGATAAAACTTGGTGAAAATATTGCCAACTGGAGGCAAGCATTTACTTCCTTTGTTCTACAGGGACCTTGTTAATAAGCCAATTCTACTTTGTAGATATGCATTTAACTTTATTGTTTTCAATATGTCACCAAAAATTGAATAGTCAAAATGAGAAGCTGTAAACAACATAAAATATTTATGGGAAATCATGGTTTTTTTAAAAAAGGAACTGTTAGTAATATAGAAAACAGATTCTTAATTTAGAATAGGTATGGATATGAGAAAACAAATCAGCATTTCTATCAAACAATAGTTATAGTGTTTAATATAACAATAAGAAAATGCCTATGAAGATGTAAAATCAAATTTTATGCCACTATTAACCTCTAGAATTTTGTGAATCCCAAATATTTATTAATACCCAAGGAAAGGATGATGATTTAACATTTTGAATTTTTCTGATAATAATAAGAAATTAATTCAGTTAAGAAATATTTATTGAGTGCCTGCTGGGTGCCACACACTGTTCTGAACAGTGAATGGTAGATATGGTCCTTGTCATTTCATGTTACCTTATTCCAGGGGTATATAGACAGCCAATACCTTACCTTATACCAGGGGCACACAGACAGCCAAGGTCTTACCTTATTCCAGGGATATGTAGACAGCCAACACTTTACCTTATACCAGGGGCACACAAGACAACCAACGTCTTACCCTATACCGAGGGCACACAGACTTCCAACACCTTACATCATACTAGGGGTACGTAGACAGCCAGTAACTTGTCTTATACTAGGACTAGACAGCCAATACCTTGCCTTATACCAGGGGCACACAGACAGCCAATAAGTAAATAAACAAACATGTAAACGATGTTAATCTGTGAGCTGACATCTCAATGGTTAAGGGTCAGCCACTTCAGTATCTGTGAGAAGGATCTTCAGGCAAAAGACCCATGCAGAACCCTATGAGGGAATGAAGGGAACTTTGAAAGAAGGGCAGGATGGCTGGAGCAGAGCAAGAGATGTGGAGAGTGTAAGGAGGCTCCGGGGTTAGGTGAGGGCCAGGTTACTGGTGGACCATGAAAGAGAGTTTCAATTTTATTCTAAGTGTGATAATTCATTAGAATATATTAAACAATGGAGTAACATGACCTTATTTGTATCTTTATGAGATCGTTCCAACTTGGAGTGGCCCTGAAAAACGTGGGCTTATTCAATAGCCCCGAAAGCATTAGTTAGTGTCACGGGTGAAAGAGGAGATGGTGAGAAAGCAGGCAGTACAGTGAGCGGGGAGATGAGACCCAAATTCCAGCTCCGATTGTTCCATACCAGAAGTTATCCTCTGAGTCCCAGTTTCCCCATATGTGAAAGAATGAAATGACTCATGTGCGGTGCCTGACACAGGGTAGATGTTTCATATTTGTAACAGAGACGAATGCAGAGCATAGCACTGAATGAATACTGATGTAACTATGCTGACTTTTCTCTGATCTTTCTTTTGTTGTGCTAGAAAGGCCTAGACATAAACTCTGACCTTTCTTAAAGAGAAAAACAATTGTTTTATTGGCCTTTTGGCTTCAAAGAGAGTTAGAAGTGAAAGGCTGCTGAGTCTATGAGACTGGAATGTTTCTGTTTTTCTCATTGCCTTGAAATCCTATACCTCCAGCTGAATGTTTTTGTTGTCTCCAGGTCACGCAACCCTAGATAGCAGCCTGGGCTGACACGAGTGATGTACTCTGTGTGTGCATTTGCATTTAATATTCCTCTTCTTTGCTTTCAAAATGATTCAAGAACAAAGCACTAGGGAAGACCTAAGTTGTCTAACTTTTTAAACAGGCTTTTCAGGATTAGGGTAATTCAGATACAACTCAGAAGCAGCAGCAGCAGCATAGCGTGAAAATATTATGTTTGGAAAATCTATTCCTCTGAGTGGCAATTTGGATGCAAGAGTTAATACAATCAGGGTTCTTTGCTTAGAGGGTATGCATCAAAGGCAAAGTGTGACAGTGAGCCTTCTAATATTGTCATTTGGTGATTTTTTAAAATTTTATTTTATTGAAGTATAGTTGATTTACAATGTTGTATTAATTTCTTCTGTACAGAAAAGCAATTTAATTATTCATGTGCATGTGTGCTAAGTTGCTTTAGTCGTGTCTGACTCTTTGCGACCCCATGGACTGCGGAGCCTGCCAGGCTCCTCTGTGGAATTTTCCAGGCAAGAATACTGGAGTGGGTTGCCATTTCCTTCTCCAGTATGACTACAGGGCAACCTTGTCTTTGGCCACTGGACCCTGCAGATTGGCTTGACCATGTAAAGAAGCCTATTGTCCCTGTCCTCATAGTTTGTTTAGGTCTGGCATTCTTTTGTTGCTTCCTTGCCATGCATGTGGCCAGGAATCTTAAGCAAGTTTTCCTCCGATCCTGTGTGCATAGAAACCCCAGGAAGCCATCTTCCTCCTGGGGTCTTGCCACCTTCCTGGTGATACTGCTGAAGAACAGACCTCAGGGCTTCTGTCCTCTCAGGAATCTGGCCTCGGGTGGTGAGGAGAGTTGGTAGCTGGGGTTGAGCCCCTCTCTGTTTTCCCATTATCTACTGTCCTAAAAGCATTCTGCCTTTCCTCATTTCTCCCTTGAGACAGTGAGCTCAGAGCCTACCTCTTAATTCAATGAATTTAGAGAACAGGGAAAAGGCAGGGAGGGAAAAGCGTAGGTTGTTGTCTCAAATATCATATAGACAAAACTGGAAAGAAAAAAAAAAAAAGACTGCCATGAAAGAATAGAAATCTTTTCTAAGATGAGATAGAGATCCTGATGAATATGTTAAAACCAAAAGAACAGCTTTCTTGTTGTGCCAGAATCATGCTGGCTTCCTACAGAAAACATACTCTGATTCAGCCTGAGAAACAATTGTATCTCCAGTGGAGAGTTACAGAATTGGCACTGTGGAGTCACTTTGGATAATCCAATGTCCTGATGCTGGGAAAGACTGAGGGCAGAAGGAGAAGGGGACGACAGAGGATGAGATGGTTGGATGGCATCACCGACTCAATGGACATGGGTTTGGGTGGAATACGGGAGTTGGTGATGGACAGGGAGGCCTGACATGCTGAGGTTCATGGGGTCGCAGAGTTGGACACGACTGAGCAACTGAACTGAACTGAACTCATGTCATTATGTGGTAGTTTAAAAACTTCTTTATTTAATAATAGGATGCACTAAGATACAAGTGGTATAGAAAGTAGCATATTTCCCAGTGGTCCAATGGTCCTTTACCTCATCTCTTCACACTCAAACAACCCTAGTTTCTTTTATTTTTATTATAATTTGATTCTTTTCTTTTTGGTATTTCAGAGCTGGAGAAAAAGACTGTTAACAGTATCAGAGACTTCATGCCTTATTTCACATATGTATTTAGATTTAGCACTCAAAGATGCCATTGTGGTGGAGTGGGCTAAACATGGATCCTAGCCCTAAAATACATAGAATACATATCTCTTGCTACACTTAATGCCCTTGGTTGTCATTAGCAGTTTCCTTGTGCTATCTAAGGCTCATAAAATAAGAATTTAAATGTCTACTTCATAATTATATTCTGTAAGCTGAAGCTCCTCTTCACTTTCTGCCATAAGGGTGGTGTCATCTACATATCTGAGGTTATTGATATTTCTCCTGGCCATCTTGATTCCAGCTTGCTTACTCCTTGGAAGGAAAGTTATGACCAACCTAGATAGCATATTAAAAAGCAGAGACATTACTTTGCCAACAAAGGTCTGTCTAGTCAAGGCTACGGTTTTTCCAGTGGTCATGTATGGATGTGAGAGTTGGACTGTGAAGAAAGCTGAGGGCCAAAGAATTGATGCTTTTAAACTGTGATGTTGGAGAAGACTCTTGAGAGTCCCTTGGACTGCAAGACGATCCAACCAGTCCATCCTAAAGGAGATCAATCCTGGGTGTTCATTGGAAGGATTGATACTGAAGCTGAAACTCCAATATTTTGGTTACCTCATGCGAAGAGTTGACTCACTGGAAAAGACCCTGATGCTGGAAGGGATTGGAGGCAGGAGGAGAAGGGGACAATAGAGGATGAGATGGCTGGATGGCATCACCGACTCGATGGACATGAGTTTGGATAAACTCCGGGAGTCGGTGATGGACAGGGAGGCCTGGCGTGCTGCGATTCATGGGGTCGCAAAGAGTTGGACACGACTTATCGACTAAACTGAACTGAAGCTGAAGCTCCAATACTTTGGCTACCTGATGTGAAGAGCCAATTCATTGGAAAAGACCCTGATCCTGGGAAAGATTGGAGGCAAAAGGAGATGGGAGCAGCAGAGGATGAGATGGTTAGATAGTATCACTGACTCAGTGGGCATGAATTTAAACAAACTCCAGGAGATAGTGAAGGACAGAGGAGCCTAGTCTGCTAGAGTCCATGGGGACACAGAGAGGTGAACATGACTTAGTGACTAAGCAACAACAACAAATTTTGTTCTGAGAGTTAAATGAAATAATATGGTGAAAGGAGGTAAAAACTTTTATACAATTTCTTCCTTTTTTTCAAAAGTGTTTGTTACACATGTGCCATGTGCCAAACACTTTGCTTTGTAGCTATACAGATAAAATACAATCAGTTCCCTCCAGAAATATAATATGATAAAGGAGAATGATAAATAGAAAGATACAGTGTGAGGCAGTATCTGCAGATACAGAACCATGTCACATCATGTATAAGAGAGGTAGCTACATAGTCTGTATAAGGAAAAATAATGCTAGAATGGGCTTTCTGAAGGAATTGATACCGAAATTGGGTCTTAGAGGAAGAAGAGTTTGATGGTATGAGGAGGATTGGTGAGAAAAACATTCCACTTTATCAATAACAGAACAGGACAGTAAAGCAGCAAATGCCCAGGCATTGATGTGTATTGGTAGAAGCAGAGAATTCAGACATATCAGTATGGCTAGGTATACAATTTGAAGCAAAATGTAACTAGAGATGAAAACGGAGAAGTAGTTAAGAGCCAGAATACTCTGATAAGAGAATTTTTCAGGTGATGAGAAATCACCAAAGGGTCATCAATACCATCAGATTTTTATTTTGAATAGATAACCACAATGCAGGGCTTCATTGATTCAGCTGTAGATGAACATATCAAGACCAGTAGTCCAACGAAAACAGGGATGAAGACTTGAGTTAGCACCATGGCATTGAGAATAGATTGTTAAGAATAGAACGATGCTTAGTAATTGATTTGGCTGTTGGAAATATTGACATAAATGGAAATCAAAGATGGAAATTAAGGTTGATCTCATCTGAGAAAAATAGAGGTAAAAATAAGTTTAGGCAAGGAAGAGTTCAGTTTGAACATGTATTACTTAAGGCATCCAGGTGAAGATGTATAGTTGAATGTTAGAACATGAAGCCCAGAGAAGAGTCTGGGCCAGTAATATAGATGTATTCATTATATTTAATAAATGCAACTTGAGAGACAGTAGTCATTGAGCTCTTTTGGTCACTTTTAGTTCCCCAGGTAGTCTCATTTAGTAGTGAACATATCTGATCTCATGTAGTAGTTGAAATTTCAAATCCGAATTTAAAGTCAAAGCTCCTGCCTTACTGTATTGTGAGCAGACAATAGATGGAAGGAAGGAGAAAACTAAGGATCAGAAAATCTCTCTTGACTGGCACCAGTATAATCTGGTATCGGGTTGCTATGGTTGTTCCAGATGTTTCAAGGTGATTCTTTCCCTTTGGAGCACTTCCATGGACACATTGGAGAGTTGTGTACTGAGCTATGCTGACTACACACACCAGCAGTTTGACTCCTTTGACTGATTACTTATCTCTCCTCCCCGTCCTCACCTCTGCACTTTCAGTTTGTGAGGATACATTAGTACAACTCCAACCTAAGATGTGCTTTCCACTTTCAGTTCTGCTCAGGTGCTATAGAACTTCACTTTAGAACATGGTACTACTTGACATCTGTTGTCTTGGGGGGCCTCAATCAAAACCCAAGTAGATTGAATCCCACTTTCAGCTCTTGTTTCAGAGATGTGCAAATTGTTTCATTAGAAGTTATAACTGAAATGTTTAGACTCCCACCTCCCTTAGGAAAATGCTCATGAGAAAAGACAAGTGAATAGGGACAGATTGCTAGTGGAAACCATCATTCAGAAAGTGAGCTGAGGCAGAGAAGGAGAGAGACAGAAACGATAGTCATCAAGGTAAGAGAACCAGGAGAGGAAGGAGTCACAGAAATTGTAGACTGGGTTTCAAGAAGGATGGCATACTCAGCATATCAGATACGTGTGAATAGATAAGAACTAGAATAACAAAATGTTAGATTTAGCAATTAGGAGATCAGTCATTACCAAATCAAGCAAATACAGTAAAAGAAGGGGAAGGGGTAAAGCCTTTTAAGAAGTCTAGATGAAAGAGGAGAGATCTTAGATGTTAGAGGGAATGTGGGATTAAGGATTTTGGAATGAGAGACTTAAGCAGGCTCATGGGCTGAGGGAAATCAGGCATTAGTGAGGGGTGATTTAAACATACAGGAAAGAGAGACGATAACGGCTGGTAAACGGGTAAACCTGATTGCTTCTCTGTGTGCGTTTTCATTAACTCATGGGGTGTAGGAAAGAAAGAGAACAAAGAGATCAAGGACAGCTATAGCGCTAACAATATTGACACTTTTACTAATACTCAGCACTAGCAAGTATCTGTTGAATCTAATTGATTAAAGAGAAATCATCAGATACTTCAAGCAGACCTGTCATTTATTTGCATGTATATAAACCCTTAGACTCTGATACTAAATCCAAATTACCAGACCAGCTTACTTTTCCCAGGTAAATTCCCTCTTAGGACCTTTACTTTATTTTACTGCTAACAAACCTAATTTAGAATCTTCTGAGTGCATAGTAATATGTTATAATAACTTGTAAAAAAAAAAAAAAGCAAGTTATTTATAAAACAGAAACAGAATCACAGACTTATAAAACAAACTTACGATTCCACAGAGGAAAGGTTGGAGGAGAGGGATAAATTGGGAGTTTGGGATTGACTTATATACCACTACTAAATTTAAAATGGATAAACAACAAGGACCTACTGTGTAGCACAGGGAGCTCTTCTCAATATTCTATAAGAACCTAAATGGGAAGAGAATTTGAAAAAGAATAGATCCATGTATGTGTGTAACTGAATCACTCTGCTGGACACCTGAAGAAACACAGCATTGTTACTCAGCTGTCAGTTCAGTTCAGTTGCTCAGTCATGTCCCACTCTCTGCCACCGCATGGACTGCAGCAAGCCAGGCTTCCCTGTCCATCACCAACTCCTGGAGTTTACTCAAATTCATATCCATTGCATTGGTGATGTCATCCAAGCATCTCATCCTCTTTCTTCCCCTTCTGCTCCTGCCTTCAATTATTCCCAGCATCAGGGTCTTTTCCATTGAGTCGGTTCTTCGTATCAGATGACCAAAGTATTGGAGTTTCAGCTTCAGCATCAGTCCTTCCAATGAATATTAGTACCGATTTTCTTTAGGATGGACTAGTTGGATCTCCTTGTGGTCCAAGGGACTCTTAAGAGTCTTCTCCAACACCACAGCTCAAAAGCATCGATTCTTCAGCACTCAACTTTCTTTATAGTTCAATTCTCATATCCATACATGACTACAAACTATAGCTTTGATTAGATGGACCTTTGTTGTTAAAGTAATGTCTCTGCTTTTTAATACACTGACTAGGCTGGTCATAGGTTTTCTTCCAAGGAGTAAGCATCTTTTAATTTCATGGCTCCAAAACCACCATCTGCAGTGATTTTGGAGCCCAAGAAAATAAAGTCTGTCACTGTTTCCATTGTTTCCCCATCTTTTTGCCAAGGAGTGATGGGACCAGATGCCATGATCTTAGTTTTCTGAATGTTGAGCTTTACGCCAACTTCTTCACTCTCCTCTTTCACTTTCATCAAGAGGCTCTTTAGTTATTTTTTACTTTCTGCCATTAGTGTGGTGTCATCTGCATAGCCGAGGTTATTGATATTTCTCCCAGGATCTTGATTCCAGCTTGTGCTTGATCCAGCCCAGCATTTCTCATGATGTACTCTGCATATAAGTTAAATAAGCAGGGTGACAATAAACAGCCTTTATGTACTCATTTCCCAGTTTGGAACTAGTCCATTGTTCCATGTTCGGTTCTAACTGTTGCTTCCTGACCTGCAGACACATTTCCCAGGAGGCAGGTCAGGTGGTCTGGTATTCCCATCTCTTGAAGAATTTTCCACAGTTTGTTGTGCTCCACACAGTCAAAGGCTTTGGCATAGTCAATAAAGCAGAAGTAGATGTTTTTCTGGAACTCTTCTCGCTTTTTCGATGATCCAGTGGATGTTGGCAATTTGATCTCTGGTTCCTCTCCCTTTTCTAAATCCTTTTTCTAAGCTTCAACATCTGGGAGTTCATAGGTCACAAACTGTTGAAGCCTGGCTTGGAGAATTTTGAGCATCACTTTGCTAGCGTGTGAGGTGAGTGCAATTGTGCGGTAATTTGAGCATTCTTTGGCATTGCCTTTCTTTGGGATTGAAATGAACACTGACCTTTTCCATTCCTGGGGCCACTGCTGAGTTTTCCAATTTTGCTGGCATATTGAGTGCAGCACTTTCACAGCATCATCTTTTAGGATTTGAAATAGCTCAACTGGAATTCCATCACCTCCACTAGCTTTGTTCGTAGTGATGCTTCCTAAGGCCCACTTGACTTTGCATTCCAGGATGTCTAGCTCTAAGTGAGTGATCCCACCATCATGATTATCTGTGTCATGAAGATCTTTTCTGTATAGTTCTTCTGTGTATTTTTGCCACCTCTTCTTAATATCTTCTGCTTCTGTTAGGTCCATACTGTTTCTGTCCTTTATTGTGCCCATCTTTGCATGAAATATTCCCTTGGTATCTCTAATTTTCTTGAAGAGGTCTCTAGTCTTTCCCGTTCTATTGTTTTCCTCTATTTCTTTGCATTGATTGCTGAGGAAGGCTTTCTTATCTCTCCTTGCTGTTCTTTGGAACTCTGCATTCAAATGGGAATATCTTTCCTTTTCTCCTTTGCCTTTTGCTTCTTTTCTTTTCACAGCTATGTGGCCTCTTTAGACAGCCATTTTGCCTTTTTGCATTTCTTTTTCTTGGGAATTTTCTTGATCACTGCTTCCTGTACAATGTCATAAACCTCTGTCCATAGTTCTTCAGGTACTCTATCAGATTTAATCCCTTGAATCTATTTGTCACTTCCACTTCCTTAATCATAAGGGATTTGATTTAGGTCATACCTGAATGGTCTAGCGGTTTTCCCTACTTTCTTCAATTTAAGTCTGAATTTGGCGATAAGGAGCTCATGATCTGAGTCAAAGTCAGCTCCCAGTCTTGTTTTTGCTGACTATATAGATAACGCTTCTCCATCTTTGGTTGCAAAAAATACAATCAATCTGATTTCTGTATTGGCCATCTGGTGATGTCCATGTGTAGAGTCTTCTCATGTGTTGTTGGAAGAGGGTGTTTGCTATGACCAGTGTGTTCTCTTGGCAAAACTCTATTAGCCTTTACCCTGCTTCATTCTGTACTCCAAGGCCAAATTTGCCTGTTACTCCAGGTATTTCTTGACTTCCTACTTTTGCATTTCAGTCCCCTATAATGAAAAGGAAATATTTTTGGGGTGTTCATTCTAGAAGATCTGTAGGTCTTCATAGAGCCATTCATATTCAGCTTCTTCAGGATTACTGGTTGGGGCATAGACTTGGATTACTGTGATATTGAATGGTTTGCCTTGGAAAGGAACAGAGATAATTCTGTAGTTTTTGAGATTGCATCCAAGTACTGCATTTTGGACTCTTTTGTTGACTATGATGGCTACTCCATTTCTTCTAAGGGATTCTTGCCCACAGTAGTAGATATAATGGTCATCTAAGTTAAATTTACCCATTCCAGTACATTTTAGTTCACTCATTCCTAAAATGTCGATGTTCACTCATGCCATCTTCTGTTTGACCACTTCCAATTTGCCTTGATTCATGCACCTAACATTCCAGATTCCTATGCAATATTGCTCTTTACAGCATCGGACTTTACTTCCATCACCTGTTGCATCCACAACCGGGTGTTGTTTTTGCTTTGGCTCCGTCTCTTCATTCTTTCTGAAGTTATTTCTCCATTCCTCTCCAGTAATCAACTGTACTCCAATATAAAATTAAAATCTTCAAAAAGCAAGCAGCTGAGGGTCTTTATCCTTTTTTCTTCCAAGGAAGCTCTTTAATCACTGCTAACGATTTACTGGATTTCTCATTAATTTATCCACATATCAAAGGTGTGTTGGGAGGACAGTTTGTATAAGGACCCAAAGGGTCTGGGCACAGCCTCTGCATTAGGTTTTTATTGCTAATGTAATGAATTATCACAAATTGAGTGACTTAGAGCAGCACTTATTATTTCAGAATTTTGTATATCAGAATTCTGAGTGCAGCTTGGTTGAACTGGTTCTGCTGCTTAGACTTCCAAGTTAGAATCAATGTATCAGCACGACTGCTTTCCTTTTGGAGGGGAGGGTCTGGGGCTGAAATTCATGCAGCTTCTTGGCAGAATCAGTTTCTTGTAGCTGTAGGACTGTGGTCCTTGTTTATTTGTGCTGAAAGTCAGGAGCCTCTATTAATTCCTTAGTGGACTTGTTGCACTGTCCCCTCCATTCTCAAACCAGCAAAACCTCATCCTTCTCACACTTCAAATCCCCCAGACTTTGCCTTCTGCTTTATCTCTCTCCAGCCTCCAGTCGAAGAGCATTCTCTGTTTTTAAGGACTCACCTTGATTAGATTGGGCTCACCACAGTAATACAAGATCATCTTCCTACTTTAAAGTCCATAACCTTAATTATGTCTATTATATCTTAATTATATTCTATCTAACATATCTAATTGTTTTGTATCTTTTGCCTTTTGACGTAACATATTCACAAATTCTGGAGCATTTGGATATGGGCATCTTTGAAGGTCCTTCTTCTTTCTACACCCTCCCTCATGAAACGATAGGGCTTCTTACTCAGAACAGCCACTGAAGTGATTCTTTCTGTAAGAATACATATCTGCTCCAGGGCCAGATACTTGCTGTCTCTCCTGCTCTAGCTAGAAAAGAGGTGGACACAATATTGGGGAAAATAAATTTTCATCAGGCATCCCATTGTATATATACTAGGTATAGTATATACCTATCTTGACCTGTATGAGGCACTTAGTATTAATAAATGGTAGTCGGCGTAACACTGTTGATGGCAATGATTTGCCTACATTTGACATAAGACTCAATGCTAGTGACTGAAGCAGATTCGAAGCAAATAAAACATAGCCCCTGCCTAGGAAAAATAACAGTTATACAGATACATATATGGGACAGATGAAATGGAAAATGCTTTGAGAAGTGGTGCTTCTTTTCCTCTTGATGATGTTCTTGATGCTTCTTTTAAACTGTTCTTGTTTGTTGTTGTTGTTGTTGTTGTTTAATCACTAAGTTATGTCCCAGTCTTTGCGACCCCATGGGGACTCTTCTTACCCAGATAAAAAGTGATGGGAAGGGTGGAGAGTAATTGGTTAACATGCAGTTTGTCCTGGCTGGTGCTCACACTCTGCAGAGCCAATCTGGTAAGCCCAGAAAGGCCAGCTACTTGATGAAATTCCCTCAGAGAGGGCCAGAAACTGGGAAAAGGTCAGCAAAGCTTCTCAGATTTAAAAATAGGGAGCCAGGAAACAAAAGATTCAATGCAACTTTTACAACTACAAATTAAATGCAAAGAATGACACATCATTACATAAGCAGCATAAAATATAATTTAAATGTCAAAAGAGCTGAAGCTTCTTTAATCATGTGAGGAGAAAAAAATGGTAAAATGTGTTAAATGTCTCCATTTGTACTCTACAAAAAAAGTGAAAAGTAAAAATGGCATTGTTTTATAACGCAAAAATTAAAAAATCAGTTGTGTGTTTTTACTGTTTATAGGAATCTTTATGTTTATTTTGTCCAACTTTATTTTTTTTTCCAACTTTAAAAATATCTGTCTTTTAAAAGATCTTTTGACTTTCAGGAACTGTGGATATATTTGAATACAAGGAGGTATCATTCAGCTTATGACAGTGCTTGAATGTGATATGTGTGCTCATTAAAGTTAGAGTTAAGGTTTAGATATGTGAAGGGTACATTTTCATTGGAAGGAGTAGGCGTATTACAGATTGCTCTTGCTCTACTACTTGGAATATGATTTCACATACATTTTGCTCTCTTGAAAATTAGCTTTGTGGCAGTTGGTTTCCCTACTTCTGCCACCCACTTACATTTTAGATCTCTGTTTTGAAGCTTGTGAGATATATTTAAAAACATCATATTAACGTTTTAGGTCTCTGTCTGGATACAGTGGTTTCACATATGCTGTTCTTCAACAGATGCAGAATTTTACTAGCTTTTCGTTGTCAAGGATGTCAATCTAATCAGAGTTAAATATGTACACACATATGTGTATGTGTTTGTGTGTGCGAGTATATATATATATGCTATAGTTTAGGAATTTTACTCTTCATTCATTTCAGCTCAGTTCAGGTCAGTCGCTCAGTCATGTCCGACTCTTTGTGACCCCATGGACTGCAGCATGCCAGGCCTCCCTGTCCTTCACCAACTCCCGGAGTTTATTCAAACTCATGTCCATTGAGTTGGTGATGCCATCCAACCACTTCATTCTCTGTTGCCCCCTTCTCCTCCTGCCTTCAATCTTTCCCAACATCAGGATCTTTTCCAGAGAGTCAGTTCTTCCCATCAGATGGCCGAAGTATTGGAGTTTCAGCATCAGTCCTTCCAATGAATATTCAGGACTGATTTCCTTTAGGATGGACTGGTTGGCTCTCCTTGCAGTCCAAGGGACTCTCAAGAGTCTTCTCCAACACCTTCCAACACCTGTCTCAAAAGCATCTTCATTCATTTAGTAAACATTTATTAAGCTCCTACTGTGTTCTTTTTAGTGGCCTGAGCACTGAGAATGCTAAGGTTTATTAAGACACAAGATCCTGGTCTCGAGCACTCAGAACTCAGGTTGAGAGAAACTTGAAATAGTGTATTGTGGTAAATTCTGTCCTAGCAGCCAGTAGTGCATGTAGAGAGCTTCGGGAATACACAGGAGAGAAACCTATCCTAAACTAGGGCAGAAAGATTTGAGCCAGTGTTCCTGGAGATAACTTTATTTTAATGAACCAGTCTTTAGAAGTAATTTCTTTATTTAGGTCTCTGATATTTTCAATATCTTATTCCCCAGTTTATTGGAGAATGAGATAAAAGGGAAAGGAGATTGAGTTAGGAAAAAAGAAAAAGAGAGAGAGTGAAGAACTATCTCAGAATCCTTCTGTGATTTGCCTTGGGATATAACTTCCATTCCGGGTGACTGTTTTTCCCTCTGGGTTTCTTAGAAGCAGGGAGTAGGGATCATTCTCATGCTTATAGGAGAAACCACAACATAATATATAATTCTGTCTGGGTCTATGAGAGGCAAGGCATGAATGACATTTTAAACAATTGCCTTAGAGCAGCATTTCCTCAGCCAGTCTTGGTTGGTGATAGTGGTTGCATGAACTTCCCTTCCAGGTCAGTCATTGCTCCAACTAGGAAAGCAACACAAGCACCTGAGGTATCATGAAAACAGCAATGAAATAGAAACAATTCTATGTAACCTCTAAAAAAGTCAGTAAAAGATAGTGCTATGAAAGATTCAAGGTCACTTCTGTCAGTTCACAAGTTGCTTCACAAGGCTCTCCCCCAAATTAGATAAGCTCTTATATAATCCTTTGCCAAGAATTTAGTATGGAAATATTTCTGATAAAGAAAACCATAGGAAGAACTTGAATTTTATTGCAGTATGCCAACACACTCACAGTGTGTGTGTGTGTGTTTTAAACAGAAAACAATAGAAAGCAAGCTCAATAGAATTTATTTACAAGAACACCTGCTTTAAAAATAACCCTACTGTTCGGAAGAAACAATTTCTGAACTATTTTGTTTTTCTGCATGGAAAAAATCCACAAATGAATAAAAAATTATGAAGTTTCTGTTAGTTGTATGCACAAAATTTGCCTTGTGGGCCCAGCTGTATATTTAATTTGCAGTGTCAGGGTCATAATCCAATGTTATGCTATTATAATATTGTAAGACACACACACACATATAAAATCTTACTAAAAAACCTGAAATGAGTTTTTGGCCAGCCCAATATATCCATCCTACAGAATAGAAGGGCTAGAAGGAAAAAACATTTGAGGGTTGTCTTCAACATTCACATCAGCCACCAGGAAAGATCTCTAAAGAAAACCTCTCAGCATCAGGGAATGGATGAATAACATGGAGAATAGCTGAGACGGAGAGATAGTTCCCTTCAAATTTCATGCTTTGCACCTGTGTTATAGCAAGTATTTATAATGTAGATGCACAGTGAGAATCTCAACGCAGAAGCCAGGTAGTAATTTAGAAAAAGAAGCACAGAAAATGCTTCAAGAATCAAGAAAAAAATCACATTAGTATGTTGTAGCTGTTGTTCAGTCGAACAGTCATGTCTGAGTCTTTGCGACCCCATGGACTGCAGCATGCCAGGCTTCCCTGTCCTTCCCCATCTCCCAGAGCTTGCTCAAAATTATGTCCATTGAGTTGGTGATGCCATTCAACCATCTCATCCTCTGTTGTCCCCTTCTCCTCCTGCCTTCAGGCTTTCCCAGCATCAGGGTCTTTTCTAATGAGCCAGCCCTTTGCATCAGGTGGCCAAAATATTGGAGCTTCAGCTTCAGCATCAGTCCTTCCAATGAATATTAAGGGTTGATTTCCTTTAGGATTGACTGCTTTGATTTCTTTGCAATCCAAGGGACTCTCAAGAATCTTCTTCAGCACCACAATTTGAAAGCATCAGTTCTTTAATACTCAGCCTGCTCTATGGTCCAATTCTCACATCCATGCATGGCTACTGGAAAAACCATACCTTTAACTATATGGACCTTTTTTTGGCAAAATAATGTCTCTGCTTTTTAATACATCATAGATGTTTGTCATAGCTTTTTCCCCAAGGAACAAGAATCTTTTAATTTCATGGCCACAGTCACCTCTGCAGTGATTTTGCAGCCCAAGAAAATAAAGTCTGTCACTGTTTCCATTGTTTCCTCATCTATTTGCCATGAAGTGATGGGACTGGATGCCCTGAGTTTTTCTGAATGCTGAGTTTTAAGCCAGCTTTTTCACCCTCCTCTTTCACCTTCACAAAGAGGCTGTCTAGTTACTCTTCACTTTCTGCCATATGGATGGTATCATCTGCATATCTGAGGTTATTGCTGTTTCTCCTGGCCATCTTGATTCCAGCTTGTGCTTCATCCAGCCTGGCATTTTGCATAATATACTCTGCATATAAGTTAAATAAGCAGGGTGATAATACATAGACTTGATGTACTCCTTTCCCAATTTTGAACCAGTCCATTGTTCCATGTCCGGTTCTAACTGTTGCTTCTTGACCTGCATACAGATTTCCCAGGAGGCAGGTCAGGTGGTCTGGTATTCCCATCTCTTGAAGAATTTTCCACAGTTTGTTGTGCTCCACACAGTCAAAGGCTTTGGCTTAGTCAATAATGCAGAAGTAGATGTTTTTCTGGAACTCTCTCGCTTTTTTGATGATCCAATGGATGTTGGCAATTTGATCTCTGGTTCCTCTGCCTTTTCTAAATCCAGCTTGAACATTTGGAATTTCACAGTTCATGTACTGTTGAAGTCTAGCTTGGAGGATTTTGCACATGGCTTTGCTAACATGTGAAATGAGTATAATTGTGCAGTAGTTTGAGCATTCTTTGGCATTGCCTTTCTTAGGGATTGGAATGAAAACTGACCTTTTCCAGTCCTGTGGCCACTGCTGAGTTTTCCAAATTTGCTGGCATATTGAATGCAGCACTTTCACAGCATCATCTTTTAGAATTTGAAATAGCTCAACTGGAATTCCATCACCTCCACTAGCTTTGTTTGTAGTGCTGCTTCCTAAGGCCCATTTGACTTCACAGTCCAGGATGTCTTGCTCTAGGTGAGTGATTACACCGTGTTATCCGGGTCATTGAGATTATTTTTATATAGTTCTTCTGTGTATTCTTACCTCTTCTTAATATCTTCTGCTTCTGTTATGTCTATACTGTTTCTGTCCTTTATTGTGCCCATCTTTGTGTGAAATATTCCCTTTGTATCTCTCATTTTCTTGAAAAGATCTCTAGTCTTTCCCATTCTATTGTTTTCCTCTATTTCTTTGCATTGATTGCTGAGGAAGGCTTTCTTATTTCTCCTTGCTGTTCTTTGGAACTCTGCATTAAGATGGGTGTATCTTTCCTTTTTTCCTTTGCCTTTTGCTTTTCGTCTGTTCTCAGCTATTTGTAACGTCTCATCAGCAACCATTCTGCCGTTTTGCATTTCTTTTTCTTGGCAGTGGTTTTGATCAGTTCCTCCTGTACAATATTATGTACCTCCGTTCATAGTTCTTCAGGCAATCTTTCTATCAGATCTAATCCCTTGAATCTATTTGTCACTTCCACTGTATAATCATAAGGGATTTGATTTAGGGCATACCAGAATGGCCTAGTGGTTTTCCCTACTTTTTTCAATTTAAGTTTGAATTTTGCAATAATGAGTTCATGATTTGATCCACAATCAGCTCCCTGTCTTGTTTTTGCAGACTGCATAGAGCTTCTCCATCATCAGCTGCAAAGAATATAATCAGTTTGATTTCAGCATTGACCATCTGATGATGTCCATGTGTAGAGTTGTCTCTTGGAGGATGTTTGCTCTGACCAGTGCTTTCTCTTGGCAAAACTCTGTTATCCTTTGCCATGCTTCATTTTGTACTCCAAGGCCAAACTTGCCTATTACTCCAGGTATCTCTTGACTCCCTACTTTTGCATTCCAGTCCCCTCTGATGAAAAGGACATCTTTTTTTCACATTAGTATAAAATATACTTTTGAGGAGCTACTATTTTGCCAGACACTGAGCTGCAATAGAATATAAGACATAGCCCTTATCTTCAGGATTTTGCCTTCCAATGAGGAAAAGTGGTCCATCTACAACTAATTATACCCTAATACAGTCTAACCCATTAGTACACTAAAATGTTGATTAATTCTCATCAGGAGAAGTAAGAAGGCTTCACTGAGTAGGAAACATTTGGGTAGCGCCTTGACAAATACAGAGGATATCAATGGGCAGAGAAGGAAATAGTGGCAATAATAGGTCCAGATCCAGCATTAGATCTGGAATCCAAGGTAACATTCTGTGCATGGTCAAAACATTAAGAAGTGAGATAGGATAATGAGACTAACAACAATGGTGAATTGGAACAGGGCAATGTAGTCAGAAGACCCTTGACACTCTGCCAGCCAGGGTGCTTCTAAGATAGATGGTAGTATAGAAGATACTGCTAGGTGTCCAACTTGTATCCATCCCCTTTTTTCTCCTTATTAATAGGGACCTAATTCTAATTTAGGAGGCAAAGTTCTGCATAAAATACCTTACCTTCTCAAAACTCCCTTGTATCCAGGGATGGATATGTAACTTAGTTTGGACCACTAAGATATAAGCAGAAGTTTCTCAGGATATTTTTAAGAGGGGACACAGCTGACATCTGTATTTTTCATATTGACTTTGCATTTCTGTCCACCCATCTCACAGAGATGAATAGCTATTTCATAACTAGGGTGGCAAAAGTCTTACACTGAGGATCATAGAACAGGAAGGAGCGTGGTTCTCAAGCGATAGCTCTGGTTTACCTACCCTGGACCCCTTGTTATGGGAGAAAAATAAACTAATTTGTTTAATCCCCTGTGGCTAGGTTCCTACTAATGCAGCTAAGTTCAGTCCTGATTGATAGAGATGGCTTGTAGGGGAAAGCAAAAATAATTGAAAAAAAAGTAAGAGCAATTCTAACTGGAAATTGCAAGCCCCAAGAATTGTGAGGGTGGAAGCAGGCCAGCACCAGCCCTGAGCACCCCAACCCCATGCCCATGCAGACAGGCCACCCACCAGTGGTTGACAGCAACTCTGCACTCCCCATCCCAAGGCCATGTAGCCAATGACATGGAGAGCCTACTGTGCCATCCAGCGGGTTGGCAGCTGCCACATGAAGCACGGCTTTCCAGCTAGCTGGGTGGCGGGCCAATCCCACCAACCAGTGTGTCCATAGCAGTCAGCCTGCCACAACAGAAGGGTGAATGCAGGCCACATAGAATGTACTCATAGAACATACAGCTCTGATGACCGTAGGGGCTTGTGCTGTTGAATCCAATTGGATGTCTTCTATATAAGGTCTCTTCTCCTAGATCAGGAAATGTAATCAGCCTACCTGATATAAAGAAATAAACACAAGGTAGTGGACAAAATGATAGACAGAGGAATACATTCCAAATGAAGAAATAAGACAAAAGCTCAGAAAAAGAACTAAAATTTAGAGGTAAGAAATCTACTGGATAAAGAGTTCAAGGTAATGATTGTAAAGGTGTTCATTGAGCTCAAGAGAAGGATGGAGGAACACAGTGAAAATGAGAATTTCAGGAGTTAGCAAATGTAAAGAAGAATTAAATGGAGCTGAAGAAAACAATAACTGAAAAAAAAACTAGAAAGAATCAACAGCTGATTCGATGATATGAAGGAATGGATCAGGAATCTGGACTACAGAGTAGTGTAATCATTTAAGCTAACCAGAAAAAAAGAATTAAAAACATGACAGTTTAAGAGACTTCTGGAACAAAATCAAGTGTACTCACTTTCACATTATGAGTCCCAGAAGAAGAGAGGGAGAAAGGGGCAGAACTACTTTGAAAATGTAGAGTCATTAGAATGAACTTAAGTGATCACCAACTTAAAATAATTACATGTATTTATACATGAACCTTATGGTAACCACAAACCAAAAACCTATGATAGATACACCTACCAAAAAAAAAAAAAAAGGAAAAGGAATCTAAACATAACACTAAAAATAGTCATCAAATCATAAGAGAAGAGAGCAAAAGAAGAAAGAAATGAAAAAGTATGAAAACAACCAGAAAACAGTGTACAAAATGGCAGTAAGCACATACCTATCAATAATTACTTTAAATATAAATGGACTAAATGATCCAGTCAGAAGACCTAGAGTGGTTGGATAAAACAAAAACAAAAACACAAGAACCATATATATGCTGCCTGTAGGAAACTTATTTCGGATGTGAAGATGCACACAGACTGAAAGTGAGAGACTTTGGAAAAGTATTCCATACAAGTGGAAGCAAAAAGAAATCTTGAGTAGCAATACTTATATCAGACAAAATTCACTTTAAAGCAAATACTGTAATAAGAGACAAAGAAGGACATAGTATGATAAAAATCACTCCAACAACAGGATATAGCAATTAAAAAATATATATGTATATATATACCCATTATAGGAGCTCCTAAATAAATGAAGCAGATATTAGAAGATATAAAGGAAGAAACTGACCCAATAACAGTATGAAAATTTAACATTCCACTTACATCAATGGACAGATCATTTAGGCAGAACATCAGTAAGAAAACACTGGCCTTAAATGATACATCAGCCCAGATTAAATTAATAGATATACAGACTGTTTCATCCAAAGCAGCAGAATAAGCATTCTTTTCAAGCGCACGTGTAGTGTAACATTTTCCTGGGTAGATCACATGCAAGACCAGAAAACTTCTGAGTTTTTGCCTGAGGAGAACAAAAACATTAATTTGAAAAGATGTCCACCCCAGTGTTCATTGCACAGTATTTGGAAGCAACCTAAGTGTCCATTGGAAGCAAACTAAGTGTCCATTGATATCTGAACAGATAAAGAAAATATGGAATATATATACACACAATATATATACATACACACACAGTTATGTTACTTAGCCTTAAAAGTGAAATTGTGCCATTTGTGACAACATAGATGGATCTAGAAAGTATTATGCTAAGCAAAATAGATCAAAGATAAAAGTATATAATCTCATTTGTATGTGGAATCTAAGGAACAAAGCGAACAGATGAACAAACAAAACAAAACAAAAATAGACTCCTAGATTCAGAGAAGAAACTGGTGCTTGGCCAGAGGGGAGAGTTGTGGGGGGGTGGACAAAATAGTTGAAGAGGATTAAGGGATACAAGTTTTCAGTTATAAAATAAATAAAGCCCAGGGGATGTAACATACAGCATAAGGAATATCATAATAACTTTGTATGGGATGGATTGTTAGTAGACTTATCATATTGATCATTTCATAATGTATGCAAATGTCAAGTCTGTATGGAGTATACCTGAAACTAACATAATATTGTATGTCAACACTATTTCAACAGAAAAAATTCTGTGAGGATGGAGAAAAGTAAACTTTCCTGATCTTAAATCAGTACTTAGTAAAAGTTCCAGTTCCTCTTTTCTTTCCTATTGAACTATCATGCATTCTTAGAACATCCATCCATTCATCATTTAAATAAATATGTATGGTGCACTTGCTATATGTCAGGCATTGTGCTAGGTTTCAGGGATACAAAAACAGTTATGATGTGGCTCCTCAGGAAGCACATGATCCAGTGAAAATGAGTATCAAATTTAATCACAGGGACTTCCCTGGTTTTCCAGTGGTTAAGAACTCACCTTGCAGTGCATGGGACATGGGTTGGATCCCTGGTCAGGGAACTAAGATCCCACATGCCTTGGAGTAACTAACCCCATGCACCACAACTACTGAAGCCCACATACCAGAGCTAGAGATTCTGTGCACCTCAAAGAAAGCTCCTGCATGAGGCAATGAAGATCCCACATGCCACAACTAAGACCTGATGCGGCCAAATAAATACAATAAATCAATGTTAAAAATTTAATCATAAGTCTGGATTTGAAAATGGGACCTGAAAATTTTCTGAAATTCTAACATAGAATAAACTATTCTCTTTCAGCTGCACTAACAATTTGAAGCTTAAATTGGCTACTGATACATTAGTACCACAGAAGAAAAGGGGCCTTCATGTTTTATTACTGGTGATCTTGAGTTAAGGAAACACACAGTTAGCATCTTTCTAAAGGAAAACGAATTAAGTAGCTGAAGACAGAGCATCTTAGAAGACATGTAAATGCCACCCCTGGACAGTTATGGATGGCTACACTGCTTTGATAAAATTCTAGACACGCTAATCTCCACTTTTTCAAACCACTGCACCCCATCAAACATCTAACTTCTTAAGGCAGTAAAATGGACTAGTGTGTGTCATAGAACCTCTTTATGCCCTGATAATACTCTGTTGTTTAGTTGCCAACTCTTGTCAACTCTTTTGCAACCCCATGGATTATAACCCGCCAGGCTCCACTGTCCGTGGGATTTCCCAGGCAAGAATAGTGGAGTAGGTTGCCATTTCTTTCTCTAGGGATCTTCCTGACTCAGGGATTGAACCCACGTCTCCTGCATTGGCAGACTGATTCTTTACTGCTGAGCCACCTGGAAAGTGCCTGATAATACTCAAATACACAAAAAGAAATCCACTGCTAGCTCTTAAAATAAACATTTAATTTGAATATTAATACATAACTTTCAAGACATTCAGAAAACATTATTGGCCACCTGTTATGTACCTGAACCTGTGTTAAGTGATGAGAAGACAGAGTGGCATGTTGCTTGTCCTCAAGCTCCTGGGAACCTGTGCATGCAAAAGGAAGCAAG
Source organism: Cervus canadensis (assembly GCF_019320065.1). Taxonomy (NCBI): domain Eukaryota; kingdom Metazoa; phylum Chordata; class Mammalia; order Artiodactyla; family Cervidae; genus Cervus; species Cervus canadensis. The sequence goes on along the minus strand of NC_057387.1, from coordinate 74,962,730 downwards.
CAGGTAGCAGTTTCCAGAGCAAGCACCTAGCAGAGCTGCAGAAGGTGCATGCATGTTACTTAGTAGGAAGCCTAACAGCTTTGATGGTATCAGAGCCCAAGAGAATCCTGTGAAGAGTGTAACTCAAGCAGTTTTAGTGAGGCTACTGCAACAATGAGTAAGACTATTATTTCTCTGCCCAGATATTTGTGGACCTTACTACAAATAGGTGGAGGAGAGCACTCACGTATGTAACCTGAGGTTCTGTCAGTTCTCATATACTGAAAAAGTCAAAACGTGGGTCTTTGATGGAAGGAAGGGCACCTCATTATCCCTCTTTGTATGATGCATGCAGTGTGTTTTGAGATCTTGAGTCTCAGGGATTTCTGAAAGTCATTTTCAAGCTTTTTGTTTAAGTAACAATCTTGTGGTCTTCATTTGATGGTAAATGATTTCTGCAAATGCTTTTATGCCTTCTAATTGCTTGCCCTTTAAGAAATGTGGGATAAGATAAAATGAAGAAGGTGCCTTTCCAGCTGTTTCATTGCTCCTTTGCTTCCCACAGTGGGTTGTTGTGCTTTTTGGGACAGATACTGAATATTGTTTTCCTCCTAATTATCTCCACAGAGGGATAGTAGCAGCTCTCTGACATTGAGTGATGATCCCTGCTATTATTAAGATTTTGTGAGTGTGTGTTTTGAAAGTGGTGTCACTGATATATGACTGCAATTTTGTTTCATTTCACAAAAGTCAGTAAGGATAGAAAAACGTTTGACAGGCCAACCCGTCCATCCCCCTACTCATTTCCAGAAGTGACTTCCTGAAACCTGCTGTTAGATATTCTTATCCTTTTTTGTTGTTGTTGACAACACAATAATAAGAATATATTAAAACCTAACTCATCCTGAACAAAACTTAGGAGAAGGCCATATCCTAGGTAGCATGACTTTTAGGGACTTGTCTACTAAGACTGTCATCTAGATGAACAGCTGAATAATTACCACTGTTGCATAACTCCAGGGGGCAGTGTTTGAATCAGAGTCTACTTGGATGGTGACCTTGACACTGTGCAATAAATAATCCACACAGTCAAACCTCACAGCTTTGAGCTAAGGTACTTGAAATCTGCCCACCTTAGCATCATACATTTTGGGAGTCTGCTTGCTTTCCCCAAAGACTCAAGGTTGTATATTAAAGTTTCATCTAAATTTTGACCCTATTCTAAGTGTTAAATTTTTTACCATAGAGGCAAATGAATGCCCCAGAAAAACTCACCGTATTTAAAATCCTGTACTTTCTTATACCCATTGCACAGTAAAAATGATGGGTAAACACAAAGGATGACTTCTCTGTTGAGTTGCTGTGGGCAACTCCAGGGTCTGGAAATTCAACCTTTTTTGATTTGTGAGTCCGTGCTTTCCAGGCTACATTAATGAACCAGCCAATAGTCCTGACATAGGTGGACAGGCTTTGAAGCCCAAGTGAGCCAATTTGTGTGGGAAGGAATAATTCATGTGGAAGAAAAAACAAGAATAACATCTAAGTTTGGTCAGTATATTATACTTTACAAAGTTCTTTGACACTAGACTGAGCTTTAAGTCAAAGCTCATGTTGTCTTACAATAATTTTTTGAGAAATTGCCAAACATTTCTAAAGTGGCTGAGCCATTTTATAATCCCACCAGAAGTGAGTGAGGGTTCTAATATCTTTACATCCTCACCAACACTTGTTATTGCCATTCATTATTGTTTAGCTATCCTAGTGGGAGTAGATAGTATCTAATTGTGTTTTCATATGTGTCTCTCTTTAATAATGACTATATGTTTTACATGCTCATGAACCATTGTAAATTCATTATGTCATAGTTCAAAGTAAATTCTCAATAAAAATTTATTGAGCTAATTAACATTGGTTTCTGACCCTCCTTACAACACTATAAGTTAGGAAATGCTGCTGTTTTTCAGATAATGGATTGGAGGTTGAGAGTCAACTTGCTCAAGATAGTGTTAGTTCATGGCAGAACTGGGGGAGGGAATATGAACCCGTGCCCACCGGTGCACCAGCAATGCACTGTCCACGGCCCTAGTTACCTTCCACTCGCCTGCATCCACGCTCTCCTCTCAATAAGCGCACAATTTCAAGGTCCGCATAAATTGCATTGTCTTTTCTGGTTCAAATATCTGGTTTAGAGTAAAAGCTTTTTTCTAAATCTGTTAAATCTTCTTGTCATGTTGGATTCAGTCAAACTTCAGGATAGAATGAACAAATTATAGATGGCAATAATAGAGTGCTTCCAGGCGGATATTTTTTACTTACTTCTTACCTACTTTATTCTGCTTCTCGACATTCCACTCAGAACTGTTTTAAATCACCCAGGAAGAAAAACCAGAATAAAAAAGTCTGACATGCAGTAGGAGCTCTGTCCTTATGGGTATCTAATGACTTTTACTACTCTGTCATTTGAGGCTATAATTATTTGCACTCTCCCAATATAATTATACTAAATTTTGCAGAAAGACAATAGAAAATGAGAATATGTTTTCTTCTCTTTCTGAGATGGCGATCTTATCTGTATCATTAAAGGAATGCATTCACTCAAATGTAAAAATTTGTACCAGCTTTCATGGAATTTCCTATGATCTACTTCCTTGTGTCTAAATCCTATCTATTTTTCAAGGTTGCTGAAATCCCCTTCTTCCTTAAGCTTTCTATAGCAATTCTACCTCCCAATAGTAACTTCCATATCTGACATCAGCACATTTTTGTTTAGCATCTTTATTTGATGTATAACTCACATGCCATAAATGTATCCTTATAAAGCATGCAATTGAATCATTTTTAGTATATTCACATAACTATGCAATTATCACCAAAATCTAAGTTTAAAATATTCCATCCCCAAAAATGCACCCTGTGTTAGCATTTATTTTCTATTAGCAGTCACTCTCCAATCTCCCTCTCTTAAGCTCTAGGCAATCACTAATTAGCTGTCTACCTCTATGGATCTGCCTACTCTAGACATTTCATATATTAATAAATGGCACAATACATGTGGTCTTTTGTGACTAACATCATTCACTTAATATATTTTCAGATATATTCATGTTGTAGCATGCATTGACACGTCATTTCTTTTTATCACTGAATAACCTTCCATTGTATGGATATACCACTTTTTGTTTATCTGTTTAGCAATAGATGGGTTGTTTATAATTTTTGGGTCTGCTTGATTCATGGTGTCGCAAAGAGTCAGACACGACTGAGCAACTGAACTGAACTGAACTGAGGAAGGGGATTACTAGGTCTTACAATAATTTTTTGAGAAATTGCCAAACATTTCTAAAGTGGCTGAGCCATTTTATAATCCCACCAGAAGTGAGTGAGGGTTCTAATATCTTTACATCCTCACCAACACTTGTTATTGCCATTCATTATTGTTTAGCTATCCTAGTGGGAGTAGATAGTATCTAATTGTGTTTTCATATGTGTCTCTCTTTAATAATGACTATATGTTTTACATGCTCATGAACATTTCTATATAATTTTTTGCAAACTGTCTTTTAAAATGAGTTTTTATTAATTAATTGAGTTCTTTATTTGACACAGATATATGCAGTTATCAGTTATAAGATCTGAAAATATTTTATCCCATTCTATTTGTCTTTTCACTTTCTTGATGGTATCATTTGTACACATTAATTTTGGTGTGGTCAAATTTCTATTTTTATCTTTTATTGTTTATGCTTTTGGTATCATATCTAAGACACAATTGCTGAAACTGAGGTCATGAAAACAATAAAACAGTGTTTTTTTTGGAAAATTTTAAGTTCTGGTTTTATATTTGGGTCTATGGCACATTTTGAGTTAACTATTGAATAGGTGGTAGGTAGGGGTCCAATCTTACTAATTTAAATGGGGGTAACTGGTTTTCTTAGCACCCTTTGTTGAAAAGACTATTCTTTCCCCCATTGAACTATCTTGATACCCTTGTAGAAAATCAGTTAACCACAGATGGATGAATTTATTTCTGTATTCTCAATTATAGTCCACTTATCTATGTCTGTCCTTATGGTAATACCATACTGTCTTGATTACAAGTTAAGTTTTCCTTTCATGACATTTAACACAATTTATTGTATACATTTGTTTTGTCAGTATACAGCATATAAGAAGTTAGCTTCATCCCTAATCCTATTAGATTTAAAATTTTTGTTATGTTTTTAATTTTTATTGAAATATCATTGATTTACAATGTTGTGTTTGTTTCAGGTATACAGCAAAATAATTCCATCCTATATCTATATCTACACAGTTTCCTTTATAGGTTATTACAAGATATTGAGTATGGTTCCTTGAGCTATACAGTAAGTCCTTGTTGATTATCTATTTTATATATAGTAGTATGTGTATTTTGAACCCAGACTCCCAATTTATCCCCCCTTCCTTTTTGCTAGCCATGTTTGTTTCATATGTCTGTGAGTCTATTTCTGTTTTGTAAGTAAGTTTATTTGATCATTTTTTATATTCCACATATAAGTGGTATCATACAAGTTAAGTTTTGAAATTGGAAGTGTGAATCCTCCACCTTTGTTTTTTAAAGTTGTTTTTGACAATGTGAAATCTCTTGTAATTTTATATGAATTTTAGAATCAGTTTTTCTGTTTATGTAAAGAAAGAAGCCTTTGGGATTCTTTGGTGGAGATGTCATTGAATTTGTAGATCACTTTAGGGAGTATTGTCATGTTAACAATGTTCAGTTTTCCAATCAGTAAACTTGGCATGTCTTTCTATTTATTTAATTATTTGATTTTTTTAAGTAACATTTCATAGTTTTCAGTATACAAGTCTTATATTTCCTAGATGTGCTAGTCTGTTAAGGATACTATAACAAAATATCACCAACTGCTGATGTTTTTTCTGCTGCTGCTGATCAGTCTCTATGTCATGTCCAACTCTTTGGCAACCCCATGGACTGTAGTCTGCCAGACTCCTCTGTCCATGGGATTTCCCAGGCAAGAATACTGGAGTGGGGTGTCATTTCCTTCTCTGGGGAATCTTCCTGACCCAGGAATTGAACCCATGTCTCCTGCTTGGCAGGCAGATTCTTTACCACTGAGCTACCTAGAAAACCCACCACCAGCAGGGTGCCATATAAACAACAGCAATGTACTGCTGACAGTTCTGGAGGCTGGGACGTCTAAGATCAGCGTACCAGCATGGTTGCTTTCTTGTGAGGGCCCATGTCCTTGTTCATAGCCAGCATCTTCTCACTGTGTTCTCAATGGTAGTAGAGGGTAGAGGTCTCACAGGAATCTTTTTCATGTGGCACTGATCCCATTCGTAAAAGCTTCACTCTCATGATGTAAGCATCTTCTAAAGGGCCCATTTAGTAGTACCATCATGTGTGAGGCTTAGGGTGTCAGTGTATGTGTTTTGGGAGGACGCAAACATTCAGACCATATCACTTGATCAAATTTATTCCTAAATATTTTATTCTTTGTGATGTCATTGTAAATGAAATTGTTCTCTTAATTTGATTTTCTGATTGTTTATTGCTAGTGTATAGAAATTTATTTTCGTATATTCTTCTTATATTCTGAAACCTGACTGAACTCATTTATTAGCTTTAATAGTTTTCTAGCAAATTCCTTAAGATTTTCTATTTTTATCCCCAAATAGAGATGTTTCTACTTCTTTCTTTCCAATCATGGTGACTTTTATTTCTTTTTCTTGCCTTATTGTACTGACTAAAACCCCCAATACAATGTTGAACAGAAGTGGTAAGAGCAGACATCCTTTTGTTGTTTCTGGTTATAAGGGGAAATCCTTTAGTTTCTTACTGTTAAATATGAAGATAGCTGTGGGGTTTTCATAAATTAAGGCAGTTTCCTCCTATTCCTAGTTTGCTGAGTGTTTGTGCTGTGAAATTATTTTGGAATTTGTCATATGCTTTTACTGTCTTTTTTGAGATGACTGCTTGATTTTTATCCTTCACCTTATGAATATTGTATACTAATTGATTTTTATATGTTAAACCAACCTTGGATTCCTGGGTTAAATTCCAGTTTATGCTAACACTTCTTATATGTTGCTGAATTCAGTTTTCTAGTATGTTGTTAAGAATTTTTGCATTTATATTCATAAGGGAATATAATTTTCTTTTCTGGTGATACCTTTGAGTGGTTTTGAAAGTAGGGTTACTAGCTTCACAGAATGAGTTGTAAAGTGTTTTCCTCTTCTTTTATTTTATTTTTTTGGAAGGGCTTAATAAGAATTTGTGTAAACACGTAAATGTTTAGGAGAATGTAATAGTGAAGTCATCCGGTCCTGGACTTTTCTTTGTTGGGTGTTTTGGGATCAGAGGATTTATAGGCAAAGAGGACAGGAAGATATACTGGATATTGACTGTTTTTTTCAGAAACAAAAAGCCAAAGTAGCTGGAACTGAAGTCATTCCTCATTGCCTGCATGTTGAAATTTAATCTCTTTAGCTTGGTTCATTACTCTTCCTAATGGGGAACTTGCTTAACCTCTCCAGCCTCATTCATCTCTTGTCACTACTTCTCTCATACTGTAAGCATCATCTATGCTGAACGAATGATAATAAGTTATTCTCTTCCAGGCACCATGTTAAGTCTGTAACACAATCTCAATTAGCCATTCACTTTCCCAGAAATTAAAGCCCTTCTTACTTCATGACTTTATCCACAAAGTTCCCACTCCCACAATGACTATGCCATTTGTTCATCCCTGCTGTATCCCTGCTTCAGTCTAGTGCAGTTACCAAACACCTACTCATGGTTTAAGACTCAACTCAAAAAAAAAAAAGACTCAAGTGTCACTCTCACTATAAAGACTTTTTAAAAACATTAAAATAGTCTTTATTTTATACAGTCAATGGGGTTTGGAAGACAATCTTTTTGTTGAAAATTGGGTACTAATTCTCTTTTTTTAAAAATTGCAGTATAGGTAATATATAATATTGTGTTAAAGAGTACAGCAAAGTGATTTAGTTTTATGTATTTTTTTCCAGATTATTTTCCATTATAGATTATTACAAGATATCAAATACATTTCCCTGTACTATACAGTCCTTGTTGCTTATCTATTTTATGTATAGTAGTTTGTATCTTTAATCTCATAATTTACCCCTTGCCCCATCCCTTTCTCCCCTTTGGTAACCATAAGTTTTTATTTCTATTTTTGTAAATCTGTCTCTGTTTTGTATATAGATTCATTTGTATTATTTTTTTAGATTTCACATAAGAGTGATACCATATAATGTTTGTCTTTCACTGTTTGACACTAAGTATAATATTCTCTAGGTCCCTCATGTTGTCACAAATGTCAGTATTTCATTCTTTTGGTGGCTGAGTAATATTTCATTGTATGTATACATGTGTGTGTGTGTGTGTATGTGTGTGTGTGTACATACATGTAATCCAACATCTTCTTAAGTCAATCATCTGTAGCGGGGTCCTTGGGGTTTTTCCCATGTCTTGGCTATTGTAAATAGTGCTTCTATGAGGATGCATGCATCTTCTCTAATTGGAGTTTTCATCTTTTCCAGCTATATGCCCAGGAGTGGAATTGCTGTGATAACTCTATATTTAGTTTTTTTGTGTGTGTGTGTGGAGAATGACATTTATTGCACTAGAAATGAAAAAAATATGTATTTTAGTATAATTTTGAAATTCCATATACACAGTTCAATTAAATTTTCTAGAACAGAAGTGATAAAAGAAGTCTTTTATCTGTAGCTTTTCATTATATATTATTATATTTATTTTTTTAAGGAAACTCCATACTGTTTTCCACAGTGATTGCAACAATTTACATTGCCACCAACAGTGTAGGAAGGTTTCCTTTTTTCCACACCCTCTCCAACATTTTTTATTTGTAGACTTATTGATGACAACCATTCTGACTAGTATGAGGTGATATCTCACTGCAGTTTTGATTTGCATTCCTCTAATATTAATAAGTAGTGTTGTCTTATTATTGGCCACCTGTATGTCTTTGGAGAAATATCTATTTACGTCTACCCATTTGTTGATTGCATTTTTTTTATATTGAGTTGTGTGAGCTATTTGATATTTTAGATATTATTCCCTTGTTGGGATTTACATATATTTTCTCCCATTCCATATGTTTTGATTTGTTGATTGTTTCCTTTGATCTTCAAAAGATTTTAAGTTTAATTAGGTCCCATTTGTCTATTTTTGCTTTTATTTCTTTTGCCTCAGGAGACTGACCTAAGAAAATATTACTGTGATTTATGGCCAATAATATTTTGCCTATGTTCCTTTTCTAGGAGTTTTATGATATCGTGTCTGGTATTTAGGTTGTTAACCCAATTTGAGTTTATTTTTGTATGTGATATGAGGATGTGTTCTAACTTCATTGATTTACATGAGGCTGTCCAACTTTCCCAGTAGCACTTTCTGAAGATACTGTCTTTTCTCCATTGTATATTCTTGCTTCCTTTGTTAAAGATTAATTGACCATGGGTGTGTAGGTTTATTTCTGGGCTCTCTATTCTGTTCCATTGATCCATATGTCTGTTTTTGTGCCAATACCAGCTGTGTTGATTACTGTAGTTTTGTCATGTTGACTAAAGTCTAGAAGGATTATGTCTCCAGTTTTGTCCTTTTTCCTCAGGATTTCTTTGACAATTCTGGATCTTTTTTGGTTCCATATAAATTTTAGGATTATTTGTTCTAGTTCTGTGGACAATTTGATAGGGATTGCATTGATCCCTGGTGGCTCAGATAGTAAAGAATCCGCCTGCAATGTAGGAGACCTGGGTTCAATCCCTGCGTTGGGAAGATCCCCTGGAGAAGAGCATGGCAACCCACTCCAGTATTCTTGCCTGGAGAATCCGCATGGACAGAGGAGCCCGGCAGGCTACAGTCCATGGGGTCACAGAGTCAGGCACAACTTAGCGACTAAGCATTAAATCTGTATATAGCTTTGGGTAGTGTGGTCATTTTCATAATATTAATTCTTTCAGTCCAAGAGCAGGGGATTTCTTTTGCTTCTTTGAATCATGTTGATTTTCCTTTATCAGTGTTTTATAGTTTTCAGCATATTGGCCTTTCATCACCTTGGTTAAATTTGTTTCTGAGTATTTTATTTTTTGATGTGGTTTTAAACAGGATTTTTCAAGCTTTCTATTTCTGATTTTTTATTTTTAGTGTAAAGAAGCATAACAGATTCCTGTATATTAATCTTGTATCCTGCAACCTTGCTGAACTCCATTACTCTAACAATTTTTGTGTGGCTACTTCAGAGTTCTCTCTCTATGGTATCCTGTCATCTGCAAACAGTGACAGTACTACCTCTTCCCTTCTGATTTGTATACCTTTTCTTTCTTTCTTTCTCTTTGTCTTATCACTATGACTAGGAATTCCAATACTATGTTGAACAGAAGTGGTGAGAGTGGGCATTCTTGTCTTGTTCCTAAATTTAGCAGGAAGGCTTTCAGCTTTTCACCTTTGAGTATTATGTTGGTTGTGGGTTTGTTATAAATGGCTTTCATTATGTTGAAATATGTTTCCTCTATACCCACTTTGGTGAGAGATTTTATCGTGAATAGATGTTGATTTTGTCAAATGCTTTTTCTGTGTCTGTTGAGACAATCCTGTGTTTTTTGTCTATCCTTTTGTTGATGTGGAGTATCACACTGATTGATTTGCATATGCTAGCCATCCTTGCAACCCTGAAATGAATTCAGCTGGATTATGGTGTATGATCCTTATGTAATGTTGGATTCAGTATGCTAATATTTTGTTGAGGATTTTTGTATCTATCAAAATAAAGACTTTTTTATGTTCCCAAATAAAATATCAGTGAAGAGCATCTAGCAAATTTGAGTACTTTTTGTTAATCTGCTATTCTTGTGTACTATAAATAATTGATGGCAATAACCAAATTTGATTCATTTCTTTATCTCAAATCTAGTAGAGTGCCTGTCACATAGTAAGCATTCAACAAATATTTGTGAAACTAACAGACCAACCTAGCTATCTAGAATGGGTTTTTCTCCAGCATTGTATATAGCTGAGATGTTATTATGCTTCTCTGTGCTTCTCACAGCACCTGATATGATACTGATAAATGCTCATTGAAGTTAACTCAGCTGAATGACAATTTAATATTATAATTTCAGTAGCACATTTTGAACCCTTCAGTAAAAAGGCACCATAAAACTTCAAAGTAGCTATAGAAAATAGAGATGATAAAAATCTATTTGGATGACATTTTTTATTGAAAATACAGAAACAAATCTGTTGTGTTTTCAAACATAATTACACTTGAATATTTTCAGTGTAATGGAGCTGTGTTTGGGGATTCTGGTTATCATCACAACACTACTTGATACTAGGGGAGGGCAAATTCATTTTAGAAGCTTTTCAGTGACAAGTTTTGTTTTCTGTATCTGGAAGCTATCCCCAGTGCTGTTTGCTTAAATGTCATGGAATATGGAAAACTCAGTGTCATTGTAGGGTCCCCAGTGGGAGGAGCACATTTAGTATACTTTACATTCTCCCTCTGTCACAAGACAGGGAGCAATTAATAACAATACATCACTGCTACCTAAGTAAGGTCTGTGCTTTTTAGCATTAATATTTGGGGTTTAGTCAGAATTTTCCAGAGAAACAGAAATAATAGGATATATATGTATGAATCCATAGTGAAGAACAGGGAAGCCTAGCATGCTGCATCCATGGGGTCACAAAGAGTCAGACATGACTTAGAGATTGAACAACAGTATATATTCATATATCTGGAGTTTTTTTTTTTTAAGGAATTGACTCACATCATTATGGGAATTGGCAAATCCAAAGTTTGTAGGGCTGGCTGGCAGGTTAGATACCCAGGCTAGATTGATAATACAGTCATAAGACTGAAACAGAAGGCTGGAAACTCAGGTAGGTGTTAATGCAGCAGCTTTGAGGCAGGATATTCTGGAAACCTGTTCTTGCTCTTAAAGCCTTTGACTGCTTAGATGAGGCCCAACTCACACTATTGGGGGTAATGTCCTTTACTTAAAGTCAACTGACTGTAGATGTTAACTACATCTACAAAACACCTCAGAGATGCATAAATCAGTGTTTGATTAAATATTGATTCTGTAGCTTAGCCAAGTTGATACATAAAGCAAATCATTAGAAAGTTCTTTGTCACTTGGGGCCTGCCTCTCTCTCATTTCACAACTTTGCATGCCTTTATATGCCCCATATCAGACTACTCCTCACATCCCACACTTCCCTGCCTTCTGGTGCCTTTGCTGCCCACCCCATGCCTCCTCTAGAGTCTTTCTACTTCTCTATATCAGCTATCAGATTCCTCCTTTTTTCCCTTTAGACCCAATGCAAATACCCTTTGCCTTCACAAATCTTGGCCGCTTTCCTGTTTAGACATCATCTCTCCTTCTCTTAAACCCCCAACAGATTTCCTGGCAGTACAGTCAACCTTGGCTTCGTATTATTCTGAAATGTACTCACAGCAACCACCCTCCTCCCTGTGGCCCGAAGGAATCAAAAACCTCATGCTTTTTTGTTTTGTTTCAAATTTTTTATCATCTCTGTGGTGTATAGAGTTTTCATTCATGTACCGATCTTTATACTTCCTCTGTGTCAGGCACTGTGCTAACCACCCAGGTATGTAAAGATCAATTAGACAAGTTTTCAGCACTTTGAGAGTTTATAGCCCAGTAAGGAGAATGAATAAGTAACCTGTGGGTGTCCATAAGTATTTGTTGAACTGAATCACTTCCTGCTGTAGAGGTGTGATCACTTTCCCCTTAGTGTCTCCTAACCTTAATCCTCCTACATACAGACATTAGCCAGAGCAGACAGCCGGCCGGTAGTGGGCTGGAAATTCTGTCCTCATAAAACCTGTAAAGGAATATTGTGTGTGGTGTGATCTGAAGAGCATCAAAGCAGTCAACGAATTCAAAAATAGCTCTGTTGCTAAGATGTGTAATGCTTGATATACCACCATTGGGAATCCTCTCATTTGGGTTTGGAGTTATCCAATCTCCAAATATATCTGGGAGATATTACTTAATACATGATATCTCCTTCAAAATTCCTTTTTCTTCCTTCTTTAGCTCTGTATCATCTCCTTTAAGGAGATGGCCCTCCCTAACTGGCCCTCCCTGAAGACTCTCGCCACCTTGAGGAGTTAGGGGTTTCTCCTCTGGGTCCCCACAGCACTCTGCCTATTACAACATACATTTTCCATCCTTTGTTGTTCAGCTGTTTGTTATTGGCCCAAGCTGCCCACTAGACTGATCTCTTAAAGGGAAAAGGGGAACCTTCACCTATGTTATCCCAACATTTAGCATAGTAGCAGACACACAGTGGGATGCTCTGGAAGGATTCCTGGTATGACTAAATGGTTCTTTGGTAGAAAGAGCCCTGTGCACATCTAGAGGATAGGCTGGATGAAAGGGAATCAAAGGGCAAAGATAGAGGGCATTTAAGAAAAGAGTCCTTAAGGAAACCCCTTTAGTGCCTGGGGGCATCCTTGATCCTGCTTTTTGCTGTTGTCCACTTGTTGCTTTCATTCATGGATAAAGCATTTTGTGAATTAAACATGCTCTTTCTTTTGTTCTATGAAACACAATCTAAAGCACTGTCAGATGGCAGGGTGTTTTTCTCAAAGCATTTGTTGAGTCTAAAAGCAGCTACACATGCTTCACTTATAAAAGCAAAATACTTTCAAAATATCTTTTATTTCTGTTTGAATTGAGAACATAAACCTTTTCTCATGCTTGTCTCTCCCATCCTCCACCCTTTGCCTTTGCTCAAAGTATAAGCTAGTAAACATGGTCAACAAAGTATTTTTTTTCCAAGTCCTCGGTGGCTGCAAGAAACACAGACATATGCAAGTTTTCTCAAGTAATAGGGCTAGCATTTTTAAGGTGCATATAGATTGGAGCTGAAGCCAAGATGCCCTCAAAGTCTTACATTCTTATCTGTTTCTCTCTCATTAGCTGACTGAGCTCTATATTTCTCATAATGTCTCCTCTGTAGATAGGCTCCATTTGCCTCTTGCTCCTCCTCCCCTACATGTCTCTTCTCTTTTCTCATATCTACTGCGTACCTATAATTTCTTTTCTTTCACAACTTCAAGTGACCAATCATGGCTACCCCAGATGCTGACTGCCTTATGACGTTTAAGTTTCAAAAACATATGCCTCCCAATAGCCTCTGGTTCATAAAAATTTTAATTTTTCCATAAATGTATTTTTCAAATTAATTTTTAGCAGATTTGATCCACAGATTGGTTAATTTCCCATAACGCAATCATGAGTCAGTCCTATATTGTAACTACCTGTCAGTTATTGTGTATGTGTGTGTGTCCGACTCTTTGGGACCACAGGGGCCATAGCCTGCGAGGCTCCTCTGTCCATGGAATTTTCCAGGCAAGACTACTGGTGTGATTTACCATTTCCTACTCCAGGAGAGCTTCCCAACCCAGGGATCGAACCTGCATGTCTTGCGTCTCCTGAATTGGCAAGCAGATTCTTTACTACTGCCATCTGGGAAGCCCATCAGTTATTACCACTAGGTTATTTATTATATGTTTATGTTATAATATATATTATACTTCATTCTATTCGTATATTTATTTTAAAATATAAATGTAATATAGTTATTACTACTAGGGCAGAGTTAAATTTTCTCTTATTTTCCCCAGAACCTAGCACAATTCCTGGCACCCTATAGGTACTCCAGATATTGAATGCATGGATAAATGAGGCTCCTGACACCCTTGCTTCTCACTCACCCTCTTCTAATGCACCTTCAAAAAAGTAATCATTCCAGAACACCAATCAAACCATGATAGTCCCTGTTTAAAATTACGAATGACTTTTATCATCCAAATCAGTATGAGGGTATTTATTGCCTACTTCTCTAGCTTTATCTCCCCCCAACTCAATTTCTTGTCCTTATATTTTTACAAAGCCAAAGTCATTCATGAAATATGCTGTTCCATGTCTTGCCTTTGTACATGGAAGAATCAATAGAAATGCAAAGTATAGGACAGAGCGAGGAGGGTCTTGGAGATAGGTTGATAAGATATCTAAATGCTTTAGGAAAGGAAAGTGAAAGTTGCTCAGTTGTGTCCAACTCTTTGTGACCCCATAGACCATACAGTCCATGGAATTCTCCAGGCCAGAATACTGGAGTAAGTAGCTGTTCCCTTGTCCAGGAGATCTTCCTAACCAATGGATTGAACCCTGGTCTCTCTCATTGCACGTGACTTCTTTACCGCCATGGATTAAACCCAGGTCTCCGTCATTACAGGCAGATTCTTTACCAGCTGAGCCACCAGGGAAGACCAGGAATACTGGAGTGGGATTGTCCCAACCCAGGAGTTGAACCAAGGTCTCCTGCATTGTAGGTGAATTCATTACCAGCTGAGCTACCAAGGAAGCCCCTAAATGCTTTAACTAATGCATAAATCTCACAAAACTTACCACTGCCTTCTACATAATAAGCATTTGGTATGTTCTTATTAGAGTGGATTAAAAAGTGGCATTCATGTTTTTATCTTGCCTAAGATCCAGTAGGAATGAGTGAATGAAAGAAACCTAAAAGGATGAGTTCATTGGCACAGGAACAGTTTCATCTTTTCTCAAACTCAATAGCTATTATTGTGACTAACAAAGCGACTCTTATGAGTTGAACACTAACAAGAAGTAATGAGTGTTTATGATGTCATCATAAATATTTATAAAAGGGACATGATGCAGTGTTTTATGAGATGTAGATTATGAAAGGTTAGACTGTGAATGTTCATTTAAATTATGAAACACCTGAAACTTGTATAGTGTTTTCTGATTTACAGAGCACACTCACATTGATTATCTTATTTAAATTTCAATTTCTCAACCTCCATTGGACCCTTATCTTCAGAGTGTAAACATTCTATAATATTTCCATCCTTAAGGTTGCCTCTCTGGACCTCATATTCTCCATCAGAAACAATTGCTATGTTTCTTCTTTTTTACAGCAAAACCCATGAGCTGTGACTGTCTCCCTCTGCTTTCTCATCTGACATTCTCTCCTTAGTCAACTCAGATCTGATTTCCATTCCCACAACTCCACTGAAATTGCTTTTATTCAGAGAATTAGGAACCTATACCTTATCTGTTTACTCCCTCCTCTTCAAAACATTCTTCACTTGTCTTCAGACACAGTATATTGCCCTGGTTTTCTAACTACTCACTGGCTCATCCTCCTTCTCCATCTTGTCATAGTCTACACTTACTCCTAAGGTAATCTCAACCAAATCCTGGTTTTTAATATTGTCTGTAACCCACATTAATATCTTCAACCCAGTTTGCTCCTTAAGTTTCCAAATTTGTGTATCCAAGAGTCTTCTCAACTCTCTCTCTAGATAAGCATCTCAAGCTTGCATTTCTCAAGAAAAATTCTGGAAAATCCTGTTCTAGTACTAGTGCTCCCCTTCTTGAGAAGTGTACTAAATTCATCCAGGTGCCCTAGCCAACCATCTAGATGTCATTGTTAATGCCTCTTTCTTCAGGCCCAATATTTCATCAATCAGTGAGTCTTCACTGATTCTATCTTATGATGTTACATGCAATCTGACTACTTATTACCATCTCTGCCTCTACCAATCTAGGCAAAGCCAACATTATCACCAGCATGGACTTCTGAAATACCCTTCTAACGGGGCTCTCTGCTCCCTTTCTTTCCCCTAGTTATTCTGTTCTCCACTGAACTAACAGCCAAGGTAGTCGTTTTAAGTGTGAAACCACTCAGGATTCCTTTCTTATTCTATTTAAACTAATAAAAATAAATGAATAAATAAATAAATAAATAGGAAAAAAAAAAAAATCACAGTCTCTTTCAGAACCTATAATGTCTACTTCTTCCTTTCCAGGTTTACTTCTACCTTAAGATATTGGCACTTACTAGTCCTGTCTGGAATATTCTTTTACCACATTTTCCCATGATTCACTACCTGAATTCCTTCTGATTTTACTCAGTTATCCTCCCCCACAATCCATGTCCCTTAACTCACTTTGTTTTTCCTTAATCACATACTTGTCAATATATAATATATTTGCCTAATTCATTATCACCCCTATATTTCTCAGTAGAACATCAGTCCAGGCATTGTATTATTTCAAGAGGCCCAACAAGTATTTGCTGAATGAGAGAATGAGACTCGAATATAAATCCTTTGATTAGAGATTGAGTACTTTTTTCCCTAACCCTAAAGAAAAGTGATCATCTTTGCATTTTTTGATATCTCCAGAATATTCTGAGGAAACATTTTGAGAACCTTGACTTCAGATTCTTCTAGATAAATGAGGATTCGTTGTATTAGTGCAATGATGTAATTGCAGTTTGGGTTGGTGTGGTGCAGGCTTGTGATAGGAATATCGGTAGCATTCCATTGGCTCAGTCCCCTCACACTAATGCTCCACTGTGTATATCTTTGCATAATGCCAAAAGTGGCAGGAAAAAAAGCATCTTTCTAAGAATTCTTAGATTTAAAATTTTGACACTAGGTACAGTGTATTATTTCCACGTTACAGATGTAAACCTTTCTCTAAGTTACAGAGAAATTAAATTGTTTGTTACCTGTTAATTGGAAAAATGTGATTTGAATTTAGATCTGTGGGTATCTGACTACTGCCCCCTCCTCTGTTGTCCACCACATCGCATTGCCACAGCTCTCTACTCCTCTAAAGGAGCTAGCACTGAGCCAATACTTTAACACCGGCACAGTCTGCTTAGGGATTTGTTATTGCTGGTATTCGTTTGCTTTTTGAGGGAGACAAGTATCGAGTATAGTTATAGAGAAAAATTTCTAGCTATCCAAGTGGCCCCACACAAACCTCTGCTTAAGTTTCTTTATTTGCAAAATGACCAAGTTGGATTCGGTGACCTCTGAGATAATTTTTTTCTCATGGAAAATTTTCTAAAGATCTTAGTGCCTCTGAAGATCTAATTATACTGACTGTGCCTCTGAGATTTATTTAAATATGAAAACAAAGAACCATCAAGAGGAGGTTCTCCATTAGCCTTCATGATCAGAAGCCAAGTTGGCTTCCAGCCCTCCAGCAATAACTCCAGAATGGTGCTGTCAGAACATCAATATGTTATTATTTCCAGATCAGAGTCCTATCCTAAAGTACACATGTGCACTGTCAGGAAGGAATTTAAAAATATCCAGGTACATCGGATCTTTTGAAAGATGAAAGACCCAGTTCTTTTCTTTTCTTGAAAATTATACTACATACTCCCAAATCATAAAAACACATTATTTTGGAATGGTTCCTCTGAGTACCTTTCTTGGCATTCAAATTGGGTGCTTGACAACCCCCACAGAACATCTGGAGCTCTCTAAGTGACCACACTGAGAGGTGAAATCAGTGTGGTGAAGCTCATTTCAGCACAGACATGCACAAACAGGCACAGGTGTGAAAACTTGAGCAGAAACACACACACACACATGCACACAGAGTGGCCTTTGTTTTCTTTGGAATCTGTTCTTAGACTGGGAAATTGTCTCCTGTGGACGCCTTTGATATCAGCCAAGTCTAAAGTATTGGGATCATCTTACTCTGAGTGTATTTGTAGCTTAACACTCTATTCTTTGAATAAGAAAATCAGTTCATGTTTTTAGAATCTTTTTGCTAAAGAGATTTGCTACAGAAACTCAAATTATTTTTCAATTCATATTTATATAGTCTTTTATTGTTTACCAAGGGTTTGCATTGCAAACTAAGTTGTCTACCAAACCTGTGAAGGTGGTGGTACTATTATGTATGTGCTGTGCTTAGTCACTCAATTGTGTCCGACTCTTTGCAATCCCATGAACTATAGAGCGCGAGGCTCCTCTGTCCATGAGGATTCTCCTGGCAAGGATACTGGAGTGAGTTGCCATGCCCTCCTCCAGGGGATCTTCCCAACCCAGAGATGAACCCAGGTGTCCCACATTGCAGGTTTCTTTACCATCTGAGCCATCAGGGAAGCCCCACTATTAAAGATGAAGACTCTGATGGTATCCATGACTCATCCTGGGACATATAGCTAATAAATGGTGGAGCTTCTGATAGCACAGAGCAAGAGCTTTAAAGCCAAGTATATCCAGGCTGGATTCCTAAGTTCTCACAGTGGTTATATGACCTCCAGTGGGTAACTTCATCTCTTGCATCTTTGATTCCATTATCTTAAAAATGGAGTTAATGATATCAAAATTACATAAGCTTCTTTGGAGAATTAAATAAGAAACCATATAAAGCCCTTAACACTCATCACTGCCAATGTGGGTACTTATCAATGCCAAGTAGGTCTTCATCATATGACTCTAGTTTTAATCCAAGAGCTTTTACTGCTGAGAAAAACAGTGCTCTAGTCAGAGTTGGAATCATGGGGGCCTTTGTAATCTCCACACTTTTATTGCATTGAATGGTCAGGGCTGAGGTGCTTTGAGACTCTAAGGATTTTCCACAGCCTCAGTTTACACTTAATTGAAAACTAATGCATGGGACAAGCTGTGCTGTCACAAAGTTCTTTAGTGCTAAGGTTCATGGACTTATCTACTTTGCATTCTGTCATTCTGGTGACACTTTAACATCACACACATGTAGACCCTAACCATCTGTGCTCCCAGGCAAGGGTAAGCAGCTGTTCCATAGTCTGTTGATGCTCCCATCTGGGATTAGTATCTAACAGAGCAGGTACATTTTGTTAGAACATAAATCAGACCTCAGATAAACCAACTAGTTTCCCTCTGTTCTGTGACTATAGATCTCAGCTTGCTGCCCAATCTATCCTGGTTTCTGGTCACAGTGCATGGATGATGTGGTGCTGGACCCAAGGTAAACTGAGAAATGACTCAAGGTTTACTAGTAATTAGGATAATGGATAGATGAATTACCTATTGTGTTCCTGTTTGTGAGACACAGAAGACCCAGTTCAACATAACTTGAAGTCAGTTAGCCATACTGTAGTTATGGGTAATTTATCGAACTTCTCATGGTTTCAGTTTTCAATATTTTAAATGGAGGTAATAATATGGAGATGTTATATGGATTAAATGACAATAAGTTCAAAGTGCTTACGTAACCCAGTGTTTGTCATACAGTAAATAGTCAGTGAATATGAACCATTTTTATTGCTATTGATTTTCTTGTTGAGGCTCAGAAGCAAAACACAACTTCCCATATTTATAATCACCATGAAAATTTTTTCAAGCAGTTTATTTATAAGCATTCTCAAGAACTATAATTTCTTACTAGAAGAGCACAACTTTTAAGTAAAATAAAAATTGTGCTCAAATTTCTTTACTGCTTCCTACTAGCTAAAGGATTGAGCAACTTAATTCTCCGTGAGATTAATCTGCATAATGGAATTAACAATACCTTCCTCAAATGGTATTGTGAGTGGTAGATAAGATTGCTTGGGTGGCAATACCTAGCATATGCCTGATACACTGATGTTTGTTGAGACTGGATCTGGATCTCAGTTTCCTTATCTATAAAAGGAAAATTAGATATTTACCCCCAGAAGACTGTAATGAGGATTAAATGCAACAAAATATGTGAAAGCACTTTGTAAAACTCCAAAGTACAATGAAAAGGTATTATTTCATCATTATTATTAATCTCATTACTATCATTTAAAACAATAATACTATTACTAATATAAAAATAATAGTAAATAATTAATTATAATAAGTAATAATAATTATTGTTTATTACCACTGTTAATCATTATTGTTATTTTTACTATTTCTAGGTCAACTAGTATAGAGTCTTTTTTTCATATCAAATAAATCCTACCCATGTAAGGAGATGGCTTGAAAATAATTTTTCAAATTCTTTAGCCCACAAGATTTCATTCAGAGCCACATTTATTGAAAGATACTTGAACCAATAAAATCACATTTCAGTATGTAAAATTGTGAGTGAAATGCATTTTTTGGGTTTCCCTGGTGGCCCAGACGATGAAGCATCTGCCTGCAATGTGGGAGAACTGGGTTCAATCCCTGGGTTGGGAAGATCCTCTGGAGAAGGAAATGGCAACTCATTCCAGTACTCTTGCCTGGAAAATTCCATGGATGGAAGAGCCTGGTAGGCTACAGTCCATGGGATCGCAGAGTCGGACACGACTGAGCAGCTTCGCTCTTTTTGAAATGATTTTTTAATGTCATTGAAAAAAACTAGTGAGGTTTAAAATTAGTGAAATAAAACTAGTGTGCCCTATTTAAGTACTTAAAACTGCCTAGCTGCCTTTCACACTTCAGATTTTCAGCACCAGTCTGGGAAGATCTGTACCAGGCACTGGTGCATGACTTATTACTGAATGAAAAACAGCCTGCCCAGGCAAAGTTGTTTGGTGTCTTTCATGCTATGAGCTGCTGATGGATGGCCTACATGTCTCAATGCTATCAGTTAACATTTTTTTCCCCTGTAGCTTTTCCTCCTTGTGAGCCTTAAGCACAAATTTTAAGATGTGTTGGTCTGTAAGTATGCAAGTCTCTGCCATTATTTTTCTTCCATTTATTTCCTGATGTAGCCCAGCCCCCTCAGCTGGAAACTGGGGTACACTCTATCACTAAGACATGCTTTAGTAGAAATCCAAAAGAAAGCCACTTTGCAGGCATAATCCTAGAGTAATGCATTTTGTATGTACATTCTTTTTTTCCCGTTGTGAGGAATTTCTACTACCAGTAGTTTAGCTTTTATGAAAAGATGAACAATCTCTGTTATAGGTAGCAGGGCTTCCTGCACTTGAAATACAGAGTCAGAGGATTTAGGTTTGGACTCTGGGATGTTCTAGCAGAATGACAGTGAGCTTAGTTTCTTCAACTTACTTGTGAATTCTTGTGTTGCCACTCTCATTAATTATGCCCTTGAGCTTCGCTGAGATCATGAACTTTTGTGCTTCCCGGGACATCATTAAGAAGAGGGAAGACAATTATTAGAATGGGAGAAAATATTTGCAAATTATATATCAGATAAAGAATTTATTTGCAGAAAATATGAAGAATTCTCACACATTAGCAAAGTAATGCTCAAAATTCTCCAAGCCAGGCTTCAACAGTATGTGAACCGTGAACTTTCAGATGTTCAAGCTGAATTTAGAAAACGCAGAGGAACCAGAGATCAAATTGCCAACATCTCCTAGATCATCGAAAAAGCAAGAAAGTTCCAGAAAAAACATCTACTTTTGCTTTATTGATTATGCCAAAGCCTTTGAATGTGTGGATCACACAAACTGTGGAAAATTCTTCAAGAGATGGGAATACCAGACCACCTGATCTCCCTCCTGAGAAATGTGTATGTAGGTCAAGAAGCAACAGTTAGAAATGGACATGGAACAACAGACTGGTTCCAAATAGGAAAAAGAGTACATCAAGGCTGTATATTGTCACCCTGCTTATTTAACTTATATGCAGAGTACATCATGAGAAATGCTGGGCTGGATCAAGCACAAGCTGGAATCAAGATTGCTATGAGAAATATCAATAACCTCAGATATGCAGATGACACCACCCTTATGGCAGAAAGTGAAGAACTAAAGAGCCTCTTGATGAAAGTGAAAGAGGAGAGTGAAAAAGTTGGCTTAAAGCTCAACATTCAGAAAACTAAGATCATGGCATCTAGTCCCATCACTTCATGGCAAATAGACGTGGAAACAATGGAAACAGTGACAGACTTTTTGGGGGCTCCAAAATCACTGCAGATAGCAACTGAAATTAAAAGACGCTTGCTCCTTGGAAGAAAAGCTATGACCAACCTAGACAGCATATTAAAAAGCAAAGACATTACTTTACCAACAAAGCTCCATCTAGTCAAAGCTATGGTTTTTCCAGTAGTCATATATGGATGTGAGAGTTGGACAGTAAAGAAACCTAGGCGCTGAAGAATTGATGCTTTTGAACTGTGTTAGAGAAGACTCTTGTGAGTCCTTTGGACAGCAAGGAGATCCAACCCATCAATCGTAAAGGAAATCAGTCCTGAATATTCATTGGAAGGATTCATGCTGAAGCTAAAACTGAAACTCCAATACTTTGGCCACCTGATGTGAAGAACCGACTCATTGGAAAATACCCTGATGCTAGGAAAGATTGAAGGTGGGAGGAGAAGGGGATGACAGAGGATGAGATGGTTGGATGGCATCACCGATGTGATGGACATGAGTTTGAGTAGGCTCCGGGAGTTGGTGATGGACAGGGAGCCCTGGTGTGCTGCAGTCCATGGGGTCATAAAGAGTTGGATGTGACTGAGCGACTGAACTGAACTTAAAACAACAATAAAAAGTCAAATAATCCAACTTGAAAACAGGCAAAGTATTTGAATAGACATTTTTCTAAAGAAAATGCACAAATGGCCAAAAACCACATGAAAATATGCTGATCATTATTTATTAGAAAAAGGCAAATCAAAACCACAGTGAGATACCTGTTCACACCCACTAAAATGGCGATAAAAAAGATAAGCAATAACAAATGTTACAGAGGATGTAGAGAAATTAGACTCCTCAGACATTTTTTAAAAAATTTTATTGAAATATAGTTGTTTTACAATGCTGTGTTTGTTCCAGGTGTATAGCAAAGTGATGCAGTTATACATACACAGACATATATCTATATTTATATCCTTTTTTAGATTCTTTTCCATTATACACTAATACAAGATATTGAATACAGTTGTCTGTGCTGTATAGTAGGTCCTTGTTAGTTGTCTACTCCACATATAGTAGTGTATATAATCCCAAACTCTTAATTTATTCTTCCTGTAAGTTTGTTTTTTGATTCTATTTCTGTTTTGTAAATAAATTCAACTCCACATTAAGTGCACATCATATATTTGCTGTTCTCTGTCTGACTTAAACTGCAATAATTTTGACTATTTCTAAGTCCATCCATTTTGCTACAAATGGCATTATTTCATCCCCTTATGGCTGAATAATATTCCATTGCATACGTGTACCATACCTTCTTTATCCATCCCTCTACTGATGGACATTTAGGTTGCTTCCTTGTCTTGGCTATTGAAAAAAGTGCTGCTATGAACATTGGGGTGCATGTAGTTTTTCAAAGTATAGTTTTCTTCACATATATGCTCAGAAGTGGGATCTCTGGATCATACAATAGCTCTAGTTTTAGTTTTTAAGGAATTTCCATACTATTCTGCCTAATTGCTGCACCAATTTACATTCCCACCAATATAGCTGGGGAAGCTTCAGACATTCCTGATGACCCTGAAAAATGGTACAGCCATTTTGGAAATGATTTGAGTATTCCTCAAAATGTAAAGCATACAGTTATGATATGACTCAGCAATTTCACTCCTAGATATATCCAGAAAAAATGCAAGCATAGTTTTGCCCAAAAACTTTCATGTGAGTGTTCATAGGAACATTATTGATACAAAATAGCCAAAAAGTGGAAACAAGAGAAATGGCAATCAACATATATTCATCTCTGTGATATGTGCATAAATGGAATATTTTTAGCAAAAAAGAGGAACAAAGTACTGATACATGCACACCATGAATGAACCTTAAAAACTTTATGGTATAAGTGAAAATAGTTACATATTATATGATTACAGTTACATGAAATTTTCAGAATAGGCAAATCCACAGAAACAGAAGGCTGGTTAGTGATTGCCAAGGGCTAGGGAGAGAGGTAAGTGGAGATGAGATTTCTTTTCAGTATGATGAAAATGTTCTAAAATTGGGTAATGGTGACGGTGGCACAACAGTGAATAAATTAAAAGATTTTGAATTGGACACTTGATAAAGTTGAATTTTATGGCATGTGCATTATATCTCAATAAAGCTGTTATTTAAAAAAATAAGGAACGTAAGTTTTTGGTAATCCTATGGAATTGAAACAGAATATAAGGTACCTTTCTTTTCTGTTTCTAAAAGTAAGAGCATAGTCTCTTGTGGTAGTTGTGGTGGTGAATTAGGCATATATCTTTCAAATTCCCCTTATCAAGTTTTACTAGATCAGCTCAGTTCAGTCACTCAGTCATGTCTGCCTCTTTGTGACCCCATGGACTGCAGCACACCAGGCCTCTCTGTCCATCACCGACTCCGGGAGCTTGCTCAAACTCATATCCATCAAGTCGGTGATGCCATCCAACCATCTCATCCTTTGGCGTTCCCTTCTCCTCCTGCCTTCAATCTTTCCCAGCATCAGGGTCTTTTCCAATGAGTCAGTTCTTCACATCAGGTGGCCAAAGTACTGGAGTTTCAGCTTCAGCATCAGTCCTTCCAATGAATATTTAGGACTGATTTCCTTTAGGACTGACTGGTTGGATCTCCTTGCAGTCCAAGGGACTCTCAAGAGTCTTCTCCAACACCACAGTTCAAAAGCATCAATTCTTCAGTGCTCAGCTTTCTTTACCGTCCAACTCTCACATCCATAGATGACTACTGGAAAAACCATAGCTTTGAACAGACAGATCTTTGTTGGCAAAGTAATGTCTCTGCTTTTTAATATGCTGTCTAGGTTTGTCATAGGTTTTCTTCCAAGGAGCAAGCATCTTTTAATTTCATGGCTGCAGTAACCATCTGCAGTGATTTTGAAGCCCAAGATAATAGTCTCTCACTGTTTCCATTGTTTCCCCATCTATTTGCCATGAAATGATGGGGCTGCCATGATCTTAGTTTTTTGAATGTTGTGTTTTAAGCCAGTCTTTTCACTCTCCTCTTTCATTATCATCAGAAGCTCTTTATTTCCTCTTTGCTTTCTGTTGTAAGGATAGTGTCATCTGCATTTCTGAGGTTATTGATATTTCTCCCTGCATTCTTGATTCCAGCTTGTGCTTCATCCAGTCTAGCCTTTGATAATTTTATATTTCCTGCATAATCTGAAAGCAATCCTTTTTAGCATTTTCAAAAGCCATCATGCTGTCTGATTGTTGAATAAACTACATTCCTCCATGCTGCTCTCTTCTGTTTAGTCCTTCTCAACAGTTATATTCCTCTCTAAACCACAAGAGAAAATAAAGGCTTTTCCTATAGGAGATCTACCGGAGCATTCATCCTGACCCAACATATATTTTCATAAAAATTTTCATAAAAATTTGTTTAATTATGAACTGGGCCAACTACCTTCTTTGTTGTTAGCTATAAGCTTGTGAATTAGCACTTGTTTTTATTCATTTATTAATGAATTCATTTTTCAACAAACATTAATTGAGCACCTGCTTTGTGCTAGGTAATAAAGTAGGTGCTGGCCGTGAACCATCAGGAATCTTGTTTCTCTTGGAGTCACACTGTAGTGGGAGGATACAGAGGATACGAACATTAAACAAATTAGGCATGTGAGAAGCTGATGAATGCTGTGCACAAAAACAACAGCGCAAGGTAGAGAGAGTGCCAGGACTCGGGTGGTCAGGGTAGGTCTCGGTCACAAGGCCAAGAGAATACCCACTGAAAACTTCTTGAGACAGAGGCATACCTGACAAGTTTTAGGAACATCAAAGGGCCAGCACAAGTTCAGAGTGAGGAAGAGGGTGCCTAGTGAGCAGCAGGATTAGGAAGACCATGGGAATTTTATCTAAGCCCTTCTACACCATTGGAAGGGCTTTGACTCCCAATTGGAATAAAGGGGAACCAACTGAAAGGTGCTGGGCTGATGAATAATGTGACCTGAGTTAGGTTTTCAAAGAATTACCCTGACTACTGTTTTGACAATAGACTGTAGTGGGGCCAGGACACAAGAGGAAGTCTAGTGAGAAAACTGCTTTTCATGTTAAGCTTTGATCACCTGTGCATATATTTATATATGCTTATATATGTATATTTATACCTTACATATAAAAATTTATACCTGTAGCTTCCTTGCATAAAATGAATTCTGTCTTAAGGTCAGCTTCTCTGAGACATAGTGAGGCTTGGGTAGTTGAAATGTGAAGGCAAATCTGAAGTAATGAAACCAAATAGCCCTTTAGAAGCACAGATTTAGTTAAAATACAGGATTATTAAAGGATGTTAAATAAAACTAAGTCTTATAATAAGAGACAAAGGGGAAGCCATGAAGACACGTCTCATCTCCTCATTTGATTGCAAACCAGTGTTTGTCGGTATGAGCCTTAGCCATGATCACATTCCACTTGGAGATCCAGAATGCTGAGATCCTTGTCTTTTCGGTTGAATGTCTTTGGGGTATAATTTGTCACTCTGGGAGGTGCCTTTAGTTCTTCAGTGTCTGAGGATTTTTGAACCTGTTACTGCTGTGCAGTGTTAATAATGATCCCAGTGGCAGTTAAGGTCTATTGTATCTGCTTAAAGGCCAGTCTTCCTGGGCCAGAGGTGGAAGTTTAAATAGCCACTAGTATGCTTAGAGCAGTCAGGGATGTTGATCCCAAACCTGGGCAAAATAGAATTTGTATTCCAGTCACACTGTTATTTCTTTGTGTAACATAGACATTTTCTTTGCTCTGTAATCTCCTGTGATGAAAAGGACTTATAATCTTTCCGGGGTTTTCGCCTTTGTTGTGGTTTAACATATGTCATTCAGGAAATCTGACCCTGTGTGTTAGGTGTTCTTTCATCATGCTCCGAATGGGCTGAACAACACAGAACGAGTCAGACAGGAGGTTTGATAGCTCCAAACACAATGCAAAAGGTAGGAGAGAGGCTTGTATTTGATTAATCTGATCACTACCTCAGTTAAAAGAAAACCTGAAAACATGCTGACACATCACCAAGCATGGAGGAGACAATGCAAAATGAGAGAGAAAACAGAGGATACTGTTTAAAGGGAGATTTTTCAGCAATCTTAGCAACTCAGATGCTTTCCTTTTCTGAGGTAAATTGGAAGAAATGCTCCACGCACCACCATGGGAAGCTATCATTCACATATGACTGCAGATTGATTTTCTCATTTGATATCTAAAGGAAACTACTGATGATGTTCCAGTTGAATGCTTACATGTTGATTGCTAAGTCATTTGTATTTATATCGAAAATGATATCTACTCTGCACTGGGAAGTGGCATGCCATCGGAAAGAAAATTAAAAGGACAAAGAGCTAAGCAATAGCTATGTGGCAGCAAGAACACAGGGAGATTAATGAAATTGAACTAAGTTCCTGAGTGCTGGGATCCTGAGAGAACCCCAGCCCTTCAGGATGTTGCATGTTGGAGATTCACCTCCTCCCCGGAGACATTCATGGATATGGTAGGTGTTGGTAATGTTGTGAGCAACAAACTTTATCTGACAGTTTAGAAATGGAGCTGGGACATGGTTTCATATTTAAAATCACTGAATAATAAGAAATCAAATATAAGCCAAAAGACTAAGGAAAATATTATGCTTTGTAAAATCATGTGGTTTTTTTTTAGAAAAAATAATGAGTACCTTCATATATTAAAAGTTCTCTACATTATCTTCTTTTATTTTTATTTTTTTAGGCTATAGGAGTAGATAGTGAATTGAGTGAAATTTTTCTATAAGAATAAATTATCTGTTTTCCCAGGCCATGGTAAAATTTGTGAATGATATCACTTAGAGAATCATTTTTCTCTACTTGAAGTTGAAAGTAGACTTTCTAAAAAGCTTTCCTTTATTAGACTCTTACAAAAAGAAATATAAGAAAATGAACAGGTACTAGAAATTGTAAAGGTTTTTTAACCATTCTCAAATATATATACTTTTATGTGACTAATGAATAGTCACAAGATTTTTTAAAATCTTGTTGTTTAGAGCTATGGGAAGAGGTAAACTACTTTGCATTGTTTATGTATTTCATTGTCTATGAACTGTGTCTTCATTTTGAGAGTTAAGACAGTAAGAAACATGGAATTCTGGGTACATGGGAATCAATGTGTATCACAAACTAGAACAAAACAGCGCTTTATGTGATTTTTACACTGATTTTCCCTGGTGTCATCTCACAGCCCCATATCGACATATACATCAAAATAGAGAAATATGAACATACATTTTAAACATAGTCATTGCTTATTTGGGGATTTTATCTTCCAGCTCTCTGAATGCCAGGCTCTCCAGAAGACAGGAATTAGAGCTGGCATAATTTTTTGCCCAGTGCCCAGCATAGCCTCCAGGCAGTTCATTCAACAAATACATTTGATAAGTAAATCAGAGAAGAAAAATACTTTCAACTCTGAGCATAATTAGTTCTCATAAATCAGACCACAATTTTTCCTGATCATATTTTTATCCTACGGTCAGTTGAAAATTAAGGGGTCATAAAAGGAAAAGGAACTTAAGAGTTTTTAATCTTCCCATCAAAATGGAATTCAAAAGAGGTTTGGGTCAAAAAAGAACTTCTTTGACCCTATTTTAATATAACTTCAGTTGAAGGCAGTCATGAACTCTATGGGTATAACTTTAGTGGTCTGTAAAGAAATTTAAATGAGGTACTTTCTCAAAACTGGAAAATACTTGGTTAGACAGTTAAACAGGCTTCTTAATGCTTTCAGAGCTGTGATATACAACTAATGTCATTGTGAATTTCTAAAAGAGAATCTATTTGTAAAGGGAAAAAGTATTTTAAACTTATCTAACCACAAAACCTTTTTTGGGAGTGGTATGTGTTAGTCGGTCAGTCGTGACCGACTTTGCAACCCTATGGACTGTAGTCTGCGAGGCTCCCCTCTCCATGGGATTTCCCAGGCGAGAATACTGGAGTGGATGGCTGGGAGTGGAGCAAGCTACTAATATCTTAGTAGATCTCTGGGAAACAGTTTGCATGATGTGATATTGTTTCAATGAAATAAACACTGCCTAGAGAACCCATCAGTGTGGGTGAAAAATCTGAGCTTCATTGTTTACCAACTTTATGAGCTTGGGGCCTGTCTGAGCACTAATTTTCTTGTTTATAAATTGAGTTACAGTGCTTCCTTTGAAATGTTGTGACAGTTAAGTGGTGTGATGTGAATCACTTAACACCTTTCCTGGCACATATCTAGTACTCAATAAATGCTAAGTTACATTAAGAATAATATATGAAAAATATTATCAGTATTATGTGTCTGATTGCGATATTTAAATGAGATGAAAAGTACTTAGCGCAGGACCTGCAGTAAATAATTAGTTCAACAAATATAGGCCTTTTATCTCTTTATCTCATCACCTTATGTATTTATAAATTGGTGGTGTTTTGTTAAAAATCCAGTGGATTCCTTTTAGTTATGATATGCTGTTCAAATTAACTTTTAAAAAATTCCACTTAACTATTGATAGGGTTGATTCATTCATCTTTCCAGCATACATTTACTGAGTACTGTACTAGGCTTCTGGAATCTAAAGTTGTGTGACCATCAGATAGAGAAAACCCTCAAAAAAAATCACTGTTTATAAATAAATATGTTAAAACAATAGTGTATGCTATAGCCTGCTTTGGCTTCACCTCGATCAGATGGAGGCATGAAGAAGGTGACTCATAACTGGAGTTCTGATGGCTAAGTAGGCCATAACTAGACAGAGTCGGAAGAAAGACCTTCTAGGCATAACACAGCTGAGCATGATTCATTTGGGGCAAAGCTGTTGTTGTTCCAAATCATAAGGGGAGTGGTTGCCTGAGACAATGTAGAAAAGACAGATAGGAGTAGATAAGCATTCATGATGACTTCAACTTTATCCTGAAATCTGTGAGGGACCATTAAGGGGCTTAAAGTAGGGAAGAACATAGGTCAGTGTGTGGGGCCAGTCTGGAGGCAGAGACTGATTCGAGTATTTTCTCTGAAAGCAAAGAGCACTCCTATAGAAGTAGAATCGTACTCGATTTTGTAGGAAAGAATTCAGTCAAGTGCTGCTAAACACACAAAACTCTATTTGTGTTTATAATAATCTTTGAGATGACCCAATGACTCAGTCAATTTGCAATGATAAAAATGGAACTCACAATTAAACTGTTCAACTGTACCTTGTAAAATGTTTCCAAGTTCAACACTAAAGGCTTGGAAAGTTGCATTGAGTACCCTTATAGGCCCTCTACCTGGTAAGATTTATCTCTTTTTATCAACTCCTTAAGAGTTAAGTGTAAAGTTATTTTTCTAGTTGAGCTTATTTGACTTACATAATTTTTTAGTTATTTTACTAACATCTTTTGCCCTATTGAGCTATAGTTAATGGTGAATTCAATGAGAAAATAAAATTGAGCTCTACATTTTCAGTTACATTTTCAATGTTTAATTATATGTACACATCACTTAAATGCACTAGAGGAACTAAACTTAAAGGAACCCTAGGGGAAAACCTTTAGATATAAGAAAATTATTTTTATAGTAAAATTACTGTCTAATTTATTTGTTTTATGTACACATATTTGTACTAGATGGTTCCTTAAAACAGGGCACATATATTTAATATGTTTAGTAGGTGGGATTATGGGCTTAACTTTAACCTGTGTTGGCTCCCAAAGTAATCATATTAGAAGCTAAGTTACAGATTTGTAAATGTTTCCAGAAATCAGTATTTGTTTCTTCTTTGAAACAATAGAAAATCTATAGAGCCTGACAGAGTGTATTTGTCACTGCTAAACACCAGACAGAAACTAATGTCCAAGAGCTGATTTTTGACAGCCATTAGGCTACAATTCTGTGTGCAATTATGTTGTGAAAGATACTCTTTTTTTTTTTTTTTTTAAAGCTCAGAGAAGGCTCTTTGCTTTAATTACCCAAAAGAAAAAAGTGTGCCGAAGACTGGGTCCCTGTGATGAAGTTATAACAAAAGTCAGTAAAATTTGAATTCAAATTCACAAAAATTCAAATACATTATGTTTTACTAGTAGTCACTGATAGGTACAGAGAACAGAGAAACTCATTTCAATCAACATAGTTTATTTAGCTGGAATATAAACACCCACGCCTTCTAAAAGTATATATTCATGATTTTTTTTTCTGAGTTGTAGACATTATACTACTCCTGAGACTTTCACCATAGCAGTAGCAGTATGAGTGAATTTTGATAAGGAAAACTGTATATAATGTTTGAAGAATTACCTTACTTCTTCCTCCCTATGCTGTTTAAAGGAACCACATAACAGCATGCTCAGGCAAAAACACACATTTCTAAGTAAGACTAATTTATTGATCATCACATATTTGCTGTGCTCAACATGAAGCTAAGTGGTGGGGCTATGCAAGAAAAGTGTGAATGCATTTGCCTTAGATTTGGGGTAGAGAAATTTTTTTCCATGAAATCATGTCCTTGAAAAGTCAGTAGAGAAAAGTTCAAGAAGAAATGCCTTCTTATTTAGTATCAACAGCTATGTAGTACTTTGTATTATACACTGGTTGAAGGCAGATGGTTCAGTTATCAGTTTAGTAGAAGATCTAATATTACCCTGACAGTTGATTGCAGAAATGGATGTTAGCCTGCTCCTAAACGTTCCTCTATATCAGAAATGCAACTTCCTCTTTGATTGCATGATTGAATAAATGAATGCAAGGTTCTCTGAAGTGAAGATAGACTGAAGAAAAGCCTAAGACTGGAGACCACTGGCAAAGAAGCAGTCTGCTAATCTGATAGATAATGTCTTGAGAGGGTCCACTCTGCAAAACCACAGATCTGATACTGCAGTGGGACATGGCTTATGAGGACTTCCCGCTCTTAGACTACCCCCTGCCTTAAATTGCAATTCCCCAAAGGAATCTCTGTCCGCTGTGCCAGTCACAGTAACTTAGTCAGAGGGCTGACTTCCTTCTCAGAGTAACACAGTAATTTAATTTTCTTGTGATAATTAGAAGCTTGAAGAAAATAAACATCGTAACTAAACTCAACATCCAAATGATTATAGCACAGATAGAATTTTCAAAGATAATCAAGCTACAAAATTAGTATTTCTATCCAGGCTATTTGTATCACCTAATTAAAAGTTTGCTTTTGAATTGCCATGCCTGCCAAATTGGCTATTAGTTAAACAATGCCATTATATTTCACATAAAATAGTTTTATTTCAAGCATAGTCTTTCTTAAGTTTATGTCCAAACTTTGGTGCGGATTGTGTGCAAGGGAGCATCCAGTCATAGCTAACCTCGCAACTAATCTTTCTCTTCCTTATTACAGAATAAAACTGCATCCTGTCTTTAACTGTATATTCATTGAAGGTGTAACTTTATGCTCTGTCCTGGGTGGCCTGGTGATTCAATACTTACTAAGAATTTGTCTTTGCTAGTTCCTAACTTAGAGGAATTTGTCTTCCACTGAGACAGACATGTGTCTTCAATTAGAAGACAATCATAAATACCATAAAAGAGCTACAATGAAGCTCCATGCGGCCTTAGGAGAGCTAGCACAGTCTTCATAGAGAAGGTGATTGACCTTGGTCTGTTAGGATGACAAGAAGGCATTCCGGATACAGAGAAAAGCAAATCCAAAGGCATGAAGATAGATATGGGCATGACTGGCCCAGGGAAAGATAAAGTCTACACTATGGCTTATGTGTATTATTATATTTTTTCTCCATTTCTCCCACATCACCCACACCTCATGGGGGGATGGTGTGAACTTCATAAAGGCAGGGAATTTTGTGTTTGGTTAATGAATATATCCTACATGTGCAGAACAGTGTCTGAAGTGAAGTCGTTCAGTTGTGTCTGACTCTTTGCTACTCCGTGGTGTGTAGCCCACCAGGCTCCTCTGTTCATGGGATTTTCCAGGCAAGAATACTGGAGTGGGTTGCCATTTCCATCTCCAGGGGCTCTTCCCAACCCAGGGATTGAACCCCGGTCTCCCACATTGCAGGCAGATGCTTTAACCTCTGAGCCACCAAGTGTCTCAGTTCAGTTCAGTTCAGTTCAGTCGCTCAGTCGTGTCTGACTCTTTGCGACCCCATGAACTGCAGCACGCCAGGCCTCCCTGTCCATCACCAACTCCGGGAGTTTACTCAAACTCATGCCCATCGAGTCAGTGATCCCATCCAGCCATCTCATCCTCTGTCGTCCCCTTCTCCTCCTGCCCCCAATCCCTCCCAGCATCAGGGTCTTTTCCAATGAGTCAACTCTTTGCATGAGGTGGCCAAAGTACCAAGTGTCTAGCACATAGTAAATGGTTGATAAATGCTTAAACATTAAAGACTGCATGAATGTGTGTGTGTGTGTATGAGTTGTAATTGTGTGACTTGGGACTTAGGCATCTCCATGATTTCAAGTGACTCTGAAGAAACCAGCTTTGGTCTTTGATCTTCTTACCCCCTGGTGAATGCTTGACCTCAAGGAGGATTTTATTTTGAAACTAAAAGTCACTCTGTAACCTTTATTCTATAGCAACAGAGTTTTAAAGCCCTGAAAGAGCTTTTTTGTCATTGAGAAGTGTCAAAAGCTTCAGACAGGAATAAGTCAAGTTTAGGCTTGTGTCTATAGCATGTTGAAGCCAGATAATAAATATTCAGGCTCTGTGACATTTTAGGAAACCTTGTTCAAAAATGCTTAGTGTAGGCCTATGGTGTTGACTTCTAAGTAAGTAAGAGGAATGCCCTGTGGCCTTTCTTAATGGTGGGGTATGCTGATGGCTCAGTAAGCAAAGCTTTGAAAGAGTTGTCACAAGCTTCAGTAGGCATTCTTGCTGTGAAAAATCCAAAATATTTAGTCATATAGTTAAAAATAACTTTCTATGCTACAAAGAACCAGTCTTGGAATTACAATTCAGACTTTAAAACACTATAAAGTCTCATCACAATGCCTACAATTACTTTTTAAGACAGTAAAAGAAAGAGATGATCTATGCATCTCTTATTCTCTTATTTGTTATTCATTATAGTGACATATTCTGAAATTACCATGTAACGGTTTTCCCTGTCCTCCCCAAAAAACTTGAAATAAAATACTATAGTATATCACTTAGAAATATTAAATATTTGTGTGCTCAGTTGTTCTGTTGTGTCCACCTCTTTGCAACCCCATGAACTATAGCCCACCAGACTCCTCTGTCCATGAGATTTTCCATGCAAAAATACTGGAGTGAGATGCCATTTCCTTCTCCAGGGATTAAATATTTACTCTATGCCAGTTTAGGATACTTTTATACGTAGTTATTTATTCTTCATAATAAACCATGAGATAAGCTGTCATCCCTTCTTACAGATTAAATGCTGAGGCTTCTGTGTGTGTGCCTAGTCACTCAGTTGTGTCCAGCTCTTTGTGACCCCATGGACTATAGCCCACCAGGCCCCTTTGTTCATGGGATTCTCCAGGTAGGAATTCTGGAGTGGGTAGCCATTTCCTTCTCCAAAGGATCTTCCCAACCCAGGGATGAACCCAGGTCTCCTGCTTTGCCGGCAGATTCTTTACCATCTGAGCCATCAGGGAAGCTCCCTGAGGCTTGGATAGTATTAATTTGCCCATTTACATGGAACATCTTCTAAGCAGAATTTTAATACAAATTCTAGTCTGTATAACTTTAAAACTCTTACTCTTTATATCACATATTAAAGACAATTTATATAAGTATTGATTTCTTGATGGCTAATGGCATTGCTTTTAATTTAATTTATAAATTTATAAATATTTGCATTTTATTTAATGAATATATTTAAATTCTTTTGTGGCTTTTATTAACAGAAAAACAATATCTGTTCCCCAGTTTACTTAGCATATTTGGTACTTTTGACTGAAAATATTTTAATTGCTTACCAGAGCAACAGTCCACAAATTTTTATGGTACTCATACTGTGGACAAGAAGGTGCTATATAGGTATACTGTGTGCTGAAACTGATGTAAATAAGGGAAAGATCCCTCCAAGACCTTATATTTGTTTGGAAGATGAAGCATATATGCTCAATAACCTAGTTTCTGCCTGTCAATAACCTGTCAGAAAAAATCCAGTTTCATTTTTTACTGCTTTGATTAATTCAAAGTCACTGATTCATTAGTGTTTGCCAACCTTACCAGGGAAACTCACCCTGTGTATTTTTTTAAATATCAAAATAGCATCAAATGGTGAATTGGTCAATGCCAGACTATATAGGTATCTGCTCTGCCTACTTATTCTTTTCTTTTTTAACTGCACTTTGTATTAGTGAGACAAAGACAGTGAGACTGGACTTTGTATTAGAACACAGAATACAGTGGAGGCTAGGATCTGCATACTGAAACAAGCTGCATGGAGACGACCCAGTAGTATGGCATGAGAGTGAGATCTCGCCAGTGACAAAAAGGGCCATCCCTCGTGGTCACACACCAAAATGTGTTAGAAGGAAAGAAGCATACCATAGCAGATGCTCAATAAAAATAAACGAATCTGTTTGTTCACCATTAAATTTGCAAAGTCTAGGATGACACGGTTGTCAATCAATATTTGCTGAATGAATGAGTAAATGATCAAGGATGCTCAGATCATTTGGATACCAGTAGTTGTCAGTGAATGATTAATTAACTTCCTTCACAGACTGTCATGGACTTTGATCTCTGGCATCACTGCAATTCCTAGATTGAAATGGTAAGCTATACTATTCTTTAGAAGAACTGGGGACACTCAGAGTGTGTGGATTTTGAATCTGAATCTGATTCTCGAACTTCTAGTATCCTTTCTCATGGCTGCAGAATCCAGTACCTGTTTCCTCAATCAAAACAACATCTGGGGGAAAGAAATTGGACCTCATTGCCCAAGAGTCTCCCTAAAGATCCATCTTTGTTCTACAGGAAGAATTCTAAAATCTCTTCTTGTTAAAGACAGTCAACTGAAATGATAGATACTAATGTTTATTGATTCATTCAGAATTAAAAAAAAAAAAACAGGATGCCATTCTGTGCCTCGCTAGGAGATACATAGAAATAAACAATAGGTAGTCATTACTCTTCAGGACTCATACTTGGTTAGGGAATAGGAAGACATGTGAGCAAATGCATATCTTGCAATCTGGTTAAGTGTCTGTCATAATAAAAATGTGAAATAATAGGCATTAGATGGCAGCAAATATGGAAATATGAAATAGCACAGATAATTGTGAGAACTGAATGACACAAGTAAGAATTAAAGGTCCCATCAAGAGGATAAAGCTAGAAAATTAGTCAAGCTGCATAGCATATAGGATCTTCTGTGACTTGCACAATTTTTTTCCGTAAAAGCTTGGAGAAGTCATGGAAGTTTTTAAGCAGAGAGTGGCATGGCTAGATTGTTCTTTGAAACAGTGATTCCCAACCCTTTTGGCATCTGGGACCTGTTTTGTGGAAGACAGTGTTTCCATGGGCCGGGAGGAAGGGGTGACTTTCAGATGATTCAAGTGCATTACATTTATTGTGCACTTTCTTTCTATTAT
Organism: Cervus canadensis; assembly: GCF_019320065.1. Classification (NCBI taxonomy): domain Eukaryota; kingdom Metazoa; phylum Chordata; class Mammalia; order Artiodactyla; family Cervidae; genus Cervus; species Cervus canadensis. Next base: position 74,926,499 of record NC_057387.1, on the reverse strand, counting down.
TATTACATCAGCTCCACCTCAGATCATTGGGTATTAGATGCTAGAGGTTGGACCCCTGCTTTAAAGGGATGGTCTTGTAAGTAAAGCTCAAAGCAAGGGAACTGGTTAGGAGTCTATGTGGTAATCCAGGCAAGAGATGATTATTACATAAACTAGGTCCTCTGTGGCCAGATAAAGAGAAAACCAATTCAAGAAAGGTAAAAGAGGTAGACGCCTCCAGGCTGGGAGACCACTTGCTTGTCCATGACCTTGGCAAGGTTCGACCTCTTGCTGATTAGGTCTGATTTCCCCCAGCTGTGAAAGAGCCCCACTCTGCTTTTATTGGTAATGGTAGAGATGATTAGATGGGAAGGTAAGAATGATTCTCAAGTTGCCAGCTTGGTTTACCCCAGGGCATTTTGTGTTATTTTCTGCGTGTGTGTGTGTGTGTTTTGATTGCCTAGCATAGTACTTGGCACTGAAGCACAATAATACACATTTTAAAGAAACATCTAAAAATAATCTCTATCACATTTAGAATCCTTACAAGATATTTATTCATGTGTCATTTCATTTCATTATCATTTCGCAGATTGAGTCATTCAAGGACACGTATCTAGATGGAGCTGGGATATAAACCCACATCCACCAGGCCTTGGTGCCCATGTCATTACCATTATGCTGACTGAAAAGAATGGATACAGGGATGATGAATCTCATGGTGGGAGAAAATTTAGGGCTGGGTCAGTTAGGAAGCTCAACCTTGTAAATAGTATACAAGGTATTTGGTAGCTTTAGCTATTATTTATTGTCGGTTTCACAGCTAAATGAAGGAAAGGGGGTGGAAAAAAGAAACTTATTGTTGAAATCTAAATAATAAAGAACACTTTTGGTACATTATACTTGGGTAAACGTGACTAATTGTCAAGGCATTTGTTATTCTAGCTAACCTAAATTCTTAGTGCTGGGCTAAACACACGTTCTCTTTTATAGTCCTTATTGAAATAGTCAGTATCCTGCATCATGGCCTTTCCTAGTTTTGGAATCTGTTATTAGGTTAGAGAAATACACATCATATAAAATATTACCTGGTGTGATGCTTCCCAGATAATGGCAGTTGCTGAAGAATATTGTATATTTCTTGGTTTGGGCCATTTTGACTTTCTAGACTAAATGGCTGTGAATCTCATTCAGTTTGATCACATCACCATAAGACTGACTTTGGTATTTTCTCCCTGACTTTTACCCCTAGTTTTCACTCTCATCCACTTTGCACTTATTTTTATCACCAGTATTGTGTTTGCCAACAAATTTTCCAGAAATCAAGGAGAAGCAGGTCAGCAGTCAGTTTTGTTTTCTTCCTTCTGAGGAGAGTGTTCTATGCCTAGCTCTTCTAAGTAACTTTGAAAACAAAAATCTGTTCTAAGGGTGTATATTGGTTAGATTTGCTAAGATTAGTCTTCGGTGTTGTTAGTAGTTTAAAGTTGTCTTCTTTAAAAAGAGAGAGCGAGAGACAGAGGGATAGAGAGAATGAAGACCTTTACTTTAAAACTATGTAATTAGATTAAGTGCTGTATTTTTTTCAGATTTCAATATGCTATTTTATATTCAGGCAAGGAAGACTATTCCTAAAAAGACACTCTTAAAAGTCAGGAAATAATATGTTGTGCTTAACAAACACAAGAGCAGTGGGCTTTGTTTTCTTCTTTTTGGTTTTATTTTGAATGTTTTTGAAAGAAATGTGAATTCACAGGATGCTGGTTTCCTTTCTGTGGGTGGTTCCCTTGGTTTTGTTGTTGTTGTTTTCTAAACAATAGTAAAGCTTTGCTATAGATAAATAGATAGATACACCTATGTTTTCTCCTGGATATCTGGACATTTCTTAGAAACTGGCTGAAGTTTATCATTCAGCTTTTGTTAGTATTCTCGAAAGAGTCCATAATTTGTTTTGAATTTTTTATACAAAAAATATATAGAGAATGATCTTTAATAAGCTGATAATTGAACCATTAAAGGAAAGAACTCTCATATTTAAATTAAATATTTTAGTAAACATTCTCTTGTTTAATTTAGTTTTAATTGCATTATTAATTGTCATGAACAAGATATTCCTAGGAAAAAGCTGAGCAGCTCATCTAATTGCAGCTTTTACTGCTTTGAATGATAAAGTGTCTTTGATTTGGTGCTGAGCCAAGAGGGGTTGGTTGATAATATCTGTCTCAGATGTCACCCTGGGAGAAAAGAATAAAACCTCAGTAGACTTGGTGCATTGCAGCTGTCTCCGCTGCTCCAATTTCTCTGCCCCATTGACGTCATTGCGAGGTTTCAAACTAGTCTATGGTGTCTAGTATACCTGCAGAAAAATGAAATGAAGGAACAGAAAAACACTGATTCAGAACCCAGCCCTCACTCCAAAGACATAGCTGTTGTATTTTCTCAGATGATGGGAAGACTTTTTTTCTCCTTCCCCGCATTTAAAAAAAAAATTATTAAAATATCATCAGCTATCCAGAAATGTGGGAAAGCCTCAGATAAGGAATGTTGGATAAGCCCTTCTAAAATCAGATTATGTCTCAATGTCCAGGGTTTTGTCCATTTGTCCAGGGTTCTCAGATATCATAACCTGCATCCAGTTTGTCTCTACCATCAGGGATATCTAAAGCAGAAAGTGACCTGGGAAATGGCTTTCCTTGGAGGCAGGGCTGATCTAACTGCCCAGCTTAGTTCCAGCTCCCTGTCCTCTGGTCTCTCTTTATACATAGTCTTTTGTGTTGAGTTCTAAATGAGGGGTGACCAAAGATCATGATATGAGCACAGAGCACAGCTACTGTATTTTCTACGGAAAATGACAGACTCTCGTTGTTATATTTTTTTAAATTAATATAGCAAAGAGAAAATATACAAGAGGAAGTAAAAGACAAAAAATAACCCTTTGGCAATTTTAAAGCTAGTTTGTCAGCTTAAAACATTAAATATATGATAACTCTAAGCCTCAAAATAATTTATTATAGGGAATCTTTTCTACATGCTGTAACATAGCAACTTAGAGACTGGCTGAGCATTAATGTTAAAAATATGTGTCCAGATGCTGGTTTGTTTCTTTTCTTGGCCAATCGGACTGCTGGCAGAAGGCGAATGCCCTCCATTTCCCTTCTTAGGCACACCTGTCCTCCTACTCCACTAGGAATGGCAAAGCAGGACTCAGAAGTACCAGGAAGTTTCCATTTCTTATTGAGCCAACAAGCTGCATGACATGCAGTTGGAAAAACAACTGAATCTCTATACAACATTGGAAGTTTACAAAACAGTCCTTCCATTTTTCATTTTAAGTCTGACAACCCTTTGAGGTTAATAATATTCAGTTTAGTCACTCAGTCGTGTCTGACTCTTTGTGACCCCGTGGACTGCAGCACACCAGGCCTCCCTGTCCATCACCAACTTTCGGAGTTTAGCCAAACTCATGTACATTGAGTCAGTGATGCCATCCAACCATCGCATCCTCTGTCATCCCCTTCTTGTCCTGCCTTCGATCTTTCCCAGCGTCAGGATCTTTTCAATGAGTCGGCTCTTAACATCAGGTGGCCAAAGAATTGGAGTTTCAGTTTCAACATCAGTCCTTCCAATGAATATTTAGGACTGATTTCCTTTAGGATGGACTGGTTGGATCTTCTTGCTGTCCAAGGGACTCTCAAGAGTCTTCTCCAAAACCACAGTTCAAAAACATCAATTCTTCGGTGCTCAGCTTTCTTTATAGTCTAACTCTCATATCCATAGATGACTATTGGAAAAACCACAGCCTTGACTAGACAGACTTTTCTTGGCAAAGTAACGTCTCTGTTTTTTAATATGCTGTCTAGGTTGGTCACAACTTTTCTTCCAAGGATCAAGCATCTTTTAATTTCATGGCTGCAGTCACTATCTGTAGTGATTTTGGAGCCCCAAAATTAAAGTCTGTCACTGTTTCCATTGTTTCTCCATATTTGCCATGAAGTGATGGGACCGGATGCCATGAATCTTTGTTTTCTGAATGTTAAGCTTTAAGCCAACTTTTTCACTCTCCTCTTTCACTTTCATCAAGAGGCTCTTTAGTTCTTCTTCACTTTCTGCCATAAGGGTGGTGTCATCTTCATATCTGAGGTTATTGATATTTCTCCCGGCAATCTTGATTCCAGCTTGTGCTTCATCCAGTGCAGCGTTTCTCATGATGTACTCTGCATATAAGTTAAATAAGCAGGGTGACAATATATAGCCTTGACGTACTCCTTTCCCTATTTGGAACCAGTCTGTTTTTCCATGTCCAGTTCTAACTATTGCTTCCTGACCTGCATACAGGTTTCTCAGGAGGCAGGTCAAGTGGTCTGGTATTCTCATCTCTTTCCAAATTTTCCACAGTTTCTTGTGATCCACACAGTCAAAGGCTTTGGCATAGTCAATAAAGCAGGAATAGATGTTTTTTCTGGAACTCTCTTGCTTTTTTGATGATCCAGCGGATGTTGGCAATTTGATCTCTGGTTCCTCTGCCTTTTCTAAATCCAGCTTAATAATAATATAGTTGGCATCATTTTATAGATGAGGAGACAGCTTCAACCATGTTAAAAAGAAAAATAAAAGAATCTTGTCTGAGGTACTCATCTTGTAAAAGGCTAGGCTGAGATTGAAATCACAATTTTTGAAATTCTACCTTCATCCTCTGCTTTCCTTGTCATATGTGCAATGATATAGCGGTTTTTGATCCTATGGTGTCACTTTTGAAATCACTACAACTTGGCAGGTATATATTGACCATTTAGGGCTTCCCAGGTGGCACTACTGGTAAAGAACCTGCCTGCCTATGTAGGATACTTACAAGACATGTGTTTGGTTCCTGGGTCGGGAAGATTCCCTGGAGAACACTGCAACCCACTCCAGTTTTCTTGCTTGGAGAATTCCATGAACAGAAGAGTCTGGCAGGCTACAGTCAATGGGTTGCAAAGAGCCGAACACAATTTAAGTGACTTAGCATGAATGCTTTGACAATTTACCTTTTGTTTAAGGTAAAAGTTATGTAAGACATAGTTGTTGGCCTTAGGGAACTTAGAATATTGAGTATAAGACATGGATCCAAATATTACTAGGCAAAATAAGATAGCTATATAAGACAAAGTGATGTTATCTGATCAGTGTATCTGGAAGGAAGTAGCCTTTCACATAAATACCAAAAAACATGATATTTCCATAAATAAAGCTGGTGGGTGTGGCCATGTGGCCCAAGGGACCTGCATGAACAGAGTCAAATAGTCAAGATGGTCTGAGGATTGACAGGAATGATACAAAGGGTCTTATTTTGCAACTGAAGGCTGGGATCTCATCAAAGTTCAGTTGGAGTCATTAGTGATATACTTTAAATACCAGGGTGAGGAGCTTGTAATAATGAGACACTTGAATGCTTGCTGGACTGGATGAAGCACAAGCTGGAATCAAGATTGTTATGAGAAATATCAATAACCTCAGATATGAAGATGACACCATCCTTATGGCAGAAAGTGAAGAAGAACTAAAGAGCCTCTTGATGAAAGTGAAAGAGGATAGTGAAAAAGTTGGCTTAAAACTCAACATTCAGAATACAAAGATCATGGCATCCGGTCCCATCACTTCATGGCAAATAGATGGGGAAACAATGGAAACAGTGACAGACTTTAATTTTTTGGGCTCCAAAATCACTGCAGATGGTGACTGCAGCCATGAAGTTAAAAGACGCTTGCTCCTTGGAAGAAAAGTTATGACCAACCTAGACAGTTTATTAAAAAGCAGAGACATTACTTTACTGACAAAGGTCTGTCTAGTCAAGCTATGGTTTTTCCAGTAATCATGTATGGATGTGAGAGTTGAACTATAAAGAAAGCTGAGTGCCAAAGAATTGATGCTTGTGAACTATGGTGATGAAGGAGATTCTTGAGTCCCGTGGACAGCAAGAAGATCCAACCAGTCCATCCTAAAGGAAATCAGTCCAAAATATTCATTGGAAAGACTGATGTTGAAGCTGAAACTCCAATACTTTGGCCACCTGATGTTAAGAGCTGACTCATTTGAAAAGACCCTGATGCTGGGAAAGATTAAACGCAGGAGGAAAAGGGGTTGACAGAGGATGAGATGGTTGAATGGCATCACCGACTCAATGGACATAAGTTTGAGTAAACTCCAGAAGTTGGTGTTGGACAGGGAGGCCTGGTGTGCTGCAGTCCATGGGGTTGCAAAGAGTCAGACACGACTGAGCGGCTGAACTGATACTGATACTGATACCTGAATGGTCTAGTGGTTTTCCCCACTTTCTTCAGTTTAAGTCTGAATTTGGCAATAAGGCGTTCATGATCTGAGCCACAGTCCACTCCCAGTTTTGTTTTTGCTGACTGTAGAGCTTCTCCATCTTTGGCTGCAAAGAATATAATCAATCTGATTTTGGTGTTGGCCATCTGGTGAGGTCCATGTGTAGAATCTTCTCTTGTGTTGTTGGAAGAGGGTGTTTACTCTGACCAGGGTGTTCTCTTAGCAAAACTCTATTAGCTTTGCCCTGCTTCATTTCGTACTCCAAGGCCAAATTTTCCTGTTACTCCAGGTGTTTCTTGACTTCCTACTTTTGCATTCTAGTCCCCTATAATGAAAAGGACATCTTTTTTGTGTGTTAGTTCTAAAAGGTCTTGTAGTTCTTCATAGAACCATTCAGCTTCAGCTTCTTCAGCATTACTGGTCAGGATCACTGGACTTGGATTACTGTGATATTGAATGGTTTGCCTTGTTAATGAACAGAAATCATTCTGTCATTTTTGAGATTGCATCCAAGTACTGTATTTCGGACTCTTTTGTTTTCTATGATAGCTACTCCATTTCTTCTCAGAATCAAGTACTACATAAATGTTATCAATATTATCAAGTTGTGAATTAGGTTTTTTAGTGTATATTTATTCTGATAAAGGGTTTCCCTGGTGGCTCGGTGGTAAAGAATCCATCTGTTAATGCAGGAGACATAGGAGATGAGGGTTCGATTTGTAGGTCAGGAAGATCCCGTGGAGGAGGAAATGGCAACCCACTCTCATATTCCGACTTGGAAAACACTATGGACAGAGGAGCCTGGTGGGCTACAGTCCATAGGGTTGCAAAGAGTCTGGCACAACTTAGCCACTGAGTATGCACACACACATCTTCTTTGAGGTTATTTAGATGAGTGATAGAGCATAGGTGATTTGTCCTACATATCTAAAAGTCTCAGAACTTATTTATACTGCTGGTCTGTGGATTATATTAATATTACAAGTAAGATGTTTTTACCATGTGTACTTAAAAATTAGCAGACATTAAGACTCTTACCTCACATCCAAGCAAATGTGAACCATATAATTAGGTTATTATCCGTTCAATAGAAACCCTGAGGATTTTGATAATGACCACCTTTAATGTCTGCCTTTTATCAAATGGGAATCCAGATGGAAACTGAAGTGAGGAATTGAGAACATTACCTGGATAATTATCTTTGAGGAACTGTGTTAGTAAAAGTAAGAGGATAATAAAATGGCCTTCTTATGTTGATAATTACCCCCAACAAATTACAGATTTACTGAAAAAGTTTTACCCAGCAAGTAGTTACTGATGTGCCAGGCGTGGTGCCTGGAATAATTGTCTTTCTCTCTCTCTCTCAGACTCTTATATTTTATAATCCTTTCTGTCCAACTGAATTAAGATGAAACAAATAAGAGACAAATTTGATCAGTGACTTCTTTTTGCCTATATAATTTTAGTTAAAAAAAGCTATTTAGGGATCATGAACCTCTATTGTCTTGTTGCTTAAAATTTAGACTCAACTGATACAATGGAATTTTCTGACAAGCCTTTCCAGATTCCTCCCACCGTTCTTCCCGATTCTCCCCTGTCCTCTCAACCTGTACTGTCCTTTCTGCTCTCTCTGCCATGTCACATTGTATTTATCTATTTGTTTCTTTTAACTCTAGACCGTGAAACCCTGGCAGAGCACATAGCTATTTCCTTCATTCTTATATCCATGGCACTTAGTAGAGCCTCTGACATCGGTTGGCTCCACGGGAAATGCAGAAATTGTCAGTTAAACTGGACTTTTGGCCCTGAAGACATGGATTTCATGGCTTTAGGGGAGGGGAGAGGAGGTTTTCCTAAGAGAGAGCTCTTTTAGATCTGTTATGCCTAATGGAAAGGCTGTGTCTCTCATCACCTCTCAGGGTAACTTTCTGAGGGTTGAAGTGTATGGGAATAATAGTAACAACAACAATAACAATAGCACCTGTAGTTTACTGAGCTCTTAGTGTTTGCAAGGCCTGTACTAAGCATTTAACACATTATAATAATATCTTGGTCAACCTAGGTATATCTTCATTTTACAAAAGGGGAAACAAACAGGTTAAACTACTTGTCCAAGGCCACAGAAACATTAGCTGTTGGAAAAGTTAAGATTAACCTGTTTTTCTGCCTCTAAAGCGTACTCTTAAAGGGGGAAATTGGCTAGTGAGCATCAATCAAATCCATTAAAGAAGATATGGATTTGATATGGATTTTACAGAATATGGTAATTACATATGAATGGAATGACTTACGTATATGTCAGTGCAAGAAGATACATGATTTTTTAAAATTTATTTATATTGGAATATAGTTGATTATGTTGTATTAGTTTCAGGTATATAGCAAAGTGATTCAATTATACATATACGTGTATGTATTCTTTTTCAAATTCTTTTCCCACTTAGGTTATTACAGAACATTGAGCAGAGTTCCCTTTACTGTACAGTAGATCCTTGTAGGCTATCTATTTTAAATATAGTATGTGTACATGTCAATCTCAAACTCCCAATCTGTCCCCCCACAAAGAGAAAAGTCAGATGTTTCCACAACAAAGGAATTTCAAGTTGTCTTGTCTTTTAGCATTTGGATATATTTGGAAACATAATTGTTTTTAAACTTTCCTTTGGTTCTTTCAAGATGAAAAATATGGTTTTAAAAACAGACACTTATAGGGAGTCAAAAGACTTTAATTCTGATCTCAGCTTTGTATTCTGCTAACCTGTGTGATCCTGCACTAATGATTTAAAGAGTCTGATCCTGTTTCTTTGCTGTTGAATAAATGAACTGGGTGGAGTCATACCTTGGATTCATCATATCCCATATCTTCCTCTGCTATGCTTGGTTTGCTTCTGAGCAACCTCTGAAACTCAATATCAACTTAATTTGCTGACAAAAAACTTGTGGGGATATTTGTAAGGAGGATATTATTACTCAGAGCTTTATAATGACAATCTCCACTGGGGTTCTCCATGGTTTGGGGTGGAAATGAAATAATGAGTATGACAACATTTTATTAAATATTAGCACTTTCCTACATTAGGCATTTTAACCCTCATAAAAAATGATCAAAACAATTTTAAATTTTTTCTAGCTGACACTTGAAGGAAAACCATAAATTGTGATTACTGTTTATATGGAACTATTAGCAAAATGAAAGGGAGACGTTAGGTACTGTAACTTTAGCATCAAATGGTCTTTTGCCACAAAAAGATGCTTTCAGGGGCTGAAATCATCATAGTGATAGAGTTATAATGCTGAAAAGAACTTTGAGGAGCCATCTATCTGGTTCACCTTTCTGCCTGGGGCCATGTCATATTTGAGCTATAAAAAGAGATTAGAAATCATTTTTGTTTTTAAGGGCGATTCCATAACTTCCCCTGGTATCCTTCTCCAGTAACTGACAATCTCACCTGTCAGCAAATCATTTTTTAGAAGTAACCTAAATCTCTAGGGCTTCAGTTTGAATTCATTTTCTTCCATTCTTAGTGGTAAAACACAGCTGGCGTAATAACTCCTCATGTACATGAAGATTGTTATCAAGATGTTATTCTGCTCTCATCTGAAAGCCAAATTCCTTCAACCTTTTTTCATAAGTTCTTTTGCCTAACCCTTAATCACCTTCTTTTTACACATGTAAGCTCTCCCCAAGTCTTCATCTTCTTAGTTGTGAGTCCCAGGGTAAGGGTAATATATAACCACATATTTAGCATTTATACCTTGGGAATTGCTTAGCTGAAAGTCATGCATGAACTTGATAATTTGGATTTTGTTTCTAGTTAAGCTAACATATACTGAAAACTTTTCCTTTTAACATTTGAAAGGCAAAGCATTGTATTAAAGGCAACAGAAATTACAAGGGTGCACATTGCCTTAAAAATCTCAGATTTACAAAACCATAAACTAAAAACTAGTAAATTAAGAGCGACTGTTTTTAAAAAAATTTTTTGGCCATTTCCCCCACATCTGTATTCCCAAGCTAAACAGAAGTTTGATATAGTATGAGAAGAATAAACTGTGGTATCAACTTCAGTCTCAGTCCCTGGTGTAACTGGATTCAATGGGCAAGTATATTCTAACTTATAAGGTTTACTTACCTAGTATGTTACATATGATGATAATAATAAAAGTAGTGAATTCCTTGAAGGCTCAGACTGTTTCTTATTTTTTTTCTGTATCTCTCAGGCCTAGCCCAATTCATATTACTGACTAATGATCACTTAATGTTTGAATTTTACAGAAGAGTTGCTTATGAGAATTAAATGAGATTTATATATATGAAACTATTTTGTCAACTACTGAACTCTATATAACAGTGAGTCATTACTATTCATTTTTAAAGAGTCATTACTAGTAGTGAATTTTTAAAAAAAATTCAACTAAACTGATTTGTACTCATCTTTTCAGAACATTTCTGCTATCTGTGGTGTATCTTATAAAAATTTGATAAAGCTGTGTTTCCTGAAATGAATAATCAATAGTGCATAGCTTATTGGTTGGAGTTTAACCCTCAGTCTCTTCTAGTGAGAAATCTGAAAATGACAAATGAACTCAAAATGTGACTAAGGTGGCCTCCTGTAGCCAGCCTAGTCACCCTGGCACCAGAACAGAGCTACTCTGAAAAATTTATAGTTTTCTAGGGGTCCTGTGATCACTTCCCAGGTGGCTCAGTGGTAAAGAATCCACCTGCCAACCCAGGAGCTGCAGGAGATGCAGGTTCGATCTCTGGGTAGGGGAGATTCCCTGGAGAAGGAAATGGCAACCCACTCCAATATTTTTGCCTGGGAAACCCCATGGACAGAGGAGCCTGGTGGACTATAGTATAGGGGGTCGCAAAAGTTGTCCGTGACCTTCTGTACATTTCCCTATGTAGGAAAGAATATTAGTGATATCATTGACTGACAAAATCACCTAAAGGTTTAAATAACATTGTTTTGTTTATTAACAGCATTAAAGGAGTCTTTTAGGTACTTCACCTTCTTCTATGGGGAACATTGACAGAGGACCAGAGGAGTCATATAGAGAAAATTTTTATGTCAGAGACTTAAAAGTTTGACCATAGTTAGATCTTTCTAAAGAGCAACTTCCTCTATCTTTATACTTGACTTACAAACATTTGACTCAACAAGCTTGTGCTTGTAAATCAAAGTGATTCAGGTTGAGATCCTAGCTCTGCCATGTAAGTAGACCCTTGGCAAAATTACCCAGATCTTTAATCTGTTTTCTTTTCTGTGAAATGAGAAGTACGTTACCAAGTTCTTAAGTCTCTTGGAACTATTGGATCTTGGGGAATTTCATTACTTTCTTCATTTCTGTTATCCTTCTCTTTTTCCTGTCTTGTTAGTAAGAATTGGTTAGTTAATATGACTTATAAAACTAGTACATTCAATGGATTTTAAAAGACCCCTGCAAGAAGAGGCTGAAACTTTGATAAAGCATTTTATTGAATTTCTTCCCGAGAGGGCTGTTGATCACTTGATAATGACACAAAGCCATGAAGCTCCAGGAATATGTTCTTTTTTGAGGAACTAAGTTTAAAAAAAAAATTATATAAAAGTGAAAATTGATTACAGCCTACCAAGGCCAAACAGTATGGGGAAAAAATTCTGGACTAAGAATAAGGAGGCCTACATTTGGAGCCAGCTTTGCCACAAATTAGATAACCTTGGACAAGTCACTTTTTTTTTTTTTTACTGGATCTTAATTACTTCATCTTTGAAATGAGAGAATTATATCCAAGGCCTTCCTGTATCAACAGACTAGGTACTGAGATTAAGACATTGTTACTCTTTCAAAGAGATACTGCCTAGAGCACTAAAGAGTTGAGGGTTGTTTTGCCATCACAACTTCAGACATGAAGGACTTCTGCAAAGTGGCATGTCCCTTAGGCTAGCACATCTCTGTAGGGAAAATATCAGGTGCCCCAGTCTGAGCACAAGAAGATTCTATAGGCAGTCCATCCCCTCACATTTGTTTTCTACTTGAAGATTGTACTATTTTGATTGGTAAGAAAGTTTATCACTAGTCAGAAATGTGGAAAGAACAATAACAACAAAAAGAACACTAAGCAGGAGTTCAAGGTAAAAAAAATGATAGAAAGAGGTTGAAAACCATATAAATCTGAAATCAGAAAACTAATTTACTCTGCTAAAGCAAATTTCAGAGATTGAAGTCTGAATCCGCTTTTTTGTTGCTGTAGTCTCTGTTGAATTTAGCAAATACAAATAACACTCTCAGTAATTTAATGTTAATGGAGCTGGAAGGATATAGATATTTGTGACTCTCCCACTTATGGCCTAAATTAGATCTCTTTATTTGGAATAAAAAATAAATTTGAAAATTGTATTTTTATTCTTTATCCATACTCTTCGCACTTGAAAATAGATCGTGTCTAATTGTATGCTTGGCCTAGAACCATATTTTTGGCCATAACAGATGATAAATCAACTCATTTCACCTATCCAAAGAAGCAAAATAATTTATAGATGTTAATATCTCATAGCTAGCAGCTGTCTTTCTTCCTGGTAAAGAGGGCAAGAAAATCAGCCAGACACACATCATGTTTATTGCTTTATAAGCAGAATATTCAGGAATGGTGTTTCTCACAGTAAAAATTAAATTGAAATATTCCACAGATATGCTACCTAAACTACAGTGAGGAAACTGTCTTTGCTCTTTTCCTGTTGCTGAAGAGGAAGGATACAAAACCTAAAGAGCTTTGGTTTCTTCAGAATCTGTTGTTTACGACTTGGAGTTCATATTTTGTATAAATTAATTTTTTTCACTCAAAAGATTAAAATAAAGAAAAAACTAAAACTTAAGATTAAGGTAAACAAGAAATACATAGACAACATTTGGAATCCCTAACTACTCATCCTGAAAGTATTCAAATGCACTAGCATTCGATTTGAGAAGGAAAAGGAAGACCCTACTGCTGTATATTTCTGTTCAAACTTTACTGCTGTTACACTGGAAGAGGAAGGAACAGGCTTCTGTTGGGTTGGCAAGTTAGTGTGCTTGAATGGAATCAAGAGAAGTGGGCCAAGGAAATCACACTGCTTTTAGGACTTTTCTTTGCAGAGAGCTTTTTTGGACCAAGTCCACAAGTGCTACAGTAAGTACTCAGTTACACGAAGAATGAGAGTGGAGACCAAGTAGGCTGTGGCTTTGTATTAATACACTATTAATGTTACTATCCTTAATTTGAATCTAGAGACCTAGTAGCAAACCAAGTGTCTAATATCCTGCAAGGAGCCTCAGGCCCCTTTCCTAGTGAGTCTTGAGAGTGAAAGGGAAGTCACTCAGTCATGTCCGACTCTTTGCGACCCCATGGACTGTAGCCCACCAGACTCCACCATTCATGGAATTTTCTAGGCAAGAATACTGGAATGGGTTGCCATTTCCTTCTCCAGGGAATCTTCCCAACCTAGGGATCGAACCCAGGTCTCCTGCGTTGCGGGCAGACGCTTTATCGTCTGAGCCACCAGGGAATCCCAAGTCTTGGGTGTAGAGGTCATTAATTAAACCTTATCCAAAAATCCACTCTTCTGAGTGATTGCAAAATAGTTGCTGTTAGAATTCTGTATCTTAACTTTACACTCTCTCATCATGGTATTATTATTGATTTATCTGTTTTGTGTATGAAAGAAGCAGAAAAGTCATACAACTAGTAAATGGCCCTTTCCAGTCACAGTTTCAAACCCTATTTTCTTGCATCTGTACCCTGTTGCCTTCCCTGTTATTTTTCTACATTCAGATAGGCTGAGTAGGGGCTTCCCAGGCAGTTCAGTGGTTAAAGACTCTGCACTTTCAATGCATCAGGGAGGTGGGTTCGATCCCTGATCAAAGAACTAAGACCCCACATTCTTCATGGCATGGTCAAAAAGAGAAATAGAGAGACTGAGTGACTCTGTTCTTCAAGACACAATAGTAATTAATATTTATCCTCCTGCTGGGCTCTTTTTAGACACATACAGTGACTGCAGGGGCAAAGGGGGATGGTGAGAAAGGGAGCTGAAGCTGAAGGAATCAGTTAATAAACTGTCATCTTCCAAGGACAGTGGTCCCTGGTGGCAGTAGTAAGGCTCCCAAATGGTTGGGCACAGTCACTTTGTTCCCAGAACCTCTGCCGTTCCTCACCGTGGCCTGTACTGCCTGCCATCCTCATACCTGTGTATTTTCTCTCTGGGGCCTCTTTTAATTTCCCCTTCCAATCCAGTTTCCTTCAGGGAAACTTTTAATATACCCCATACAAGTGAAATCTGCTTCTGGGTTAGGTTCAGATGACCTCCCAGAAGGTTTGTGTTTCAGGATCCCTGAATGTTCAGAAGCAGGAGTTGCTTGGCCTGGAACACAGATAGAACTTCTGGGAGCCATGCAGCCCAGCTCACATGACAGTATCTCCCACACATAGCCCAGTGACCAGAGAATAGTTGAGTCTAGTTACCCTGAGAAGAAAGTGAAGAGAGCAGGAAGAATGTAGAAGTCTTGGTCATGTTAGATGTATAATCATTTCCTAGCTTAAAAAATTTTTTTTGAGTGGGATAATAATAATCAATACTGTGAAATGTGGATCATTTATTATGAAGACCTTCTTTCATTTTGCCAGCAGCTGACTTGGTTCAGCAATATGCTTGCTGGGCATCTCTTCACAGGTAAAGAGGTTGATTAGTTCCATAGCTGAGATCTGACCTAGGTAGTCCAAGTATGACTAGAGTCTACAGGGGGAACCTGTAGGGCAGAGAATGAGGAATTTCACAGGCTGTGTGATCCTCCATCTCAGGGCCTGGTTTTCATTTTATCTTTGAATTTCTTGTATATGAGTCTAAAACATGTAAAGTAAACTAAAGATGGGTTATAGGGCTAAATATGAGCAAGGTTCTCTATTATAGCATATTTTAGGATGGACTAATTAGACCACAGCTTACCCCTGCTACCCTTTAGCATTTTCTTGTTTGTATTTCTCAGACAAAACATGCAAGGCTGAGTTCACTTTTTGGTAAAGGATTACCAAGGTTTATAGTAAAAGGAGGTCTTACAATTTTTTTACCTATAAACTTTGCTGAAAAATAATAATGGAAATTAGTAAATAAGCATAATTTATGGGGCAAAAATTTATACATTTTCAATTTCTTTTTGAGATAAATGGAAGGGTAAAAGTTTTTTTTTTACCAATTTTATTGAGAAATAATTGATATACATTGCTAGAAGTTGAGAGTGTACTGTTTGATTTACATATACTGTGAAAAAATTACTCCACTAGGTTCAGCTAGCTTCTAAAAATATTATTTTTATTTTTAGAATAATTTGTTTATAGTCATGTTATTACTTTATTACCAATAAATATTTAGTCTTGAGTGCTGTAATGTATTCTTAATAATATGTAGATTTGCAATGAGGTTGTTATAATATTTACTGATTAAAACTCAGCAACAAGATTAGAGCAAATGAAATGTTTCTTAGTGTAATATATGATGTTAGTCTTAAGAATTTAAAAACTAAACCCCAATTATTTACACAGATGGCATTTTGCTATCATAAATATTTATGAAACTATAGGTCACTGAAGATATACATTAATTTCCTGCCAGTGAAGACCAACAATTTAAGGCATATGAAAAACATTTCAAAAGAGAAATTTCTTATATTTTTAATAATAGCTTAACCCTGTTGCTGATCTTGTTACTGGCAAGAGTCTCAGAAACTGAATCAGAGTTTGGAGTTTCTAAATTTTTTAAAAATTACTAGGGAATATAGTCTGCTTAATTTCTTATATGATACACAATGGGGAGGGGGGGAAACCTAATCTAGGATGTCGTCCCAGTTGTAATGGTGAGTCATTCTCTGCAGCACTCATAATAATAGAGGAGTCTATTTTTTCCTGTTCTCTGAGCCTTGCACAATGAAGCCATGCAGAAATTATATAATTATTCCTCCTGGATGGATTTTCTTATTGGTTTGTAATTACAAAATACTCTTTGAGTACTTTTGTATCCTGAAATTAAGTCTTCAGCATGGCATGAAGAAACCATAAGGTTTGATCTCAGCTTGTTTATCCTCTTTGTATTTGATTTTACCAATTAACAGGGTAGCTTTCTAGGTGTTAAAATGTGACTTCTTTATCTTTTGTGTGGCTCAACTATTTAGACTAATTTTGAATAAAACCTAAGGGAAAACTCTTATTTTCACAGTCATATGGTATATTTTTCCTACTAATTATAACTCTTTCCTGTATAAATTAAATAGCCTATGTTGTTAATGTTCCATGCTCTCTAGGTGTGCCTCCTTCAGTATCTCCTGTCACTTTTGATCATTGCTCACGAATGGTTGCTAATCACTCCTGTTGTTTTCTCTGAAAGGAGGCTTGAGAAGAAGTTCAGGTTCCTGTATACAAGCTATTATCAGTACTACTTTGCTCTCACCCTCCCTTTCCCCCACCCCAGCTAACAACTGTTAAGGGTGTGTTATGTCCCAGATGATAAGTGTGAAAAAATGAATGAATCCTCAGAAAATTCATGGTCTAGGTTGCACCTACTTCCAGTGAGCTTCTAACTAGCACCTGCCAGTTTCAGCTAGAGATGCCCGTGCAAGTTATTACTGAGAATAAGTGCTTAACTCCCTGAAGATTCTCCTGGAAAGATTCTGAAGGTAATTGTCATGGGTAGCTCTGATATTCTTTCTCTTCAGAAGATTCTCATTTCTTTGTATCGATACCTGTAGACATGGAGAGCCTAAAATATGCTTTGTCATAGTAAATTTATGGTTATAACCAGAGCCATATACAGTGCTTTCTCACTTCTCTAAAGTCATTCTAATTTTACAAAACAGGACTTATTCTGTATGTTGTTTAAAATAAAGCTATCAAAAATAACAAGTAGACTACAATGGATGGGTCCATTAAATAAATGCAGAGAAAACATGTTTAGTAATTACAAAATTATATTATGCTCAATGTTTTGACTGTATTGTCTCACTTAAAAATTCTCACAGCAACCATTTGAAGTGGGTGTTGTATGTACTTCCATTTACAGATGAAAATCTGAAGCTTGGGAAGGGAACTTGCATGCTCAAAGTTCTTACTTGGTAAATAGCAGTGGGCTAGGATTGTCTTGACTCCAAAGAACATGTTCCAACCCTGCATAGCTTCAGACTCACCAGAATTCTGTTATGCTCAATAGTGTATGCCAGATATGAATCCTCAGTCTCCTGTCATAAGTTTAGAACCTTTTTTCATGTGTTCCACAGATAGTGATAATTCAGTCTAATTATGCTTTCTTGCCCCACAGCAATCTACATGCAAGCAGTTGCTAATTCTGCTTTCCTCAGAAGTAAGCTAGTGTGTAGCTTTACCCAGAGCACCATGAATTCAATTCAGTAGTGCATAGAAACTGGAGTCTTGAGTTTCTACTGTGTGCTAGATAGTTTCAGGTTATCTCCTTTAATCCTCATTGTGAAATATGTGAGGATTTCAATACTCTAAAACCTGGGGTAAAGTAGTCAAGATTATAGCTGCAAAATGAAGGGAATGTCTTAGATTCATATTCAGCTGTTTGATTTCAAAATCTATACAAACTACGGTGTTAAATCAGAGCTTATGTTTACTATGGGCTTCTCTGGTGGCTCAGTAGTAAAGAATCTGCCTACAATGCAAGAGATGTAGGTTCAATCCCTGGGTCAGGAGGATGCCCTGGAGAAAGAAATGGCAACCCACTCCAGTAGTCTTGCCTGAGAAATCCCACGGACAGAGGAGCCTGGTTGGCTATAGTCCATGGGGTCACAAAAGAGTTGGACATGACTTAGAGACTAAACAACAATGAAATGTTTACCACACATTTGTGTTTGTCCAGTTCATGAGTTTTCTCATCAACTTTGTTGAGATACAATTTATGTACAATTAAATGAGTATTTCTAAGACTGATGTATTTGATGAGACTTGAAAATTGTATATATCATTGGAACCACCGCTCCTCTCAAGCTATACAACATTTCCATCATCCAGTATATTGCTTTGTGCTCCTTTAAAGTCTTTCCCTCCCCCTTACCTCAGGCTACCATTGATGTGATGGTTGTTAGTACAGATTAGTTTTTGCCAGTTCTAGAACTTTATGTAAAAGAAAATGTATAGTATATGCTCTCATGCAACGTAATATTGTGTGAGATTCACACATATGGTTGCATATATCAGTAGTGCATTGTTTATTACTAAATAGTGGTCCATTTTATTGATACATGATATTTTTTTCTTCCATTTGCCTGATGATGGATAATATGGTTGTGTCTAATTAGGGACTATTACAAATCAAGCTGCTATGAATGTTCACATCTCAGGTTTATGGCCTCATGAGCTTCATTAATCCAAAAATATTTCTTGAACTCTACATGCATCTTGAGGGATGCTCTGATTGCCCTTCATATAAGCCCAACCTCATGGAACATAACATGGATTCCAGCCAATTTCTGAAACTCATGATTATTGTTGGCATTTTTTCTCACAGATTTTGGTTATGTATTTACACTGACTTCCATTTGCACTACAATGTGTTCTTCTGATTGATTGCATTGCTTTTAGGGTCAATGATCTTTTTACTTCCATGTGAGTGATATTTATCACTGTATCTATCAGTCAGGCTTCTTAGTTCCAAGATTCTGAAATCAATCTGGGCTCCCTTATAAAGTAGATGAATTTATGGAAAAGATATATGGTAGTTTGTGCAGTCACCAAGAACCTACATGACCAGGTTTATCAAATAGGCAGGGAAAAGGAAAGCTAGGCAGCTTCCAGGACCACAGCCAAGGTCCCTTTGCCTTTAGAAGGCTGCTCCTAAGAAACTTCCAATGGGTTCATTGATATGGGCTGAGGAAGAGGAGAATAGCGGGAGTAAGCACACTAGAGGTGTGACCTGAAAGCCTTGCCTTCTCTCACTCTGAAACTTACTCAGAACAAGAAGCCTTCAAGTCACTGGTCAAGTGAGTGTAGACTGAGCATCATAATATGGTATATATTGCCTCCAAAGTCTACGGAGGCCCCAAAGTTTTGTGCCTCTCTCTTGGTGGTGGCTCAGTCAAGCCTTGTTTTACAGACATGGGTTTTTATTATTGTTCTTGTTTCCAATTAAATCAATAAGGGCCATAATTGGCTCTATCCATTTATTTCAGCCTCAGAGACCCTGTAATTAATTAGTCTGTATTTCTATGGACACTATTTCATTGCACATCATTGGATTCTCTAAAGGAAATCTCCTTTTTGAGCAAGCTGTAAAAAGCTTCTGGAGACTGAACTAGATGTACTTCAGTGGCACAAACTTGTCCATCAAACAAAAATTGTCCTAAGAAAGGACTGAGGTACCTTAGTCAGAGACATTTTGTTGTCCTCCCTGGGAGCTCCTTTCCAGGTATTGCCTTCTGGCTAAGAATAATTAGTCCTAAAGTGTCTTTCAATGTGCACCCTAAGATGCCCATTAAGTCTGCAAATAGGACTCTTCGTGCCCAGGTACAGTATCCAGGTGTTCCGTGGGCAGTCTTAATCCCTAGATCCTTGCTACATTCTTGTGACATTTCTGACTTTATTTTTTCTTTCAGTGTTATATATGTATATAAATAAGTGAGATATAATTTATATACAGTGTTTTCAAGATTTATAATAAAATGACTTGACTTAGATATATTGCAAAATGATTACCACCTCAGTTTAGTTAACATCCATCACATCAAATAGTTTAAAAAAAGAGAGAAAAAAACCCTTTTTCTTTTCCTTTGTGATGAGAACTTTTAGGATCTACACTCTCGACAATTTTCAAATATATCATACAAGAGTGTTAACTACACTCATCATGTTGCTCATCACATCTCCAGGACTTATTTATTTTGTAACTGGAACTTTGTACCTTTTGATGACCTTCCCCCAGCATTTGTTATATAGCAACTTCACCTAAGCAATATAAACATTATTACTGCAGAAAAATAGGTTTCAAAGTGACCTAATATAATTCATGCTCTCTATTCTGAAAACTGAATTTGAAAACAATAAGCAACCATATATAGTAAAGTCATTTTTTTTTCTTCTTCCTGCTTGCTGGTGACTCTGTGTGGCTGGACTTACCTATATTAATTTATTTTTGGTCCATTGCACTTTCACCAGGCATTTACTGGCTTGGGATTTAAGGACCTTGGTGGCTTTGGTCTCCAGTGTAGAGAGAGAGCAGCTCTGCTTTCATTCATTCATTTCTTCATCACATTGCCCTGAATGACTTCCTTGGAAATGCAAATAATGATCTGATTATCTCATTCTTATCTATATAAATCTTTTTATGCTCTCCCATCACAGTCAGGAGAACAGTTTGAACTAATTATCATGACCAAGAGTTTCTTCATATCACCCTGCCTAACTTTATAGCCTTTTTCAGTGACCATACATATGCCTCCTATACAAAAATAGCATTTCTGTGTTAAAAAATTGAAATGTCCCTCTAAACATACCTGTGGCAAGTGATATATTATGATCTTGGTGATGATACAATGAAAATTAAGCAACATCTCTTTTCCTCTGTTTTATGCCTGGTCCATGAATTGTTCCCTAACTCCAAAAGTGGACCAACCATTTTCTTCAGGAACCTATATTTCTGGGATCAGCACTATGTTTAGACTTAAGAGAGAAAGAAGCTTCTGTTTAGACAAAAAGACAAAATTAAAATAATTTCCACCTAGAGACTGTCATACAGAGTGAAGTCAGAAAGAGAAGAACATATATTGTGATATAACACTTATATGTGGAATCCAGAAAAATGGTACAAATGGACTTATGTATAAAGCAGAAATAGAGACACAGGTGTAGAGAGCAAACCTATGGACACCAAGGAGGAAAAAGGAGGGGTGGGATGAATTGGGGGATTGGGTTGACATATAGATACTTTTATATATGAAATAGATGATTAATGAGAACCTACTGTGTAGCACAGGGAACTCTACTCAGTGCTGACCTAAATGAGTGGTGAGCTAAATGGGAATGAAATCTAAAAAAGAGGGGATATGTGTATATATATGACTGATTCACTTTGCCGTACAGTGGAAACTAAGGCAGCATTGTAAAGCAACTATACTTTAGTAGTGAAAGTGAAAGTCACTCGGTAGTGTTTGAATCTTTGCAACCCCTGGACTGTACAGTCCATGGAATTCTCCAGGCCAGAATACTGGAGTGGGTAGCCTTCCCCTTCTCCAGGGGATCTTACCAACCCAGGGATAGAACCCAGGTCTCCCGTATTGCAGGTGTATTTATCAGCTGAGCCACCAGGGAAGCCCAAGAATATCGGAGTGGGTAGCCTAATCCCTTGGCAAGTGGATCTTCCCGACCCAGGAATCAAACCAGGGTCTCCTGCATTGCCGGCAGATTCTTTACCAACTGAGATATCAGGAAAGCCCCTACTTTAGTAATACTTAACTACTTTACTAATAGTTAACTGAAAAATAACTCCCAGATCTTTTATTGATCCCCTACTTTCCCTTCTGATGTTTTCATTTTGTTTTGTTTTGTTTTCCCCATAACTTTCATTTATTTGTGAAGAGGAAGGAGACAGTAGAGGAAAGGGAAATCAAAGAGATGAGGAAGGGAAATGAGTCTGATCTATTGAGCCCTTACTCTTGGTCAGATATTGGGCTATAAGTGTTGTTTGTACATTTTCACATCAATTCTAAGATACATATTTTTCTTAAATATTAACATCCCATAAACTGTCTTAAAATCAATAATGCCTTGTAGCCAACAAAATATGCTTTGCTTAATCCAAGCATTATGTCCCTTAAGTTTTACAGATCAAGACTTTGTAATCAGAGAGATTATTCCTTCCAAGTCACAAGTAGCAGAACCAGGGTTCAAGCTCAGGTCTGAGTAATTTCAAAAATCAATGACAAATCATTACTTTAATTGGAGATAAATGCCAACAATTCCTTATGACAAATTCAGGATACAAAATAATCACAACTGGCTAGGGCAGCTCAATGCAAAATATGGCCAGGATTGAAGGGAATGAATAACAGTAGGAGGGTAGGAGCAAGAATAAGGCACACCTGCTAGAATAGAACAGTTACTGCAGTGGGGTAGAGGTTAGAAAGTGAACAGCTGTAGACAAGGGGGAAAGCAGGAAGTCTAGACTTTTTAGTAACAAGCAAGAAACCTGCTGTGATGGGTGAGGGAAGTTTAGTAAGAGGTAATGGGGTGTTTTGACAAGTTGACAGAGCCCAGGAGGTGGAAAGCTCAACACAGGCAGTGTATAAAGATGCAGACAAAAGGTCTCAGAGATCTTCCACAGGTCACAGGAAACACATCCATGGGAAGGTTATAGTTTGCAAATATTTTCACTCTAGAAGCTAAGAGTTTTGACAGTCAGTGAAGAACATGGTTTTTCTAACATAGTACATGAGACTAAATCCTGGGGCAGGAAGATGCCAGGAAGGAGATGCCAGTGGGTATGATCATGCAAAGCATCCTGGGCTGGGTTTCTAAAACAGATAACCAACAAGGACCTACTCCACAGCATAGGGAAATAGACTCAGTATTTTGTAATAACCTATAAGAGAAAAGAATCTGAAAAAAAAAAAGATATATGTGTATGTATAACTGAATCACTTTGCCGTACACCTCAAACTAACACAGCATTGTAAATCAACCACAGTTCAATTTTTAAAAAGGAGAGTTGACGAAGAAGTTGACTCTGTGCCCCATCTCACAAGGTGCTCGACTGGGAGGAGAAGTGAAGGAGTAAAGGTTAGATGTCTCACCAGCCGTGAGGAGAGGAAAACATTGGACATGAAATTGGATTTGTAAAGTAGCATGAACTATACTACTAAAGCTGCTTGCAAAGCTATGGGGTCTGCCCTGGCTGTTATTCAACTGTCACAGCAAATGAAGCTTTCAAAAGTACACTTGAAGAAAGGAATTAGAAAAAAAGTCATTATTGTTTGTCCCTAACAGAGTTGATATTTTGCTGTCAACTGACAACACTAATGTTCTACAGTGGTACCACAGTATTAAACTATGAACATTCAGCTAAATGTCTGAATTTCCTGCATTACTTTCATGAATTCAATTCCAATATATCTAACAAGTTAGCCTTTAAATGCAGCATGTTACTTTTAACAAAAGCATACTTTATTATTAGAGAAAGCAATGAAATTTGACCGTGAGTCTGCTTTCCTAAGACATCCCTGAAAATGTCTTAAAGCATAGTCAACTGTTAGCTAGGGACACAATCTGGCATGTTCATTTCTCAGCAGTCAGTCCATGGTATGCAAGAGAAGAAAGGAAAAGGGATCTGAAAAAGGGATCATTTTAGCCACAGCAAAGACGAGGCCATTTGGAGAAGTCTATCTTGGAGGTAGTACAGTCATTAATTTGCCCAATTCTTTTTGAATTTGACTGTGACTATCTGGACTGCATGTTCCCAACTCAACCTCATTCCTTATGCACAGCAAAATGAATTGAGGACAAATGATGACCCCAGATCCAGCGCCAACTACAAATTCCCTTCCTTTTGAAATTGAATAGATCTTTGAACTTAGATTACTCTCTTCTTATGCCATCCTATCAGCTTCATTTGCTCCAAGTTTATTCTTTCAATGTGAAAAATAAGGCAGGCCATTAAGTCTAAGAGGAGGAAAGCAATACTTTGTAGTGGTCTTAGCTCACCCTCTCTAGGCCCTTGTCTATGTGGATGTCATTGGTGTCCATGTTTAATCTACCAGGTCACATTGTATCTAGGGCTTCCCTGGTGGCTCAGCAGTAAAGAATCTGCCTGTATGCAGGAGACACAGGAGATGCACGTTTGATCCCTGGGTTGGGAAGATCCCTTGGGAATGGCAACCCACTCCAATATTCTTGCCTGAAAAATCCCATGAACAGAGGAGCCTGGCAGGCTATAGTCCATGGGAGTATGATTGAGTGACCAAGCACAGAACAAAGGAAGCGGTAAGAGATGTTGAGGTGCTTAAGGTCTGGCCAGAGTGGGAAGTAGTCACTAGTGCTAGTCTGAAAGGAACAGGAGGAGCAAACAGGGTTAGGACAGTGTAACATGAAACCACCATCAGAACTGCAGTACCACACCGGAAAGAGCAAGGAAAGAAATGCTCTAGCATCTTTCTCCTGCCTACCTATCTCCATTTATTGCCTTCCATTGGCTGAACTCAACCAAAAGGGAGAAGGCAAGAGGATCTAGGGTTCAGCCCCATAGATCACAAGAAGGATGGAGAATGGATTAGAGTGTAGGTAGGGGAAGAGAGAAGCAAATGGAGAATAATCAACCTAACTATTTAGGTTATTTATATGGTTTAGTTTATTATTTTTATTAGTTTTCCATTTCTTATTAGAATACTTCATAATGAAAATTGTTATCTCTTGTCAAGGGCTGGGTTTTGTCATGCAGTTGTTATTATCCTAACATTCCTGGCACTGGAACTGCACCTGGGTTCTTCTAAACAATATGTCATTTACTCTTTGTTGTAACCACGAGGTGAATATATTACTGACTCCATTTTGTAGATGAAAAACTGCAGCTGAGGGAAGATAAACCTTCTCAAGTTCTCATAACAGTAAATGACAGAACTGAAATTTGCATCCAAGACTTCTGATGCCCAATCCATTTTCCTTTTCATGCACCATGAAATGATGGGTGAAACTGGATCAAGTCCAACAGACATGCATTTATGCCTCCACTCAAACACTTATCCACCCATTCATGCCTCCACCCACCATCTACCCATCAATCCATCCATCCCTTCATTCCTTTTCTAGACTCCTTTGGGGAATATTCTGAAATGAGGAAATGCACATTAAGTTACTGACTACTGTTCTGTGTCACACCTTTATGTGACCTTGAGCAAGTCTCATTAACTATCTGAGCCTCAGATTTTTCACTGGAAAATACAAGAACTGGCCTAGATTATTGGTTTTAAACTTATTAACCACAGGAAACTTTTTAAAAAGTAATATCCTTCTTAGAAACTTAAATAAAATTAATGAAATTGCAGTTCTCTGTATGTGAAACCTAGAGAATAGATGCCTGGAATCCTGCTACGTATTTTCCTGAATCCTGACCACACCCTGGTGGCTCAGCAGTAAACTAATCTGCCTGCAGTGCAGGAGAGGCAGGAGACATGGGTTTGAACCCTGGGTCAGAGGGATTCCCCTGGAGGAGCAAATGGCAACCTGCTCCAGTATTCTTGCCTGGGAAATCCCACGGACAGAGGAGCGTGGCAGGCTGCAGTCCGTGGAGTCTCAGAGAGTCGGACAGGACTTGGTACCTGAGCACCCACACAGCGCCACCTGGGTTCACCCTCAAAGATCTCCATGGAGCGCAGGTAGACAACACTGGGGCTCTCCTGATTTCTAAAACCCAACCCAGCTCTCAACAGCGTGTGGATCTCTAACTGAGCTCCTGACGCTGTGTAAACACAAGAGCGGGGAGAGGGGCTCTGGCCACGTTTCCACTAGTAATTAATAGCAGCACACTAGGTATAATTTCTAGACGATAAGGAGAAAGGGGATGTTTATAACTCCTCAAGCTACCAAGGTTTTCAGCTAATTTGTGAACTCACTGGATTTTTCCAGACCTAAACTTATGAGAGACTATCCTCTGTGATTCTATTTTCCTTCTCTTCCATTTCTAAATTACATTCTCATCCTCAAATTGTACTGCTGCATTGTTTTCTTTTTTTCAAAATGTAACCAATGAATAGGTTATAAAATTGAAGAGTGTAAATGTTTCCAACTCTAGACAGAAAATGATGTATATTTCTTCTACTGTAATTCAGGTAAAAAAAAATGTAAAAGAGGAAAATTGCCTTTAAACTTCCAAAAATATAATTTTGTATGTGTCTGGAATCTACTAGGAAAAATAGTCATGATTGCTGAATAAATTTTTAGCTCTTTATATTACCCTCTTCTGTTAAACAGTAGATTTCTTGTGAAAAAAAGATGTGAAAGAACTTCCCTAGTGGCTCGTATAGTAAAGAACTTGGCTGCAATGCGGGAGGCCTGGGTGCCATCTTTGGGTTTGGAAGATTTCCTAGAGAAGGGAATGGCAACCCACTCCAGTATTCTTGCCTAGAGAATCCTGTGGACAGAGGAGCCTGGTGGGCTATGGTCCTGAGGGTCACAAAGAGTCGGACATGACTGAAGCAACTTAGGATGGACAGATGGACGATGCACATGCTGTCTGTTTATTAAATAACTCAAATTAGGGAGGGGGGATCAGGATGGGGAACACATGTAAATCCGTGGCTGATTCATGTCAATGTATGGCAAAAACCACTAAAATATTGTAAAGTAATTAGCCTCCAACTAATAAAAATAAATGAAAAAAAAAATAACTCAAATTAGTTTGGGCTATTCTGCACATAATTTGAGCTATCATGAGATAACTTTCTGGAGGCACCATTAGAAAAGAGCCTTGGATGATGGCTTGGATTTCACGGATGGGAAAGGAAAAGTGCTTTCCAAGCAGTAGAATAATAAGCAAGATCCTGAGGCAGGAAACTGAATTGTAGACATGGGATTTGAGAAATTCTGCATAGTTTCTGGTTAAGATTTAAGAAAAAAAGACCAAAAAGTAAATAAAAAAGAAGTACAGCTGGAGAAGTATGTTGAGGCCAGATCACTTAGACCTTTCATTAGCTAGTAAGGATTATGATAAGCCATGGGAAGGCAATGAAAAATGTTAAGGATGGTGGTGGTTTAGTTAGAAATAGATTACAGAAATATTAAGCTGACAACATTATATCAGATGGATTGACAAGGGAGAAATTAAAGATAGTAAGAACACTGGGGACGCAGCAGTAGCCTGGTAATAACCCACTGAATACCTCTGTAAGGCTGTTGGGTGCAAGTTGATAGGATGTTTGTATCCAGTGCATAGGAAATTCAGGAAAATTCAGTCCCCATCCAAAACAGTAGCTCCTAACTATTAGACGGAGGACTAGACAGAAGCCAGGATACTCCCAGTCAGGGCCCGCTTAGTTCTCACATGAAAAGAGAGACAGAATATCCTATAAAGTTCAAGGACAGAGTCATTAGGCCAGGAATTACTGACCTCTCTCTGTCTCAACTGTCTGGAAAGTGCACTGGAGGAAGATAGAGAGATGACTCATTAGCCACACTTGGCAGCATTTCCATTTGCTAAAAAGTTATGTTGCTCTTAGACAATCAATCCTTTTTAATATCAGTGTTCACTGCCCTCCCCTACATCTAGCCCAACAAATTTTAGTCTCTCTATGACCCTCGTGGCACCTCTTTCCTATCCTTCAGAAATGCTGTGATCTTGGAGGAAATAATCTTTCAGATCCTTGGGCATATATTATTCTACCACTGGACCATGATGATTTTGCAAGCAAAAATACTATTTCCTCATCTTAGCACTCTTAACATGTAGTATTGGACCTAATATTTGATAGAATTAAAGAAATTGTGTTTGATTGCTTACATAAAGTAATAACAATAGCAATAGCCATCTTTTAAAAAAACCTGTTTCAAGTTTTAACTGTGAGATTCAATCATGTTTTTTATAGAAGAATCATGCTTTCATTGCATTTATGAATGTGTACCATTTCTGCCAACAGCATTTGATAGCATCGGTATTCTATCTCTTCAGATTGAGTAAATAAAGTCAAGTTACCTCTCACTTAGGGGCTGCTAACATGTAGGCGTCCCTTTCTCACAAATGGAGAACTTAATTATGTGCACGCTCAGGAAAGATAAGTCACTGGAAGATTCTTTTTCTAACATGGTTTCCCCCAGAATATGATCCAGTGGCAAGGGTAGTATAATGGCAGGCTGCAGGTACCACTGGACATGTATTAGGTCCTAATGTAAGTTGCACGATTCTTGTCTAATTCTGTTAGCTGCTACTAAGGATGAATTGCTTTTTTCTTGCTGCCATGGAAGTTTCTCAGGTTGAAACTGATGAGTAAACCATCACAGAGAGAGATTTTATAGTTGACTCAAATCATGTCACATGTAAAGCATTTTCCTAAGTTGTGGTTTCAGTTATGATGCTCTGTCTCTATCGTTTCCGTTTCAAAGTGTGCTGTCCCTATTCTGCCTGTGAAGACCATGTCATGGGGAAAACTGAAATCCACAGTCACAAAGCGCAACGTTAGCCCTTCCTTTGTCCCTGGCTTACCTTTGGATTCTACACCCCATTTTCAGGCTGCAAGCTATTTTAATGATCTGGGTTGGGCAATGACATTTGAGGAGATGTTACTTCATCTGGCACTGCAATACAGAGATTAAATTATCCAAATAAAATTCTCCTTAATGGGCTCATTTCCATTTGCCAAAAATTATGCTCTCAAAAATGGTGATTAGAATCTTCAGGTTAAGCACTGGCAGGAAGACTGCTGTTGAGGAAGGGAGCTGTGTGACCCTGCAGAGGGACAGGATCAGACAAAAGCTAGAGATGGAGATGGGCCTCATCCTCAACAGAAAATCCGAGTGTGAGAGTGCAGTAGAACTGCTAGACACCAGGACTTAGAAGGACCAAAGACTACATCCTCTGCATGATGCTGTAAACCTTTGTCATTTCTCAGGAGCTTCCCTGACGGCTCATATAGTAAAGAATCCGCCTACAGTGCAGGAGACAAGGGTTTAACCCCTGGGTCAGGAAGGTCCCCTGGGTAAAGGAAAGGCTACCCACTGCAGTATTCTTGCCTGGAGAACTCCATGGAGAGAGGAGCCTGGAGGGCTACAGTCCATGGGGTCACAAAGCGTCAGACACGACTGAGCAACTAACACTTTCACTCACTTTCACTTTGTCATTTCTCTAGCTTATTATTTTTATGATTCCTTGATAGTTTTTCAGTTGTGATTGGCATCAAAACCCTTAAAACTAGAAAGACTTATTTATCTTCCAAGACATTGTCAACTAAAAAAATAAGTGAAAACTAAAAGTTGAGAGTTAGTTTTTTTTGGTGGGAAGGTTAAGACTCGAGTCTGGGAGACAGTATCTCAGATAACCCCAAAGAGCTGATTCTGAGGAGACAGGGGAGGGGCCACACTATATACAAGTTTGCAGCAAGGGGCAGATAATCTGAATATTAAAAGATTGCTGTTAATTAAGAGAAAACTGAATCTCTCACATGACGAGATTAACTATTTTCTATGTATGGGAAGATGCAAACATCCAGGCTTGCTGAAATCATTTCTTTCATATGCATCTAGCTATCTGGGGCCAATCCTTTCTTTATTATTCATGTAATAATTCCTTGTTTACCATAAGAGGTCACGAATGTGGCTGACGGCCACCTCTCACATCCCGATAGCTCCTCAGTGCTTATGGGAAGGAAATAGCTGATGGCTTCCAAATAGATGGCTTTGTTTCACCTGGGCTCAGAAATTTGCATTTCGAAAAGACTTGTTTACTGGTAGTGCTTAGAACAGAAAATATTTCATTTTACAACATCATGGAATTTGGGGCTGAGGAAGCCACATACTCCAAGCTAGTTTGGGGAGAGAAATTCATGAAGGATCACAGAAGCTACCTAACGACAGGACAAAAATGAAGTAAAAGGAAGGAAGCAGGGAGGGACTTGCACCTTGCAGTGCAGGGGTCTCTCTTGGATTTAATCCCTGGTTGGGGAACTAAGATCCCACATGCCTCGGAGCAGCTAATCCTGAACGCTACAACTAGAGTCCATGCATTGCAGGGAAAGATCCCCCATGATGCAACGAAGATTCTGCATGCTGCAACTAAGACCTGATGTAGCCAAATAAGTAAATAAGTAAGTAAACAAATAAGGAAGGAAGCAGGGAGTGCAGGAATGTCGAGCCTTGGAGGTGGTCTGAGGTGAGGCAAAACAGCCAAAACACTCACAAGATCTAATATTGTCCTTAGTATGGAAAGACAAGAGAAGAGGAACTGATAAGCAGAATGCTGTTTGATCCCCTTCTATTTCAAAGCATTGCAGCTTAGATTAATATTCAGTACTTCTTTGTTCAGGTACTTTTTTCTTTGCCTCACCTCCTCTCCTATCCATTAGAGAGAGAGAGAGAAAAAAAACATGTTACAGTTTCCAAATTGTCTCTCCTTAAATTCCTAGGGATAAATTGGGAGACATTCAGGAGCCTGGCACATCAACGTCCTCTTAATGCAGCATGAAATTGAGGGGCTTTTAATATGGATATTAGTTATCCAAACTGATTATTGAAATTGTAAAGAAGCTTTGTATGCTGCTTGCAGGCTAAGGTGGCTGATGACAGCGGAGTCTTTTGCATTATAAATTAGAATGGATGCTTCGTTTTTTGAGTCATTGCTTTTGCAGGTTGTTAATTTATCTTTTTATCCGTGATTTATCCTTCCTCACTCACATTCTTAAACTGCCTTTCCCTCTGCTATTATTTTGTAATGGCATAGACTTGGATTTACTGTGACTAGTTTGGCAAATTTATAGCTTTAGAAAGGTGTCTTATAATTGTTGCTGAGAGCCTTGCTGGAGATGGGTAATGACATCGATTGTGATTGATAGTCCTTTGAAGGAGAATGAGTTGAAAATGTTGCCAGGGCTCCAGGGAATAATATGAACTTGATCTCTTCATTTATTTTTCCAATTAAGCCTTGTCTATTTCTGTCCAAAGTGGTAAACAGACATATTGTTTTTACTGCAATTAGTAGCAGCAGTAGCAATAACAATATTTATATATATGTACTAATATATAGTTAGAGTTTTTTGGCTTTTATAACAGATACTGATTTTAACTAACTCAAGCAAATGGGATTTATTGAAAAGATATTGAGAGCTCCTACAGTTGTTGGGAATTTTCCAGGCAGGTAAAGAAACTGCCTGCCAATGTGGGAGATGTAAGAGACGCAACTCGGATCCCTGGGTTGAGAAGATGCCCTGGAAAAGGAAATGACAACTGGGTCCCTTATTCTTGCCTGGAAAGTTCCATGGGCAGAGGAGCCTGGCATGCTACAGTCTATGGGGCTGCAAAGAATCGGACACTACAATTGTTGGAAGCTTGGAAAGCCAGCCCTGAAAATAGGCAAGAAAGAAGGAAGCCCTGGAGGAAAGAGGCAGAACCCTCCAGGAGAGCCTCCCAAACAGAACCTTCTGATAAAGACCACCCCACCAGGGTGAAAAAGAATTCTATCCGTTTTTAGCTTCTTTGTCCCTCCAGCTGGGATTTAAATTTCAAGGATGGGACATCTTGTTTAGCCAGGTTATGTATTAATAATTGTTATGTCAACTGACTTTCTTTAATAAAGGAGATGAAATTGCTTAAGGGTAAGTTAAGATATTGTTAAGAATGGAATGCAGGCTTGGCAACCAAAAAATAAATCCAATGTATTTTACTTCTCATAAAAAAACTAAAATATATTAATCAACAATTAATCTTTGTAACAACACTATGAGAAGTGCTGTATTAAGACTGTTCTATAGATTATATAATTTAGAATTTAAAAAATATATATAATTCAAAATTCTCCCAAGAATGTAGTAATTAAATGACAGAATCATATTTAAGAACAAATCTCCTGTTTATGTATAATATCTTATGTTCTTTCCTCTCTGGCTCTCCTATTCTGTGGTTCCTTGATATTCAAACAGATAAGATCTTTGAAGAACTTCAGTTCCAAAATCTTTTCTTCTTTCCTCTCTCCGATTATCTCACCTTCCATCACCATCCCTTGCATATTTCTTAGTTCTGGTCTTCCTCTGTTACCATTAAAAGTCCAAGCTTTCCTTAATCACTCTGACATTTAGCCACATATGGCCAGACCCATCCCCCAATATGAACCAATCTTCCCACCATACCTCTGGAACTCGGTCAGAGAATCATCAAGGATTCTCGTATTCTTTGTCCTTCAGCCTACTATTCCCTTTCCTTGTTCTGACACTGGATCTCCCCTGGCCACTGAGCTATCCTTGCAGTGCCCTCAAGAGATAGTACCTTTTTCCCCCCATATTCTATGCACTAGAGAACCTAGAGAGAGAGACATCCTCCTTACTTTTCATTGCTGTTTTGGACCATTTTATTACCCTTCTCTCTTGAAAAACCTGGCTCCTTTGAAGTACATGCCATCAGACTATATCACCCACTACTCTTCCTGAGTGTAGGCATACACTGACTTCTGGGTCACTCCTAATTTTTTGAATATTGAAGCAGTTGACTCGCTCTTTCTCTCCATTATAAATTTTGTCATGATTTTTCAATGACTTCCACATTCATGTATACAATCCGTTCAATATTCTGGTCTCACAGTCACTTGCTATCACTTTGCATAACCTTTTCCTCCACACCAATGAAGTCATCTTCTCTCCCATGTTCATCCTTTATTTACCAATAACTGAACTGTCCCCAGAATCTTGATGTCGAGTACCCACTGTCAGACTCCCACTTTCTATCTCCTAGCTCATTAGTGTGTTCCCTACTGTTTAGGCTGAACCCCATGATGACTTCCAATTCACTGGCCTACCACCTTCCCTCAACAGCTCACACACACATCCCTCATTTCTTTCTGTACCCAGCTTAGACTTCAGGGTTTATCATTAAAATCACTCTTTTATAAACATCTTAAGCTGCCCACCATACTCATGGTCAACATTTCAGAACTGGTTAGACCAGCTCTTCACCCACCCAACATCCACACAAGAAAGAGCAGCTGAACCTGGCTGGAGAGTAACATTCAACCATGTTCCTTTACTTCATTCTAAATTAATGACCACAGATCTCAGATGAGCTGTCAGCAATACTCAGCAAGCTTACTTCATGTTTCAGGTCAGTTCACTCTCCCAGTCTCTAAAACAACTACTTCATATCATTTCATCACTCCTGAAACCTGCAGAACCATGTTCATCTATTTCACTCTTACTGAGAAAATAGAAGAAATCATAGGAGAGCTAAATCTCCTAACTGTCCCCAAATCTAGCAATGCCCTCTGCCCTTTCTTGGGAGACAGTCCATAAACCCAGTCCAGCCTCTCCACTGTAGACTAGACCCCATCCCCTCTTGCCTTCTCCAGGACTTCACACCTACATCTCTCTCTTCGTGTACCTTAATCATCATTTTCTCCTTCTTTCAAGCACTCAAGCATGCCATTAAAGACAGCAAATGGACTCCATAGCCTCCTCCAGTGACTGTTGTATTTCTGCCCTCCCCTTCACAGCAAAACTCTTTAAAAAGCAGGCTTTATTTCCTCCCCTCTCATTCTCACTTCAGTCCACTTCATTCAGGTTTTTGTTTACTACTCTCAAATGAAAACAAAATGGAAATTAGAAAGGGAATGGAAATGGAAATTCCCATATGGAAAAATTAGTATTTTTCCCTTTTTCCAAAACCTATAGTGTATGATCAATCTTCATTTTACTCTACTCAGTACATAATATTTCTAAAAACTATTGCAATCTTAATGTAAGCTCAAATATTTTTCACCCTAACATTTTATAGTAGGAGATCATGAGTAATAGGAATTCTTTTATACTCATCAAGTGGATTTGAACTGAATTAAGTGAAGAATGGCTGTTCCTCCTTGGGTGTGGATGCACCAACTCTCATGGCATTCTCCTGATAGCTTTGAAGCAAGATATATACAGACCAATATATATACAAGACTTGATTTCTAGAAATTATAAACTGAGTATTTGGGCCCAGCAACCAGAGAAGGGATAGCTGATACTTAACCTAGCTAGGAAATCTTTTTACAAGCACCCTATTTAAAGCCTAACTACTTTTGGGGGCTTTCACTTCCTTATCTGTGAGATCTCTGTGTACATGGGGAAAAAGTTAAAATCTTAACATCAAAAGTAAATTAATTAAATTAAATGAAAGCAACTTGTTTAACTAATGTAAATTCATACTATTTTTTGTCTCCAGTTTTATTTTACTTGTGAGTAGATGTTTCAATCCCTTATTTTCCTTTGAAGATAGTTTGTTTTCATGGATTTTGTAAATTTTCCCATCAGTATATTTCCCACCAGAGAGAAATAACACAGTCATTTTATGTGTCATATTTAAAGAAAGACTAGGTAGCTGGATGATGCCTTCTGTTGATGCAATCACTACAGATCTAGGACAAAATTATTTTTCTGGAAAGCAGTTGCTCATTTGCAAACTAAAATCCATAAAGAAAGCTGAGCATCAAAGAATTGAGGCTTTCAAATTGTGGTGCTGGAGAAGACTCTTGAGAGTCCTTTGGACAGCAAGGAGATCAAACCAGTCAATCCTAAAGGAAATCAGCCTTGACTATTCATTGGAAGGGCTGATGCTGAAGCTGAAGCTCCAATACTTTGGCCACCTGATGTGAAAAGCTGATTCACTGGAAAAGACCCTGATGCTGGGAAAGATTGAGGTCAGGAGAAGGGGGCAACAAAGGATGAGATGGCTGGATGGCATCTCTGACTCAGTGCACGTGAGTTTGACCAAACTCTGGGAGATAGTGAAGGACAGGGAGGCCTGGTGTGCTGCACTCCATGGGGTTGCCAAGACTGGGACATGACTTAACAACTGAACAACTCTAAAATCCAGTGTCATTCTGTCTCTAGGTTTTCACGTCTTCAACCTTGTGGAATTGGTGAGGATGGGCCATGAGGTGAAATGGTGGACTGTAGGGATTGTAAATTCCAAAGACCTTTGGATTTGGCCAATAAAGTATTTTATTTTGTTTTATTTTTTTATGTTGAGTATGTATCCAGTTCTCCAAGATACCAATAGTTTCTACTTATTATCTGATATTCAGCTAATCAGTCAATAAATCAATAAATTTAACAGATCTTTGTTGAAGCTCTTCTACGTGTCAGGCAATGTACTAGGCCCTGCAGGGGATAAGAAAGGCCAGGGTCTCAGATCTCAGGAGGCTTACATTCTACTGGAGAAAGACTGATGGAAATGAGTCAATAAATCAAGCAACAGGAAAAAATTCCAATAATGATAAGAACATAATGAAGTAAATAAAATAAGATGATGCTGTGTTGGTGTTTGTGAGAGGAAGTGATAATATAGATGGAATAGATCAGGAAGGCCTTCCTGAGATGACATTTGCTCTGAGGCCTCAATGATATGAAGAACCAGGGGCAGAGGATGGTAAACAAAGCCAGCAGCAAGAGCAAGACCCTGTGGCAGGAAGAGTTTGGTTTGTTCAAGGAAGGTCAATGCAACTAAAAATATAATGAGCAAGAGGGACACTGGTTTAAAATAAGGTCAGAAGCAGAGAGTAGATCACAGAGAGTCATGTAAGCTATATTGAGGATGTGGGGTTTTATTCTAAATATGATGAACAGCTATCTGGTGTTCTGTATATATATATACATATATATATACATGTATATATATATATGTATATATATATACACCAGATATACACTTTAAGTATGTATATTTAAAGTTTATTCTGGTTGCTATGAGTAAAACTGGTTATAGGAGCCAAAATGGAAACAGGAAGACCAGTGAGTACTGAAAAAAAAATTATTCAGATAACAAATAATGTTAGCTTAAAATCATGGTTGGAACTGTGAATCTGAAAAGAATATACAAACATGGGATAAATACTGGAAATAGAACCATTGAGCCTTACTGATGATTTAGATGTATCAGATGAGGAAAAGGGAGAGATCAAGGACAATTCCTGGGTTTTTGGCTTAAGCAACTGACAGATGACAATGCCACTAATTGATATGGGAAGCTAAATGACTAAAGGAGAAACAGGTTTAGTTGGGGAAATAAAGGATTCTGTTTTGGCCATGTGGAGTCTAAGATGCCCGTTTGACACTCCTGTGTAAGTGGGTCAGCACTGGATATAGGAATCACAGCATGAATTTACATTGCCCCTAAGGGCTTCTTAGTTTGTTACTCTAGTTAAGAACATTCATTCAGGAGTAAAACAAAATCTTTGTATGAATCCAGGTTCTGCTGCTTCACAGCTCTCTGACCTTGAGCAAGATTGTTAAGTTGTCCGAACATCACTATCCTCTTTTACAAGAAAAAAAAAAAAAAGAGCTTAAAATATTATATACCTGATCAATTGATTAGAAAGGTTAAATTTGTTAATTTAAGCATGCATGCTATGCATACTAAGTCGTTTCAGTCATGTCAGACTCTTTGCAACTCTATTGACTATAGCCTGCCAGGCTCCTCTGTCAAGTCTTGGAATTCTCCAAGCAAGGATACTAGAGTGTGTTGCCATTTCCTCCTCCAAGGGATCATCCCAACCCAGGGATCGAACCCTCATCTCTTGTTTCCTGTATTGGTAGGTGGGTTCTTTACCATAGCGCCTCATCAATTGACTGAAAAGATTAAATATGTTAATTTATGCAGAGTGCTTAACAAAATTCCTGGAATTTAGAATTCATAGATTCTATTTACCTGGTTGAGAAATTTCCATTCTATTACTAGGTTTCTGGCAGTTTTTTAAAATCAGGAATGAATGTTTCATTTTATATGTTTTCCTACATCTACTAGGATGATCATATTTTTTATCTTCTGTCTATTAATATGAATTAATTACTTTGATTAACTTTTGAGTGTTTATAACAACCTTGGATAAAGTTGTTTAACTTGGATAAGTTGTTAACTTCCTTGGATAAAGCCCCCTTGATCATAGCTGTTCTCCTTTTTATATATTATTTGATACATAATGTATCTATTAGGTATTAGTTCTTTGAACATTTATTGTCATGCCTTTTATTTTAAGAGTTTTAAAGATCTGTTACCTTTGTCTTGCTTTTTTTCTGTGATGCCTTTTATATACTGAATACATTAATTATTTCACCTAAATCTCCCCAAACTTCTCACATCGACTGGATCAGATAAATATCAGTGTATAGGAGACTGAGAACAGATAGATGCAAATACAAATTTATCATTCACTTTTCAAAAAGCATCCTTTTACAGACTACTCTTGATTTAGCAATCTGGGAAACATTCATACGAACCTGAAGTGTTTATCTCTCCACTTATATCCAGCTGCCGAGTTGACATCTCTTCCTCGATGTCTGTTATCTCAAACTTAATGTGATCTGGTCTTCACCCTCAGGCCCAAAACTGGTTTCTTCCACTGTCTTCCTCATTTCAGAAAATGGATGACATCTCAGTTTTTCTATTGCTCAGGTATAAAGCCTTGCAGGCATCACTGGCCCTGTCTTTCTCACACATGCTTTATGAAAGCTTTATATAAAACAGCCCCCTCCTTCATCTCCTGCTCCCCCCCTCACTTACTTTGCTCCAGCTACACTGGCCTATTTGCTGGTATTCAACTATGCTAAGTGAAATAAGAGACAAATACTGCATGATATCACTTATACATGAAATCTAAAAAATACAATAAACTAGTATAATAGAACAAAAATGAAGCAGACTCACAGATATAGAGAACAAACTAGTGGGGAGAAGGAAAAGGGGAGAGTTAACATAGGGGTAGGGGAGTAAAGATACAAACTACTTGATATAAAATAATCTACAAGGATAAATTGTATAACAAGGGGGCTATGGCCAATATTTTATAATAACTATCAATGGAGTATGACCTTTAAAAATTGTGAGTCACTGTATTGTTCTTCTGTAACATATAATAGTCTATAGCAACTGTCCTTCAATTAAAAAAATAAATCAGGGATGTTCTTGCCTTCAGACCATTTGCCTTCCAGTTTCTTCAGCCAAATATTCCCTCAGAATCTGCTTTGCTAACCAGATCACTCTGTTTAAAACTGCAGCTCTCCTGGAACTGGGTTCTTTCTCCTCTTGGCCTTTGCCTCACCTTCCCTCACTTTCTTTTCCAGAAAAGGAATCATACTGTGTTGCCTCCAGGGGCAGCATAAGGCTTGTTTCTACTCTAGATGTTTTTGATCATCTTGAGAGGTACTTTACTCCCTGAAGCCAGTTCTCTGGGGTCAGATTTTCAGCCCAGTTAAGGTCTGTTGGTTCTCTGCCTTCTGACTCAGCACCATGACATCAACCAGGGGTATTTCCAGATACAAGCAAGACTCCCTACAGAAGTGGCTGAACAGTGAGGGCTGTCTTTGTCTCATAGAACAGGAACATCAGAAGTAGATGATCCAGGACCTTACATTACTCAGTGGAGTCCTTTTATCTTCTTTTCCTGCCATCCTGGTCCTTATCCTCAAAACCATAAGATTGGTTACTGTCTGTGCATTGAATTCCCTGTTCCAGGGGACAAAAAGGGGAGGAAAAGAGTAGAAAGCAAAGGATAAAGAGTTGTCCTAGGTAGAAAGGTTTGTCTTCTCTAGGTGGAACGTTTGAAATTGCTGATTTTCAACCTTAAAAAATAAGTTTTTATGTCTGACCTAAGATTTAGGAAGGAACCCCTTTCCCAGAGACCTGCACCTGCATCGTTTCGTTGGCCAAAACGATGTCACCTGGACACTCTTGGTCTCAAAGCAAAGTAGGAGACTAAGACTGTGTGAGGCATGGGGCAACGAGTCCCATGCCTCCCTTACAGTCTGGCTCTTTCTGAGTTGTTTATCTTCCAAGACTCTGTTCAGTCTCCTGCTTTGTGTTACTGTCCTCAGAGCCTCTGTTACTGGGTGGACACCACACTTTCGCAGATCTAAGGATTCTCAGCTCTTTGCTGAATTCCTGCTCCACACTTCGACAGTTCTAAGACCACATGAAAAATTTGGGGTCTGCTATGTGATCTTGGGAAACTACATTTTAGGAGTAGGGGCAGGTAATGATAAAATCTCAGGTCTGCTATCTAAAAGCATATTTTCATTCCTGTTCTGCATTTGTCCTGTGTTGGCATTGCTAGTGAACTATAGAACCGAACATCTACATTTTTACACATATTTTTCAATCTGACCCTTTAGTTTTTTCTGCTGTCATGATTCTACACATAAGGAAACTAAGGTTCAGAAGAGTTAAATCCAAGGCCTCTCTTTTAGTTAGCAAATGCCAGGGCTTCTGTTCAGACCCACATCTGTCTGTCTCATTCTGAGCCTCTGCATGATCCATTACATTAAACTGCTTCTAAGGAGAGCTTTTCCAGGGCAATCATTTCCCACTATATATAGGACCCCTTGAGTCACTCTGAGTATTTCTTAATGGGGCTGACAATACAGAGAAGCTTAACAGTCTCTAGGCAGTCACTCCCATAGTTAGAGCTGCCAAATTCTCCTTAATTCTTGGGCTATCCATCCCTTACCTCGTCCCTTGCTCACACGTGGCTCTAAATTTGTGAAAATGTCAGAAAGCATATTCCAAATGGAAGGATAGTCTAGGAAATAGGAACAGCAGAAGCAGAAGCAAGTCATATGGCTCTGGGAGAGTGTGTGATTCATCTTGACTGAAGCACAGATAAGTGATCCAAGCATAGAAGGTCAGGTTCAAGTCACACCATTAGGACCTTGATTACCTGCCAGAAGAGTCTGAACTTTCTTCTGAGTCTGCATTAGTGATGTATTAGAGTATTTGGTGTAGAACTAAATTGCACTTTGTATTTTGTGCTGAAATTTAAAAAAACAATTATTTGCAAAGTGCCTTGAGTACCCACAGACATGATAATCCCACTGAAGGAATTATTAAGGGATGTTTGAGAGTACCCTGCCCTTTTCTGTCATATTTTTTCTAAGGTAACAATGAAATTTATAGTTTGTGCATCTGGAGAACTGTTAGCCTAAAAACAGGGAAAAAAATCAACTATTCCCAAACTCAATTTTCCTAATAAGAATAAAAGTTGCTTCTACTTATATTAAACAGTCAATGCGTGACCTTAACCATCTCCCAACTCTGTATTAAAATATTTCAATAGTTGTAAAACCTGTGTGGAGAGATAGAAAGTGTATTATGGCTTCCTTGTCTAGAGTAGGATGGTCATAATTCCGAATAGAACTTAAAGAGAAATGTTAAAGAATATTCAAGAAGTTAAATGACTCATTTATAAAATTGAGGAGGAAACATGCAAGAAACTCAGCTAGACTGCGTAAGGTGGCAGCTTTTATTTGTCCAGTAATGCCACATTTCTGAGGCGGCACAGAACACGGTATGTCCATCTCTGAGTCAGAGAGATGTGAGTCATAAACACGACGTGAAGAGCCCTCTGTCCTTTTGATTACTGAAACTGATGTTTTGGTTTGACTGGGTAATTTACCAGTAAGTTAAGATAATTGAGTATTAAAGAGGAAATCCATGTTGAGAGAATTGTTTGTGAAAAGATAAAACAAGGAAATGGGATTATTGACAGAACTGAGAAAACATATTCAGGGGAT
Source organism: Cervus canadensis (assembly GCF_019320065.1). Taxonomy (NCBI): domain Eukaryota; kingdom Metazoa; phylum Chordata; class Mammalia; order Artiodactyla; family Cervidae; genus Cervus; species Cervus canadensis. Next base: position 74,885,987 of record NC_057387.1, on the reverse strand, counting down.
GTCTTTATCAAATAAATCAGCCCTTCCAATGACTTGTTTAACTGTTCTGAGTCAGTCAAAGCATGAAGAAGTAGGAGAAGCAACTGAAAAGAAGAGAATGCTTTGCCCGTTTGTTTTTTCAAAACTTAAATTTGGAGGCAACGCTTATTGCTATTATTTAAAAGATGAATTTGTAAAGTAACAATGCCCTTTCCAAAATAAGGAGTCATGAATAGGAATTGATATCTGAAGAGGAAAGTGAATTCACATTCGGCTAAAAAATTAAATCTTCTCTATCTACTTCAAAACATGGATCCTGTAATTCTCTTTTGAAAGGATTGCTCTGGGGAAAAAAGCTGAAACCCGTCACAGTGAATTAGGGCTCTCACTCTCCTTGTGAGGGTCAGGTGTGAGGTAAAAAGGATCCTCAGGGTTCCCCAAGGAGACTGTGCTGGGAAGGCCACCCCCACCCACAAGCCTGACTGGCCCCACATTAACCTTGGCTTTGGGGAAGGAGAAGAGTCACTGCCCACCCTGATGAGGGCAAACTGTGACCTGCTCAGAGGTATTTGGTTTAAATTACAGGAAGATTTAATTTCCAAAAATAATGGCAAGGAACAGCAAAGCCTGGAGACTTTGCTTAAGCTCTAATAGAATCATGATACCATTTATTTTTGGAACGTTGACATCTCTGAAACTCTTCAGATGCAAAATCAATGCTAAGTAGTTTTATAGAAATTGGATGCATTTTACATAAAATTACCACCAGAGCTGAGGACAGTGATGCATAAAAGCAGTGCAGACAGTGTCTCAAATACACTGAAAAGCACAGTCTGGGCCCCTCTCTGGCAGCCTCTGGCATCTGCACCACATTTTTAAACATTTGTCCTTTAAATAGTCTTTGTTCCTCTTGAAGTTTCCAGCTTTGTCTAGTTAGTAAGCCTCTCGGCCATTCACTGAACTGTTATTACATTGTTTTAAACACATTAGTGCGTCATTAGTGAACAGGTAACATTTTATACCATGATAAGAGCAACGATAAAATCACAAAGGAAATGAGTGTAGATAAAGACAAAACAAATCTGTGAGCTGAGACCAGGGACTGTCCAACATGTAGACTTAGGAAAGACAATGAAAGAGGAAGAAGAGCAGGAGAAGATGATATCTTGAAAGTCAAAATAGGAGAGATTTATGTCAAATGCTCCTGACGTTTTGAGAAAGATGGTACCTAAGAATTGATCATTGGTTTGGGCAAGATGTAAGACACTGATGATCTTGACAGAAGGAATTTCCTATGAAGTACTGTGGACCAAATCTTCGTTATGGTGTATTAAGAAGAACATAACTGTTGAGGAAATGGAGACAGCAAATAGAGGCAACGTTTTGAAGTGTTTTGCTTAAAAAAAAAAAATCTAAAAAAGTAAGGCAATAGATGGAGAGATATGTGTAAGGCAATAGATTGTGTTTTTTTTTTTTTAAGTTTATTCCTTTTTATTGCTAAGTGGTATTGCATTGTATGAATATTTTATAATTTGTTTATCCATTCACTTCTTACATTTAGGTTGCTTCCATTTTTTCCTATAACAAAGTTGCAATGAGTTTTTGACATAGACAATCATATTATCTATGAACAGAAACAATTTTACTTCCTCTTTTTCTAGTAAAGGTGCTTTTATATCGTTGTCTTGCCTATTGAACTGACTAGAACCTCTAGTAAAATTCTAAATAGAAGTGATGAGAACAGACATTCTTTTTCCCTAATTTTAATGGGAAATAATTCAGTCTTTCACTCTTAAGTATGATGTTAGATGTAGCATTTTTCTTTTTAGATTCTTTTTAGAATTCATAGATTCTGTTTACCTGGTTGAGAAATTTCCATTCTATTACTAGGTTTCTGGCAGTTTTTTTTTAACCAGGAGTGGATGTTTAATTTTATATTTTTTCCTACAGCTACTAGGATGATTATATTTCTATCTTCTGTCTTTGATTAACTTTTGAGTGCTTATATCAACCTTGGATAAAGTTGTTTAACTTGGATAAGTTGACTTCCTTGGATAAAGCCCCCTTGATCATATTTGTTCTCCTTTTTATATATTATTTGACTCAATTTGCTATAATTTTGTTGAGTACTTTTGCATGTGTGTTCATGGTAGAAATTACAGTTTTCTTTTCTTGGGTTGTCTTTGTCTAATTTTAGTATCAGAGAAATGCTGACCTTATATAGTGAGTTGGGAAGCATTCCTTCTTCTTTAATTTTCTGAACGAGTATGTAGAATTAGTATTATCACTTCTTTAGATTTTTGGCAGAATTCACCAGGGAAGCCATCTGGGCTTGCAGTTTTCTTTGTGGGAATGTTTTACATATTAAAATGCAATTTCTGCAATAGATATAGGCCTATCACAGTGTCTCTTTCTTCTTGAGTAACCTTTGGTAACTTGTTGTTTTCAAGAAATTTACCCATTTCAGCTTTTGTCAAATTGGTTGTCATATTTCGATATTATTTTTATAATACCTTTAGAATCTGTACTGATGTCTCCTCTCTCATTCCTAATATTGTTAATCCATATGGTCTCTTTCTTTCCCCTGATAAATCTGGCTGAATGTCTGTCAGTTTTGGTGGTTACACAAAGAACATATTTTGGCTTCGCTGATTCCCTCTCTCTCTTCCTCTATTCCATTTCCACTGTTACCTCTGCTCCCTCCTTCCCCTCCTCCTCCTCCCCATCCTCCTTCTTCTGCTTACTTTGGGTTTCATTTGCTCTTGTTTCCCCTAGTTTCTTAACCTAGAAAGTGAGGTCATTTATTTTATTCTTTTCTAATAAAAATTTAGCACTATAGATTTCCCTGCTTTAGCTGCATCCCACAGATTTTGATATGTCATATTTTTACATTTAATTCAGTTAAAAATACTGTTTCTCTTTGGATTTTATCTTTAACTCATGAGTTATTTAGAATGTGTAATTTCAAATACATGGAACTTTATTAGCGTTCTGGTGTGATTTCTAATTTAATTTCACTCTGATCAAAGGACATAGGTTGTATACTTGAATTCTTAAAAGCCTATTGAACTTGTTTTATGGCCTAGAATATTACCTATCTTGGTAAATGTCCATGTGCACTTGAAAAGAGTGTGTATTCAGTTGTTGCTGAGTGTAGCTCTCTATCAGTCAACTAGGTCACATTGATAGTGTTTTTTGAGTCTTCTATATATTTGGGGGGCTTCTATTTGATCTATCAATTATTGAGGTTATGCTTGTAAATTGCTCTACTTGTCTTTTCTTGTTTCATGCATTTTGAAATACTATTGTTAGGCACAACAGTTGTTAGAATTGTTATATCCTCTTTACGGAGTGTCTCCTTTATCATTGTGAAATGCCCCTCTATCCTGTTAGTAGTCTTTGCTCTGAAATCTACTTGTTCTTTTAATATGGCCATTCTAGATTTCCTTTGATTAGTGTTATCATGATATATCTTTATTCATTCTTTTCCCTTTAATTTATTTGTGTCTCTGTATTTAAAGTGACTTCTTATAGGCAGCATAAAGCTGAGTCATGCTCTTTTATCCATTTTGAAAATGTTTGCCTTTCAATTATGGTGTTAAGACCACTTACATTTAAAGAGACTGTTAATATGGTCAAGTTTAAAGTTGCCATATTGATATTTATTTTCTGTTTGTCTTATCTGTACATTATATACTTTTTTTTGCTCCTTCCCTGCTCTTCTTTGTTCTCTGCTCCTTCTCTGGAAGGTAGAGAAGGACAGGGAAGGCTGGTGTGCTGCGGTCCATGGGGTCACAAAGAGCTGGACATGACCGAGCAACTAAACAACAGTAGGTGCTCTGTTTTGGATAATTAAGTACTTTGTGCTTCCACCTTATTTCCTTAGGTGTAGCGCTTCATCAAAAAAAAGAAAGAAAGAAAAATTAATGGTTACTTTAGGGCTTCCCTGGTGACTCAGATGGTAAAGAATCTGTATGCAATGCGACAGACCCAGGTTTGATCCCTGGGTCGGGAAGATCCCCTGGAGAAGGGAATGGCTACCCATTCCAGTATTCTTGCCTGGAGAATTCCAGTGGACAGAGAAGCCTGGTGGGCTATAGTCCGTGGAGTCGCAAAGAGTCGGACCTGACTGAGTGACTAACACTTTCACACTTTCACTTGGAGATTCTGGTGTAAGTTTTAGCTTACCACAGTCTTCCTTTAAGCAGTACCTATAGTATAATAACTTTTCCACAATAATTTCTATTTCTCCCTTTGCCTTTGTGCACTTACTGTTATACGGTTTACTTCTACATGTGTCATAAATATCAAATATATTATTGTTCTTTGGCTTTTCAGTCGATTATAGTTTTCAGATATTTTAATAAGAAGCAAAAAACCCTTTGTTTTTTTGTGTAGATTCAAAGTTTCATCTGATATTTTCCTTCTGCCTGAAGGATTTTCTTTACCGTTTCTTATACTTCAAGTCTGCTGATGATTAATTCTTTCACTATCTGGTGGAAGTCTTTTTGTTATTTTTTCTTGTGGATTTTTTATTGTGCTTAGATATAGATCATTAAAGTTTGATTATTTGCTGATATGTAAAATGGAAAATGATTCAGGAGGAAATAAAGCAGCACAGTCTTTGAATAGGGAGGAAGGGTGGGGTTCAGAACAGAGGACTTGACTTCACATATAATCATGGCGGTTTACTGATGGTAACAAGAGGAGAGTCTGAGCAGATATTTATTGATAGGAGTGAGTTGATTGAATTTGTTAATGGTTCTAGTCAAACTGAGTTTAAATCCAAGATCCAGTATTCAGTAGCTGAGTGGTCTTCAGCAAAGTATTTAAACCCTTTGAACTTCAGTTTTCACATCCACAGAATCATGTTAATATCTTCCCCACAGAATGATTATAGCCATGAAATGAGTTAATGTCTACCAAACACATAACACGTAGCCGGGAACACACACTGTGTCTGTAAGGAAAAAAAAAAGTGTCACCTTTTTAATTTTACTGCCAAAGTCAAGGAGAAAAGATCCTGTGACCTCATTTTTCTACCTCTATTTCTCTTATCTTCCTTCTCTCACCCCTCCCTCCTTCCCAAAAGAACAAATTTAAAACTCAAATACCAGGCTGTCTGCAGGTGCAGTGTTCAAGACTGATAACATTTGGAGGCCAGATGTTAACTGACGTAAACACTATTAAGTGCTCTGTAGACCGGAGGCTGAGGCAATGATTTCCAATTTTATGATTATTTGAGTTAATGGCAAACCACACTGCCACTCCTTCCACCCTCCTGCCTCCATCAAAAAGGAGGTATATAGCCTATTTGTTCCCAAGAGAATGTAATTTTTTGAAATACAAAGTTCTTGAAATATTAAGTAATGGCATTTCACAAGCTTAGGACTGGAAAGGCAGCCTCAGTGCAGACCTCAACACCTACTCGAAGTTCTCTCTAAAAGGTCAAGGACTTGTGAAATTTGATCTTAGAACTAGTTTCATTTTCTGAAATAAGTCCAGAGTAATAATCACAAAAAATGCTTCAAACCTATAACAAGTTTTTATGCCAACTGATATTTTCAATTTGAACTTCCTAAGGATTCGTGTGGGTGAATGCCAATGACAGGAAATCAATAAATGAGTCCTTCTCCTAATGAAGAAGTATTGTTTTTAAAATAGCAATTAGTTGGATCTGCTATGAATCAATAAGTTGATTGTTGGTGTTTAATATACTTACACACTCATTTATTTATTCATTAATCCACTGAATAGATATTGGTCCAGAACTAGCAATATGTCCTAGGCACATTGCCAGGCACTAGTTAATACACTAGTTAATACACTGGTAAATACAACAAATGATCCTCATGAAGCTTGGAGTTTTATGCAAGAGGAAGACAATTTCAAAACAATGAGCAGACAAATAGATGTAGCAAAAAAATTGTAGTAGTACTATGATGCAAAGAGGCCCTATTTAAACAATGGGCTGGGGAAGGAATTTTTAGTAGGTGCCTTAATCCAAGGCTTAAAGAATGAGAAGAAGGTAGCCATACAAGGAGTGGAGGAGATAATAAGCAAAGAGCAGCATTTATTCATTCATTCAACAAATATTTGTTCAGCACTTTTTGTAAGCCAGAAACTGTTCAAAGCAAAGAAAATATACCAGTGAACAAACACACATGCAAAACTGCTGATGTGGGAAAGGATTTGACGTCTTTCTGGGACAGAAAAGACGTCCTTGAAGCTGAATCATACTGAGCAGAAGAGGGGCGTGCAAACTGAGGTGCAGTGGCAGGGACAATACTATGTAGGGATTTGTAATCCAGGTAAGGAGTTTGGATTTTATGCCAAATGCAATGACATGATTTGCTGTATGTGTTAAGGAGTTGCTCTTGCTATTAGCGGAGAAAGTGCTGGAGGATGAAGGGAGGGTATAAGCAAGGAGATTCATAGGGTGGCTACGCTAGTTCAAGTGAAATTTTAATGCCCTGAAACAGTGGTAGCAGCAGAGATACAGTGTACAGTTTTGCAGAAGGAAGGATAGGACTTATTGATCAACAGAAAAAGAGGAAGGGGAGTTGAGGAAAGATGTAAAATCATGGATGATTCAGCTGAATAGATGGTGGCTTCATTTACCACAATGAAGAAGACTAGGTAAGTGGATGGAGGAGGTTTAATCTAAAGATTAAAATAAATTCAAGTTTTCTGGCCCAAGTTTTAAATAATAAAATCAATACAATTTGAAAAAGTGAAAACCAGTGTCTCATGGGATTAACATGCCCCCCATTACTGGAGTGTATACAAGCATCCCAAATGACCATTTACCTACAATATTTTAGCTATAGATTTCAAGCAGAATTCTGTAACTGGTTTCCAGATGGTATGTGAGAATTTATAAAAGAAAGCAACAGTTTCTTGAAGCCATCACTGGTTGAGTAAAAAATGGTTTTCCTAAATCAATCTCATTTCTCTCAAAGGTGATTTCACTTACCTTTGAGCTACTGGAGGCTGGCACTGTATTTCTTAATAAATGCTTTATTTCATTAATAATTGGGTTTATGATTGTCAGGGCTACCAAACTTATAAATGAGAGTATTTATATCTTGTTAAGACACTATTTGAATATCTTTTGCGATAACCTTTTAGAAAAAGTAGTGAATGTAGACTGAGAAATATTGAGCTGGTAAGGTAAATTGTACACCCTAAGTGCAACTAGGTCAGTAGCAACAGAAAGAAGTAAGTTCTCAGCCTTATGGTAAGTCTCCACCCTCCCACACCACTGCTTTATAAAGTCGACATACAAAACACATTCCCTCACAGAAGAATGAGAATTCTTCTCATCTGGGAAACCCCTACCTTTCCTGAGAATCACTGCCTTTACTGTTATTCTGTCTTGGAAAGTATTAGTGGATAAAAGTTTGAGAGTGAGTTTGCCAGATTTTAGCCCTGATTAGGAAACATAGAGAAACATATACTTTATAACATTTTTATTTCTGAAAATTATTTTTTACCTGGAAATAGACAAGCAGATCACTTTGTAAGCATGTTAGAAATAATTTTCTTATAATTATGAGGTAGGTCTGTTTATATTTGGTACTAGTTTTCTTGTACATCAAATCATATAGGAATAGTACAGTGTGAAGTTACTAAAGGATCATTAAAATATGGTCCTAAGCATTTGAAACAAATATTTTTAAATGACCCTCATTTTATAATCTCATTAGAAAAATTAGGCATTGGTATTACTTTTTAATTGATACATTTCCTTAGTGAAATGTTAACAAACTGAGAAAGGATCTCAAACAACAAATAAATGAACTTGCAACATAGAGTCCTCAGCCAAAGGAACATCAAGAGGAATATTCATGCCATTTCCATCCCTAACACCATCAACATCAAGGAATGAGGATGATCATTGACAAGCAGGATCATTTGCCTTTTTCTCAGGCTTCCCTGGTGGTTCAAATGGTAAAGAGTCCACCTGCAATGCAAGAGACCCAGGTTTCATCCCTGGGTTAGGAAGATCCCCTGGAGAAGGAAATGACTACGCACTCCAGTATTCTTGCCTGGAGAATTCTATGGACAGAGGAGCCTGGAGGGCTACAGTCCATGGGGTGGCAAAGAATCAGACATGACTGAATAACACACTGGGCTTGGTGCCTTATGGAAAGTATTACAGCCTTCTTTGCAGGTGGTATTTGGTACCAAACTCCTCCTCCTTCTTTTCAGGGTGATCACAGCAGAGGGCAGGAGATGACTCCACATCCCCACACCACGTACATTTGCTTTTGTTGGAAAAGTACATCTGTGCAGTCTGTGGAGGGCATCAAAGAGGAGTTAGAATAAGATACTTGGTTTCAAACCATTCATTCCTTCATTTTGTTTATTCATTAGACATTTGCTAAGTACTCCTGATAGGCATGACCCTTAGCAATGGGATAAATAATATGAAAAAGAGGTTCTGTGTCTCTGAGTTTCACAGCCCTTTGTGGGCAGATGAGATTGCTAAAAATTCTCCTGGACAAGTGCTAGTGGAGAGATACATCAGTAGATAGATATCAATGCAGAGATAGCCGTATGAGACAATGGAACAACTAACTGAACTCAGGGAAAAGGAAAATTATATCACTACCTTACTAAATGGCACCATATTTAAACCCAAATATCATTTGATCCAATTTTTTTAGTTTAAAAGGGTGTGTAAATGGAGATTGGGGAAAAACCCAGTAACACAGTTTGTTACTACCTCTGTCTGGTTTCAACTCAAAGGACATCATCTGAGGAAGGTGGAAGGTGTGCCCAGTACAGACAGTCTATGCAGCTGTGTAGGGTGGGCCTGCTGACACCCAAACCAGAAACATTCTTCATACCTGTGTCTGCCGTACTATTATGCTTTATCTTCTCCATAGCTTTTATCACTCTCTGAAATTATCACATTTGACTTATTTATTGTCCATCCCTCCGCACAAGAACCTTGTCTGTCTTACACATTGCTGAATTCTCAGGTTTCGAACAACTCCTTGTTTCATAAATATTTGTTGAGTGAATGAATTATCACAACAATATAAAACCACATTAAATCACACTTGAGAACCAATATTTCTCCCGTTTTGAAAATCTCTGTAAGATATGTTTAGGTGACGCTAGTGGTGAAGAACCCACCTGCCAATGTAGGAGACATGAGAGACACAGGTTCAATCCCTGGGTTGGGAAGATCCCCTGGAAGAGGGTATGGCAACCCATTCCAGTATTCTTGCCTGGAGAATCTCATGGACAGAGGAGCCTGGTGGGCTACAGTACAGAGGGTTGGAAAGAGTCAGACACAGCTGAAGTGACTCAGCACACAAGCATGCACGTAAGATATTTGATCTCAGACACACCTTAGAGATCTATGGAGTCATGTCTTCATTCATTTCAGTGGGGGAAAGACTAAGGCGTGGGTGCAGGGGCGCATACAGAGAGTCCCTGTTTCATGTCAAGTTATTTCTCCCCCGAGCAGGAACTGGAAGTCAGGGCTCCAGAACCCCAGGGCTCTTCGGCACTACTCTGCTCCCTCCGTCTAAACCTCTCTGTGGGGAAAGTAGATTTGGAGTATTGCAGTGGATGTAATTTTCAAAGGTCCTAGGAGAAAAGGAAAGCCATGCTAAGCTGCTTTTGCAATTCGGATGAGTTGAACGTAATAGTTCTCTTTACTGCTGTAAGGGAGGGAAGTCAAGACTTCAGAACTGGATTTTTAGGGCAAGACTGGGACATTCTGCTGTAACTATGGCCATAGATCTGCCTGCTTTCAGCAGAGACATGGGCTCTGCCTCGTGCTGGCTGTGATTTTGCACAGTTAAGTCCTTCATTCGAAATTAGGACTCACTGCAGCTTGCAAATTAATTCTATAAAGGTGGGTCACTGTCACTGTGGACAAAATGCATGCCCCTCTGCAGCTTCCCCATCCATAGGGACCAGATAGCACATTGAGGTGATAGCTAATCTAAGTATTTAAGGGGATGGTATATTTTATTAAAGTGATAAGCAAGCATTAGAAGGTGTTAGTTTCTGAGTAAAACTGAGGGAAATATTTTCCAAGAGAACTTTAAAGAAACACCACATTTTTCAAGAATATACCACTACCCCCAAACACACACATACAAACATACACAATAGCCAAACATATACCTTATGATGCACAAAAAAGTCCTGCAAAGCTGCAACTCCTGGCGTGGAATTCCTGACACACTGCAGGGAGGTTGGGGAAAGTGGACCCTCTCGATTCCATCTGGGGACTCCTCTGAGGTCTTTACCTGCTAGAGGTTTTAATCCAAATAGAAATGGCTTTTTGTCAGATAAGAGATAAAAACTGGTGAGATGTATTCGTTCAATAAATGTTTGTGGGATGCCTTCTGGCATGAAACTCAGTTTTAAGCCCTAGGAATACAAAATGAATAAGGCTTAGTCCCTGCTTCAAGGTCACAGTCTAGTGGAGTGAAAGAGATAAGTAAACAGAGAAATCCAATCCAGCGTGGTAGGTTCTGGGATCAGAAAGGGTCTGTGGGGACACGGAACAGAGCGCCCTGAGTGCAGTTGACAGGATGTAATTAAAAGAGGCCACATTTGGGAATTTTTCGAATGAAGTTTCACATTTTGGAGCCTTCTGTTTTCTCCTTTTGGAAATGAGGGGAGGAAAATCAGCCCAGAGTTGTGAAAATTCAATGATGTATTACCTAAAGAAGGAATGAGTTGTCAAAGAAAAGTCTCCTCTGATTCAGAAATGAATGATTCCTAGGATGTTGCTTCAAGACTCTTTGTTACAGAAATTGGGGTATGCACAGGTAATTAAGGGTCTAGAAACAACCACCCTGGGGGCAATTGCAGGCAATTCCGCAACCACCTGGCTTAACTTGAATTCTTGAAAGTACAGCTTCTCTTGGTGTAATAAAAGGTTTCATGTACACCTTGTGCTTCTGTTCTTTATCCCCGATTTTTCCTCCCAGGCTTATGAATAAGGCTTTAGTCCTATTTCTCCCTTGGAGACTGGCAAGCTGCCCCACCTTCTCCGGTTGGAGGCTGGGGAAGCTGTAGCTGTCTTCTGCCACCTGCTGGCTCCCTGTTAGCACCAAAGCAGGGCTGACTTTGCGTGGACTCCCAGGGAATGGAATCCATCAGGGGAGAAAGAGGGGCAGAGAAGGTTCCTGCTTTTATTAAAAAGAAAGAGATGAGAAGATGGCAGACAGAAGCTGGTATAGGAAGGCTTTCTCATCATGGGGGTTTGTCATAAAGCTATCACCATCTCGAACATCTAAGCCAGTGATTTTTCTGTATAAACTTGTTTTGTTCAGGGAGAACAGAGCTTTTTTTTTTTCAATTTTTACTTTTAGGTCATTGTCTCACAAAACTTATCAAATAAGGTAATGCTGCACCTGCATAGACTCATTTGAAGGAAACAGCAGAAACACCTGCCAGTGGGAATTGAGATTGCGGGTAGGGAGGCAGGAAGAGGGAAGGTACGTGAGAAACATTTCACAGTGAACTGCAGTATTCTTTCGTTGGTTCAGCCAGCATTTTTAAAGACCTGCTATTTATAAGGCTCTAATCCAGATGCCTTGGCTCAGTTCAGTTGCTCAGTCATGTCTGGCTATTTGCAAACCCCTGGACTGCAGCACATCAGGTTTCCCTGTCCATCACCAACTCCCGGAGCTTGCTCAAACTCATGTCCATCCAGTCGGTAATGCCATCCAACCATCTCATCCTCTGTCTTCCCCTTCTCCTCCTGCCTTCAGTCTTTCCCATTATCAGGGTCTTTTCCAGTGAGTCAGTTCTTCTTATCAGGTGAACAAAATATTGGAGCTTCAGCTTCAGCATCAGTCCTTCCAATGAATATTCAGGACTCATTTCCTTTAAGATTGACTGATTTGATCTCCTTGCAGTCCAAGGGACTCTCAAGAGTCTTCACCAACACCAGAGTTCAAAAGCATCAATTCTTTGGCACTCAGCTTTCTTTATGGTCCAGCTCTCACATCCATACGTGACTACTGGAAAAACCACAGCTTTGACTAGACAGACCTTTGTCAGCAAAGTATGTCTCTGCTTTTAATATGCTCTCTAGGTTGGTCATAGCTTTTCTTCCAAGGAAAAAGCGTCTTTTAATTTCATGGCTTCAGTCACCATCTGCAGTGATTTTGGAGCCCCCCAAAAATAAAGTCTGCCACTATTTCCATTGTTTCCCCATCTATTTGCCATGAAGTGATGGAACCGGATGCCATGATCTTAGTTTTCTGAATGTTGAGTTTTCAGCCAGCTTTTTCACTCTCCTTCACTTTCATCAAGAGGCTTTTTAGTTCCTCTTTGATTTCTGCCATAAGGGTGGTGTTATCTGCATATCTGAGGTTATTTATGTTTCTCCCAGCAATCTTGATTCCAGTTTGTGCTTCATCCAGCCCAGCATTTCACATGATGTACTCTGCATATAAGTTAAATAAACAGAGTGACAACATACAGCCTTGACATATTCCTTTCTCAATTTGGAACCAGTCTTTTGTTCCATGTCCAGTTCTAGCTGTTGCTTCTTGACCTGCATACAGATTTCTCAGGAGGCAGGTCAGGTGGTCTGGTATTCCCATATCTATAAGAATTTTCCACAGTTTGTTGTGATCCATACAGTCAAAGGCTTTGGCATAATCAATAAAGCAGAAGTAGACATTTTTCTAGAACTCTCTTGCTTTCTCTACGACCCAACAGATGCTGGCATTTGATTTCTGGTTCCTCTGCCTTTTCTAAATCCAGCTTGAACATCTGGAAGTTCTTGGTTCCTGTACTGTTGAAGCCTCGCTTGGAGAATTTTGAGCATTACTTTGCTAGCATGTGAGATGAGTGCAAAAGAATCCGCCTGTCAATGCAGGAGACATGGGTTCAATTCCTGAGTCAGGAAGATTCCCTGGAGGAGGAAATGGCAACCCACTCCAGTATTCTTGCCTGGAAAATCCCATGGACAGCAAAGCCTGGTGAAATATGTTCATGGGGTCGCTAAGTGTTGGACACATCTTAGCGAGTAAACAAAAACAACAAATCCAGATGCCCGGGATACCAAAGTGAGTAATATTGGGTTCCTTCTCTTTTGGGGTTAAGAATCTATCGGACAGCAGCTAGATAAGAAGATGGTTAAATAAAGGGAGAATTAAATAGAGATCATAAGTATTGTGATCATGTATTGCTATAAAGGCATCTAGTGGAGCACAGAGAAGGAGCATGTATCTAGATCAAAGTGGTAGCTGCAATGTTAGAAAATATTTACTGGAGGAGGTGATATGAGCTGAATTTGAAGTAGTGACTTATTGGAAACAGTGGGGAAAAGGGCATTCCAGTTATTGGGAGCACCACCTCCCACATGCAGCATCACCCACTACCACCACTGCTTTGGGAAGCTGAGACCTCTAGAATCAAAGGAAAAAGTTGTTAAAATATTAGGTCTTAGATAACAAGTGATTGATTCAGTCCAGGGTGATCTGCCAAAGCATGCAGAATCACATGGGATGGCAGCATACAGAATCCTGGACGTCAGAGGGCAGGACTGGTGGTGGGGAGCTTGTTTCTGATCCTTGGGAAAAGGTTGCTTTTCATGCTATTTCAGTCCACATGCTGGATATGGGCAGGTACCATCAAATATTCATGTCCATGACATCCTCTCAGTCCATCTGAAACTTCTCAGTGAACTCATCCACATATTGAAATACTTGTAAGCTCAAAGATATCAATGATCGTGTTATTTAAAATTGTAAATTAATGGCCTACAATAGGGAAAATGCCTCAAGAGGTTTGAAACAACTTCTGGGTGAACCATGAAGTTCCATAGGCATGGAAAATGATGATTCTGGAGACGGTGCAGTGTGTGAAGGAAAAAGAAAAAAACTTGTGAAGAAAATCATGATTTAAGCCTGCAGGAAAAATATTAATACTCAGAAAGAAAATATTAAACTGATAATGTTTTTTCTCTGTTGTTTACATTTTATAGCACATCCTTAGTTACTTTTATGATAATATTTTTTTAATATAATGCAGCTTAATGGTGAAATATGGCTTCCCTGGTGGCGCCAGTGGTAAAGAACCTGCCTGCCAATGCAGGAGATGTAAGAGATGCAGGTTCGATCCCTGGGTCAGGTAGATCCCCTTGAGGAGGGCCTGGCAACCCACTCCTGTATTCTTGCCCAGAGAATCCCATGGACAGAGGAGCCTGGTGGGCTACAGTCCATAGAGTCACAAAGAGTTGGATATGACTGAAGTGACTTAGCACGCACACAAAGGTGAAATATGGGTGCTGATTAAGGCAGAGACAACAAACCCTAAATAAATAATTACCCTTTTGTACGTTTGTTTCCGATATTTCAGATTCCACTTTCCCCCTAATTGTATTTCAGTTTGTGTGGTATATTTGTTTTGCTTGTTAAGTCTGTCCTGTGTCTTGCCCTTGCCCACACCCCTCTTCCCAGCCTGGATCTGTGGGATGCATTGTGATGTCTGTCTGCTAATTTTGCTGTGACTGGGGCTGGTGTCTGGTTGGTGATTCATATTTGTTCCTAAGTTGTTCATCTGTGTTGGTTGCTTTGAAACATGCCCCAGGGAATATGAAAGGCCATTTGTCTCCCTGAAACTGCTTCTTTGCCCCCAGGGAATTCTTCTTTGGCTTCTGAATTCTGGCAAGCTCTTCTATGAATTTAGCCAGGGTAAAGAAGAAAGAAAAAAGAAAACAAAGGAAAGCAATAGGGAGAGAGTTTTAACATGTGGGTCTAGTCCCTTCTTACCTGGCAGGACCAAACCTCCTGGATACAAAAATTGAGGGGCACATGCTTTGTGACATCTACTTAAAAGGTAATACTTGTGGGCTTATTTCTTCCCACTAGGAATGCCTGAAGTAGGAAAGAGGGCAGACTGAGCCCTGATGGAAACCTCAGGAAAAAGTTCTGAGAGTTTGGTAGGCATACCCACTTGGCAACTCTTCTAAGAGTTTAGCACAGATATACACAGAAGTGACATTCATAATATTTAATGACTGGTACCACACGGACACTGACCAATTAAATGGACACAGGCCACCGTGCTGAAGCTGGAGGCCCCCTGCTGTTCCAGACATCAACCCTTTAGTTATTGGATAACCAGGAGGTCCGGCAGCTCCTGGAGGGTCTGGGGGCAGGGGCTGGCTGCAAGCTGTTACCAAAGTATTTCAGTGTTTTAATACCCATTAAGGATATATAGACAGAGACCAAATGAATTACCGCATGGCTACTCATAAAAGTTCCAAGCTTATGCCCACTCTTAAGCTTTATGTAGTCCCATCTTTACCTATTAAGAGCCTGCCCTCTTTGTCTTAAAGAAGAGTTCAGAGCCAACGTCAAGACCTAGTCATACTGCAGGCTCCAGGTGGCACAAAGAAGTCCTTATCCACAAAGGAGCTCTTTATTTTGCTCAATGACTAGTATAGATCTCACCCAAGGGAAATTTGTAAGTCAGCTTACATTATATTTTCACTTGCTGCAATATATTTGCCTTACAATATAGCTTTACCTCCAGGCAGGCTGGCAAACAGGCTGAAATGTGTGAGTGATTGCCCACCTGCCTGCTTGCCTGCAGAATCTGAAAGACCGTCCCATCCCAGACCATGAGCCTGCTGTGAAAATCCATCTGCAGTACCATGAAAGCCCAAATACATATATTGGATTGTAATGGCTCTTCCTTGTCCTCTTCATGGGAGATTCTCACTTGCTGCTTCTTATCAGACACCTAGAGTCTGCTGGTTGGCTAAAAGCAGCTTCTCGGAATGGTCTCTGGGGAAGCATTATAACCCCGGATTCTCTCGTTTCTTCTTCCCGTGTTTCAGTGAAACCTACAGCTTCAGCATAATTTGCTGCTTCCCCTGCCTTCACTCCAGATAATGGCCAGGGTTGCTCATAATCCAACTGACTCTCTACATACCAAGCACAACTTTTGTCTGAATGTAGAGACTGAAAGGAAATTTCACTCTACCCAGAAAGCCATTCAGGAGTTCTGTACTTACAGAAGTCTGAGGTTGTAGAAGACTGAGTTGGAAAGCTTGGATTTTCCAATTCTCCTTGCATATTTACTAGCCTGTGCCTTCGTGCAGGCATTTAAAATCTCTCGAAGCCTCATCTTCCTCAAATGTAGAGTGGAGTCATACTGTGGAGTTCACAGGGTCATGATAAGGATTGTAAATGAAATCATAAATGAGAAAGCCATCTGTAAACTAAAAACATCCACCACAAGACCACGGGCTGTAAGAACTAGTGAACAGAAAAGAATCACAAATGTAGAAAGAAATCATGGCAGCTGGATGAATATGAGGTAAGCCCGCTATTGTGGTCCAGCCTGGAAAAGAGAGCATCCTGTAACTTCTCCAACACCTTTCTGCAGAGCTTGTGTTGGAGAGCAGAGAGTGGTCTAGAGAAATGCTAGGCAAGAGGGTTACTGCCAGTCTGAGGTTATGCACACAGGAAAAATATATAGAGAATGGTGGAAAGCATGGGGAAGACAGGGTACCTAAGGTAATACCAAGACTGGGAGAGAGAAAACAGATAAAATGTCTACCACTTCCGCCTGTGTGGTCATTGCTCAGAATTGGTTCAAATAAATCTGGACTTGAGGGTACCATTCCAGAGTGAGGGAGACTGACCAGAAATCTCAACGATACTCTTCCGCTTGAGTCAGTAGCTGCATCCTCTCTCCTCCAGAAAGAAAGCTCTGCTGCCCTGAAGGCTTATTTGGCATTATTAGATTAATTAAGTCATTTTCTGTGCTTAAACTTGAGTATGAATGGTAAGTTGCAGACTGGGCCTCCCGTTTAATCAGCCAGTGGATGTTTTCAGAATAGCACTTTGTTCCTAAAAACATTCAGAAATATGCACATTGTCTCTTTAATGAGACTGTGATATTTATTTATGGCAGAAAGAAGTCTCCCAGCTAAGAAGACTCATTCAAGTGATAGTTGAGTGTCTGGCACTTAGAGCTGTGTTAGATGCTGTATCTGGAGTCGCTTATTATCACCAGTTCATTTTATGAATTTGTTAAAGTTACTCATGTCGCCGAAAGGCCATGGGACTTTGTGCTGGGGATCAAATCCTGGCTCCACTCTTTGCTAATGACTAAACGTCTGTGGACTGTTCCCTTTATATAAAATAGAGGATTAGATGACTTTTTGTATAAAAGAGAATGAGGATGACTGAAACTCAGAGCTGTTTGGAGACGCAAGACTTTCCGTGACGTGTGAAATGCTGTGTAAAATGCCCGGCGTGTGGTTCTCCATGCGTGTATGTCAGCTGCCCTTCTTCCTGGTTCTCATGTGACTATGTTTTTTTCTTTCTCTTTAAGCTTTGATGTGGAAAATGGCCCTTCCCCAGGTCGGAGCCCGCTGGACCCCCAGGCCAGCTCCTCTTCTGGGCTGGTTCTTCATGCCACCTTTCCCGGGCACAGCCAGCGCAGAGAGTCCTTTCTGTACAGATCAGACAGCGACTATGACTTGTCACCCAAGGCGATGTCGAGAAACTCTTCACTTCCAAGTGAGCAGTAAGTACAAGCTGTCTGGCTCCCTGTCTCACACTTACCTAACCTTTAACACGTCAGAGGAGCAGCACTGTTCCCCTTTAACACAAGGGAAGAGGGAGAAAAAATGTGAACAGGAGCAGAGATGACAACGATAACCACCTTAAGGGCATATATGCTCTCTCGAGTGAGAAATGTATAGCTAGGGTCCACAAGAGTGTTTAAAAACCTTACGCACAGTGTTTGCTTTACTTATGTTATTGACACTTTTTTAAGCTTTTGATTTTATATTGGAGTATAGCCAATCAACAATATTGTGATAGTTTCAGGTGGACCACAAAGGGACTCAGTCATGTATATACATGTATCCATTCTCCCCCGAACCTCCCTCCCATCCAGGCTGCCACATAACATTGAGCAGAGTTTCCTGTGCTAAACAGTAGGACCTTGTTAGTTATTCATTTTAAATATAGCACCTTGGACCCAAACTCCCTAAGTATCTCTTTCCCCTATTCTCCCCTCCCCGCTGAAGTTCATTCTCTAATACTTAAAAAAAAAGTTTTTATTCAGCTTCATTTCCTGAACTGCTGACTCGTTTATGGCATGAGAACCTTAATACTTTTATGCAAACCACAATCTAACTTTGCAAGGCATGCACAGTTTACATCAGGCTATAGCAGAGAAGGAAAACAGTGGTTGGTGACATGCAACTTCTCTGAGTGGCCTTTGCTGGGTAACATTTAGTAAGCTGTCATCTAGTCACATGTCTGTGTCCCCTCTCTGGAACCTTGACACAGTGCCCACTTATTGCCTGGCTCCTGGGTGAGACAGGACACACTTCCACCACCCTATTAAGCATGCCTGATGTTTGTGTTTTGCTGCTATTAACTGGAGATCTCTAATTTTTATTTAAAGAACAGTGACAGGGTTGTGTTACTTGTTTATTAAGTTTCTGAAACCAAATAAAGTTTGATGATGGAATGCGAGCCTTAAAAGGTTTCTGGGCACATGTACAATTGTTCTTAATATCATATGGTATAAAAATATCAGTAGCTCCCTAAAGTCTCCAGACTGGAAAATTCCGCTGGGCTCTCCTCAGTTGTTGGGAAGGAAGCTAAGAAGGGTCACCCTTTTGTGAAAGGGGCACAGGGCATTTTAAACCTACCAGTAAGAAAATATGCCCCAGGGCACTTCTACCAGCTAATTTTAATAGAAGCATGTGCTCAGTCGCTCAGTCGTGTCCAACTCTTTGCCATCATATAGACTATAGCCCACCAGGCTCCTCTATCCATGGAATTCTCCGAGCAAGAATACTGCTGGTGCACTGGGAAGACCCAGAGGAATCGGGTGGAGAGGGAGGTGGGAGGGGGGATCAGGATGGGGAATACGTGTAAATCTATGGCTGATTCATATCAATGTATGACAAAACCCACTGAAAAAAATAAATCAATAAATAAAGGAGAAATTGAAAAAAAAATAAAAAATAAAACAAACAAAAAAAAAGAATACTGGAGTGGGTTGCTGTTTGCTCCTCCAGGGGATTTTCCCAACCTAGGAATAGAACCCAAGTCTCCTGCATCTTCTGCATTGGCAGGTGGATTCTTTACCATTGAGCCATCTAGGAAGCCCTTAGTAGAAGCGCTCCTGCCCTAAAACATCTCAATCATGGGTGGACCAAAACTCATTTGTCTAATATTTACTGAAGCTCGGGGCTTCCCTGTGGCTCAGTTGCTAAAGAATCTGCCTGCAGTGAGGGAGACCTAGGTTCGATCCCTGGAAAGACCCCCTGGAGAAGTGAAAGGCTACCCCCTCCAGTGTTCTGGACTGGAGACTTGCATGGACTGTACAGTCCATGGGGTCACAGAGTCAGACACAACTGAGTGACTTTTACTTTCACTTTCTCTGCTGACACTCACCTGTGTTCCAGGCAGTGTGCCAGGCTCTGGGAGTAAAAGATGAACAGAATAGAGGAAAAATCACAGAGAAGTTAAGAAATAAATGCTATTCTCAAAAAAGTTGCACGTTCTCAGGAAGGTTACAATTAGATAAGAAAGAGGAACTCTGGTGCTATGTGGAAGGAAGCATTCAGTGAGTGCCTACCATGGAGCCCTGTTTATTTACATACGTGATCTCGCTTAATGTTTGCAGCAGTCCTGTCAGGCGGGCGGCATTATTATCTCTTTTCTATAGAGGATGAAACAGAGATTCTGAGACATTGAGAAACCCACCCCTCCCATCTGACTGTGTGCCTTGCTATTATCCCTTGATGTGGATAAGACGGACTCTGCCTATGCTTTTCAAACTGCAAAGTAGATCTCTACTGAGAGGTAGAAAATGTGAACGCAGGGTAGAAGTGACCTCTTTGCTGTAGATCACGTAGCTCTAAGGAAATTTCTGACCAAGGTTCAGATGGGGACTTTGACAGTGAACATACCTGGAATTCTCTCTTCCACCAAAACAAACACCTTTCACCTTTCACCTTTCTCCTCCCTGGGCAGAAGATGTGCCAAGCTGGAGGTAATTAGAGTTTCATTCATAGCATTTCATGGGAGAAAGACTAACTTTGGACAGCAGCTAGTGGCTCCCCCAGACTCATGACAAATAGCTTGATGTGTCTCCGGGCCACTCAGAGGCTTCCCAGCAGATTCGAACCAAATTTCAAATTAAACTCCACCAATTCCTTACTTACAATCAAAAGGTTATAGAAAATTTTGAACTTGAAGAGATCTTAAAGATCACAGTTCAACTCAGTCTATAGCTATAGAAACAGGCATCTAGTTCTGAATGACTCTGTATCCAGGGTCCCTAATATTAATGGCTAGCCTCTTATCAACCAGCAAAAATTTCCCCTAGCTTTAGAACCTATATAGTGTTGCCAACTTTAGATTTAGATAGGTAAGTATATAAGCAAGATAACTAGTATCATTCTCACTTAAAAAAAAAAAGAAAAAACTTTAAAACATAGAGCACACTTCCAAAATAAATACTCCTTCCCAAGAAAACACATTTGGCAACATCATATCATCCTGTCAAAGATACTGATAACAAGATATATTAACATTTTTGAGTGACTAAAAATAGCACACAATGTTGTTTTGCAAATATTTAAACATGACAGTAAAACTTTCATATATTTGTCAGTTTAGGAATTTATATTCCTCAACAAAGCAATAAGTAGGACTTGAATATCCAGATTCTTCTGGAATTTCATTTTATCTGGACTACACTGGAAAATCCAGTTTTACACAGGTGTGTGCTAAGTCACTTCAGTCATGTCCAACTCTTTTTGACCCCATGGACCCATAGCCCACCAGGCTCCTCTGTCCATGGAATTCTCCAGGCAAGAATACTGGAGTGGATTGCCATTTCCTCTTCCAGGGGATCTTCCCAATCCAGGGATCAAACCCGGGTCTCCTGTGTTGTAAGCAGATTTACACGGATATCTTGAGCTAAACTGAAATCATGCTTTCAAAGCTATTTGACCCAACTATTACTCTTCAGGATGACTTGACATAAATAGAGGAACCACAGTCCCTGAACCTCTTGCTGCTTCTCCTGCCTTCTATTCACAAAGTCAAGAGAAAGAAGGACAATAATAGAGCTGGAATCTTCACGTGAAGGCTGTGGGGTGAGGGCTGCAGCCTGTTCCCCACTCAGGAGTCCTCATATCAAGCACAGAACAGCCATGAATTTACATAAGAGGTAGAACATCCTGCATAATTCCTTGGCATTAAATCTTAACAGTAGAGACAATGCTGTCTTTTTACAGCTTTCATCTGAACTCTTTCAGGAGGAAAAGTATAGGCAGGGAGAATGAATAAACAGATACTAAGTAAAAATGTGAATGGAAAATTAAAAGTGGCTTTAACATAGAGCAACAAAAGAGAGACTGAAATAAGGGTTTCTAGTAAAGAAAACTAGATGACCATTGGATCCCAAAAGGAAATCCCCCATGCTTTCCTAGATGTGGCAATAGTTTACTGGTCTCTCTTCAGTTCCTGTGTTTAGTCATCTTTAATGGAGTGCGTCTATATACCAAGGTACAGATTTCCCTAAGGGAACATAAAGTATTAGGAATTGGGGAGGCCGGCTATATTGTCCAAAACTTTGGAGGAACCAACCTGGGCAGGACCAACTTTTGATTATCCACCAGTAAAGCCACAGGGAAGGAAGATCCCTATTTCCTTTATTTAGTCATCCTATTTGCAGTCTTATACAGACAAGTTTTTAAAGACACTGTTGATGTGAGAAGTGATCTCTAGAGAGTGCAGTCACGGGAAATGAGATCTGAAAACCAAGAGGAAAAGTAGAAATAACAGCCCACTTAAATTTAAGACCTGTTTATTGATGGGCTACCAAAAAAGTACAATGTGGTATCTAAGACTTGAGTTACAGCCATTATACCTACTAGCACCATAACTTTAAGACACTGAATGTTTTTCATATTGTCTAAATTATCTATAAATAAAAAAACACATTTATTAAGCATTTCCTATATACTATTTAAAGTATTTACATATTTTAACTCATTTATTCTCCCTAATGCATGAATACTATAATTCAGTATTATAGTACTATCATTGTTTTGGTACTATAATTGTCTTGGTGGTACTATAATTGTCTTGGTGGTACTATAATTGTCTTGTCTTAAAAAGGAGAACACTGGAGCACAGAGAGGTTAAGTAATTTGCCCAGTAAACAGGGAAACACAACTCAAATTCAGGGAATCTAGATGACTAAACCATATGGATATTCGGTACATAAACAGACTAAATAAT
The DNA here is from genome assembly GCF_019320065.1 of Cervus canadensis. Lineage (NCBI taxonomy): Eukaryota > Metazoa > Chordata > Mammalia > Artiodactyla > Cervidae > Cervus > Cervus canadensis. The sequence goes on along the minus strand of NC_057387.1, from coordinate 74,863,713 downwards.
GATGAAAAATTAAAATAATGATAGAAATCTCTGCTCTGCCTACCTTTCCAGCTGTTACAAAAGTAATATCCATCCTTCCTTTGAACAAAAATTTGCTTCCATTTAGACCCTTGCAAGCAAATGAGACATCTTCTGTGTCTTCAAGGGAGCTAAAATATTAGTAAGTCAATGTTCTGTACTTAGTCACTCAGTCATGTCCTACTTTTTGCGATTCCATGGACTGTAGCCCACCAGGCTCCTCTGTCCATGGGATTCTCCAGGCAAGAATACTGAAGTGGGTTGCCATGGCCTCCTCCAGGGGATCTTCCCCACCCAGGGATCAAACCTGGGTCTGCCGCATTGCAGGCAGATTCTTTACTGACTGAGCCAAGCCAATAGGTAGTTGTAATACCTTCAGAAAAGAGCAGTGGTAGAAAGGGATGCCCAGGACTTTGAGAGATCTGGCCTGGCAAAGTGAGAGGCCTACTTTGAGGAGTCACAGCTAAGCTAAAGGAATCAGCAGAAGGGTATGCAGGAAGAAAGGCCATGTGCTCACTGACTCTAGCTCTCAAGAATGCTTTGGGGAAGCACAACTCAGTGTGGCTCAGGCAAAGAATGTGAAAGGATGAGGAAGTGGTGAGACACACGCTAGAGAAGTAAGCAGGACCCTCACCAGGAAGGGCCTGTGTGAGGACTTAGCATTTATGCTGCAGGCAAGCAGCCTGGAGCTACCAAAGGCTTTTAAACAGGAAAATACATAGACAAAAGTTTTAAAAGATAACTCTGATTACAATCTGAAGAACAGTTTGGAGGGTGTACAAATCCTAAAGCTATTTCCAAGAGCCAAATGGAAGGGGCTTTGGTAATTTACATAATAAAGAATGGGATTCTACGTTAGAACCGACTCTTTGTGACCCCATGGACTGTAGCCTACCACACTCCTCCATCCATGGGATTTTCCAGGCAAGAGTACTGGAGTGGGTTGCCATTTCCTTCTCCAGAGGGTCTTCCCAACCCAGGGATCGAACCTGGGTCTCTGGCATTGTAGGCAGACACTTTTACCATCTGAGCCACCAGGGAAGTCTTAGAACAGATCTAGTGGGCAATTAATAAATATATGCAAGTTAGGATGGCGGTGGTTGACTGTGGGATGAGGGAGAGGGGGGTTTCAGACTTGACCAACGAGATCAATGCTTGCCCCATTCCCTAAGGTCAAGAACATTACCTTACCACGAAATAAGACACATGAAAATGCTTTGTAAACTGTAAAGTACAATATAAATATTAATATTCTTGATTTTAATGGGGGCAGAAATGACTATCTTAAAGAAGTTCTCACCAGCTGGAAAAATAGACCTGCAATTCTTTAATTATAATAATGATGATACCTACTACTAATGAGACTAACTATAACTGAATAACAAAAGTGCTTTTATGTGCCAAGCACTGTTGTAAGACTGGTACATACATAATAACTTATTTAAATCTCACAACATGTTGTGAGAGGCATAGAGTGGTTGCCTAAAGTCTCATAGTTTGTAATAGTGCAGCTGAGAAGCAAACCAAAGGCCATGTGGCTGCAAAAGCTGTACTCTTAACTACAGTAGTATATTATACAGTATAGTCTGTTTCTCTGAGATGGCCTAAAATCAATGTTACAAAAAAAGTACAAGTAAAATTCTGCATGTAGATAGGAAACAGAGAAAGGTGAAACTGATAAAATCCAGAGTGTAGCAGTAGGAAGAAGCATTTTTGCTTTCTCGAAAAGTATTTCATTGTTGAGCGCAGACACACGCTCAATTAAGACCCACAGAGTTGTTGTTTAGTTGCTAAACTGTGTCTGAGACCCCATGGACTATAGCCTGCCAGGCTCCTCTGTCCATGGGATCTTCCAGGCAAGAATACTGGAGTGGGTTGGCATTTCCTTCCAGGAAATGGGCACCTTTCTGGCCCAGAAATCGAACCCGAGCCTCCTGCATTGGCAGGCAAATTATCACTGAGCCACTGGTGAAGCCCATTAAGACCCTCAGAGAACTTGTCTCCAATTAGCCTACAGAATTGTAATGTTCTTGTATTGTCGCTAGATGGTGCTCGTGCCATGGTTCTGAATATCTGGCCTTGTTCCTGCGGGATATTGCCCTCTCTAGTGGTTTGGGCAACTAACAACTACATCATTTTTATAACCAATCAAGTATTTTGTTACATTCATGCCCTTTTCTTATCCATATATCAAATTATGATTTTAAACATTTGGACTAGTTTTATAAATTATCTGGCTGTACTCAAATAGAAGTTTTTTCTTTGTTTTCTTATCTACAAATTATCTGATCGTTTCTATAGCAGTTACTGTCTGACACACAGCATTAGCTTTTACAGTTCAAATTCTTCCAGGGACCCAGTGCTCAGGATCTGAAAATTCATCCCTTGCCTCTGAATGTTCTACTCTCATAAATTTCAGAAGTTTCATAATAATAAAGTGATTTTGACGCGGGGCCCTCTCTGAATTTTTTTAGTTCCATTCAGTTCAGTTCAGCCACTCAGTCATGTCCGACTCTGCGACCCCATGGACTGCAGCACACCAGGCCTCTCTGTTCATCACCAGCTCCTGGAGTTGACTCCAGGAGGAGTCAACAATGACATCATGTCATTGAGTTGATGATGCCATCCAACCGTCTCATCCTCTGTCATCCCCTTCTCCTTCCCTCAATCTTTCCCAGCATCAGGGTCTTTTCAAATGAGTCAGTTCTTTGCATCAAGTGGCCAAAGTATTGGAGTTTCAGCTTCAACATCAGTCCTTCCAATGAACACCCAGGACTGATCTCCTTTAGGATGGACTGGTTGGATCTCCTTGCTGTCCAAGGGACTCTCGAGAGTCTTCTCCAATGCCACAGTTCAAAAGCATCAATTCTTAGGTGCTCAGTTTTCTTTATGGTCTAACTCTCAACCATACGTGACCACTGGAAAAACCATAGCTTTGACTAGACTTACCTCTGTTAGCAAAGTAATGTCTCTGGTTTTTAATATGCTGTCTATCTTGGTCATAACTTTTCTTCCAAGGAGCAAGCATCTTTTAATTTCATGGCTGCAGTCACCATCTGCAGTGATTTTGGAGCTCAAAAAAATGAAGTCTGCCACTGTTTCCATTCTTTCCACATCTATTTGCCATGAAGTGATGGGACCAGATGCCATGATCTTAATTTTCTGAATGTTGAGCATGGGCTACCTGCTGTGGGTCCACGCCTGAGCTCCACACCAGCTGAGCCCATGCTGGCCCAAGCCCCCGTGCACTGCTGGCCAGGCTTTGCACTCGCTCACTGTCTTTGAATTTTTTTAACTTCCCTTTAATCATTAGTTTGTACAGTTCTAGTAGCTCCCTATTCATGCAACAATATATCTGCTTTGGGCACTATTTATGTGTGAGATTTGCTCTTCTTATTTAACTTTTCTTGGGAATTTAGATTCCAGAAATCCAGGAGCCATAGTTGATCTACTTAAGTCTAACACTATCACTGTATTCCCAACTCACCCGGATGTCTTCTGAACAATATGAACTTCACAGCAGAAATCTGAACAAATAGTAGGCTATTTCACCCATCTGAAGTTCAAGTTCATCCCCCAAAAAAGGCTTGGGAAGGGGCAGTTCTTGTAACATCTCACCACCCTTCATTTATTACAACTGCATGTCTCTTCTCTCTTACTCTGTCTCTCGTTTTCACTCCTCTCCAAAAACCCTGAGGTTCTTCCTTCGGATCTCTCTATATACTCCCATCCATGAAGCCACTCTCTGCCATTGCTTCAGTGGTCCCCACTATTGTAAGTCCTAAATCTCTAGCTCTAATCCCCATATTTTAGTCCTCCCAACTTGCTCTTTCCACCGGGATATCAATGAGTATCTTAAAACTCAATGTGTGAGAAAGTGACACACCTCCTCCAACTCCTCACTTTTTTATTTCTACTCATGACTTCACTATTTTCCCAGATACCTGTTCTAAAAATGAAAATAGCATTTCTGTATGAACCCTATCCAACTAATGCCAAGTCCTTGGCAACAAGTTCAGGGTCTCTTCCAGTTGTCTTTGCTTGTTTCTTCCTCTGCCTCACCAAAGTCTTCTTCATCTGAGAGACAGCAGTGTCCTTCCAACCACTCTTCTTGGCTCTGGCCTCGCTCCTGTCTATCTCTCATGCCCATAGCATTTTGCTTTCTAAAGCACTTTTCTGTTCGCCTGTCTCACCGCTAACCTTGTTTCTTCTGCAGAGTTACGCATCAATTCCACAGCCATTGTTCACAATGTCCATAATATGCGAGTGGGGGACCTTCGAGCATTGTCCTCTGCAAATGTCTGTCATGTACTCAGCTCTGTCCTAACAACCACCAAGCATCTCCAGGTCCAGTACTTTCCCATTTCAGTGCCTCAATCTTGTATTGCTCTCATTAGAGCATCTACCATCCCTACCTTTTAAAGCCTGTACTTTCAAATTCATCTCGAATACCACCTGTTCAGTCAAGCCTTTCTTGACTTGTCTGATCTGTAATTATCACTTCTGCTTTGTACCCCCATTAAGTATCAATTGTTTGTATTTTCATTCTGTATTTATATGAGTTATACTATCTACTTCAGTGTTTTGGATATTTTTTTGTCTCCTGTTTTAATTTGAGGGGATCACGAACTCTGTATAATTCAGTCAATCATGCAGGGCCATCATAAAACAGGAAAACATAATGGTTAAAAGCACAGATTTTTGGGATCCAATAGTCTTAGTTCTTCCACTTATTAACTATGTGCTGGTTAAGCAATGGCTTACCTACTCTGAGCTTTGGTATTATCTTCAAAATAGGCCTAAGATTAGCTGCTGCAAGTCTTCTTACAAGAGTTAAAGGAGGTTTCATGCAGGACCTGACAGATGGGGATCACTCAAAGAACGCTTAGTCCTGTCAATGTTCAGTTTATAGTCACTGTACAAAGCAGATGCACAGAAAGTTTCCAAGATAAAATTGAAGGGGGGCTTCTAGCTAAAGACCACAGTAGAAAGGAAAATATTGTACTAAATGAAACCCTAAAATAAAAACCCACACTAGAGAAGAGATCCCCAAGGATACAGGTGTTATCCAAGCCTGGATCCCAAGGCCTCACCTGATGCCTGATGCTGGGCAGATGCTTAATAACCATTGGTTGCCCTCCCATAGCTAGCAAATAAATGCCGTATTTGTGCAGTGGTCGTGAATACAGAGCAGATGATGAGACAGTGAAGGAAACTCATTGTCCACCACGTTCTGCGCAATTCATGATTCACCCTGTGATAGCAAATTGGCCCGATTGTGTGTCTGCAGCTCAGGCCAGCATGTCCTCTAATGGTTTTAATGGAGGTCTTGCTGCATGTGGATTTAAGATTTATCAAAGCCTGTGCCAGAGAGAGAAGTCTTTTCTGAAAACACTTCTGAGTATTCCCAAGTACAGAATTTACATGGCTCAGCTCAATCAAATCTCTGGGACATAGTGAGAGACAATGATATGATAATAGTAGGTTCAGTCCCTACACTCCCTTAAAAGCTTTTCCTTGGGTACTTTAAGAAAAAAGTTATATTAAAAACAAAAGTAATGGGCTTCCCAGACAGAAATCTGTGTTTAAATGGCATTAAGGCTGTGGTTCAAATCAACAAAAGCCAGGAAATCCAAAGTTAACCTTTATCCAGACTGTTAGGCCATTTTTTCCAGCCCTGTGTGTGCCTGTGAGCAGCCCTCCCTTTGAATTTCCTGGCTCTGGCGACCAAAATCCACAAATCGCTTTGAATTACAGTTCTCCGGGTCTGCTATTTAATGAGAATATACCCTGAAGACATAAACTTACTTGCAAGTGTTTTTATGTGTCGCCACTGTAAATCTAGGAGCTGTGAACCTGGTGGGTTTTTCTTTTTTCTTTCAAGTTCCTGAAATTCCCATCTCTGCCTACATCAGTCCTGCCTTATATCCAGGTAGAATGACTTGTCTAACATTTGTGTTGGCCACACCAATGAAGTTTAATGACAGTTTATGTGTAATAGTTATAATGCAAATACATTTTAAAGTATTTTTTTTTTCCTCTCTTTTCACCAGACATGGCGATGACTTGATTGTAACACCTTTTGCCCAGGTATGTATCATGCTGGCCTGGCTCATTCTCACTCTGTCCCCGGGTATAGTTTCTAAGAGTGGCCTGTGAACCTACCTATCCCTCTCCTTTTGTTCCTAACCACTCCTAACTGTGGAAATATTTTCCTTTTAGGTCCTCGCCAGCTTGCGAAGTGTGAGAAACAACTTCACTCTGCTGACAAACCTTCACGGAACATCCAATAAGTAAGCACACACGTTTGTGAAGTTATGAATCCCTTCCAAAAGGTGAAGCACTGAATATCACTAACACACACACAAACACACAACTTAACACTAATGAATGGAAATTTGTCCTCCTAGCTAGGTTAGGATACATGATAAAATTTGAAAGTAGGATGGATCACCATAATATTTTAGAACTGGTATCACTTCATGGCAAATAGATGGGGAAACAGTGCAAACAGTGGCTGACTATTTTTCTGGGCTTCAAAATCACTGCAGATGGTGATTGCAGCCATGAAATTAAAAGACGCTTACACCTTAGAGGGAAAGTTATGACCAACCTAGATAGCATATTGAAAAGCAGAGACATTACTTTGTTAACAAAGGTCTGTCTAGTCAAGGCTGTGGTTTTTCCAGTAGTCATGTATGGATGTGAGAGTTGTACTATAAAGAAAGCTGAGCACCAGAGAATTGATGCTTTTGAACTGTGGTGTTGGAGAAGACTCTTGAGAGTCCCTTGGACTGCAAGGAGATCCAACCAGTCCATCCTAAAGGAGATCAGTCCTGGGTGTTCATTGGAAGGACTGATGTTGAAGCTGAAACTCCAATACTTTGGCCACTTGATGCAAAGAACTAACTCATTTGAAAAGACCCTGATGCTGGGAAAGATTGAGGGCAGGAGGAGAAAGGGATGACAGAGGATGAGATGGCTGAATGGCATCACCGACTCAATGGACACAAGTTTGGGTGAATTCCAGGAGTTGGTAATGGACAGGGAGGCCTGGCGTGCTGCAGTTCATGGGGTTGCAAAGAGTCAGACACGACTGAGCAACTGAATTGAACTGAAGACGTTAGAAATTAGTCCAGATCTTATTAATCTTTGTATCTTTAACACTTAGTAGACAAGAGTTTAACAAATGAAACGATGAGATTTTTTTCCTTTTTCCTTTTGTATTTACTGCTCGAAAATATGAATACTCATCAGTAAAGACCATAAATTCTATTAAAATTCTTTTGGACTAAGCTATTAATGAGTTCAGACATGCAAACTTAAGATTAAAAGTAACAAAAGCTCAGGTCCAAGTTGCCTTTGTTTTGGTAATATATAAACAGATGCATGCAATTTGATGAGTAAGAGTAGCATTATCCTCTCTTCTGTCCTTAAGAAGCTACATAAACTTGGCCATTTCAACTAACATGGCTGAATTGTGGTCTCCTTATCTGTGAAATGAAAGGTTTGAACTGATCATACTGCAGTAGCCTTCTCCTCCAAAATCATTTCAATCTGTGGGTCTAAGTGCTATGTAGTGCACTACCCAGCCATTTAACAATCATCGCAGAAATCAGAAGGTCATAGAACCAAACTTCCCTGGTGTTTCAGTGGATAGAGTCTGCCTACCAATGCAGGGGACACAAGTTCAACCCCTGATCCAGGAAGATTTTACGTGCTGCGGAGCAAATGAAGTCCGTTCGTAACAACTACTGAGCCCATGTGCCGCAACTACTGAAGCCTGTGGGCCTAGAACCTGTGCTCTGCCACGAAAGAAGCCGCCATAATGGGAAACCTGCATACCTCAAGAAAGAATAGCAATGAAGTGTAGCCCCTGCTCACGGCAACTAGAGAAATTCGTGTGCAGCAAGGAAGACCTAGCACAACCAAAAATAAATGTTTTTTTTTTTTTTTTTTTTAAATAGGAGATCATAGAACTCATGATCCTGGAATGGTAGGGCCAGAGAGAACTTTGACACCATTGATTCAGCAGCTTTGTTTTACAGAAGGAGAAATCAGGCCCTCAGAAATCCAGCAAGTTGCTAACAACCACACCATAGGCTAAAGACACACCAGGACAAAACTCTAACTAAATATCCTGATTTTTCTAAGCTAGTGTTCACCCTGTAGGAAATCCTGTCTCTCTAGTCTTTCTGAAATTATTCTTCAACCGTCTATTTCTTTTATCTAAATTTTTATTGAATGGAGTTATTAAAAGTAAGAGTAGACCCTACTTTGAAAGTTAACTTTTCCTTTCACTGTTCTATCATTTTTCACGGGGGCTTCCTGTGAGATGATCCTGCATATTCCTATGGAGTTTTCCCCATCATAAGTTTCTCCTCCTCTAAATTATTCTCTGAAGTGCCACCGTAAGAATCTTTTTCACTACTGTGTGACTGTGTCACTTTTCAGCTTCAGTGGTTCACTGTCTAATCATTAAGATGAATGCAGGTACTTGGCCCGAAGGTGTCTTGTGATCTAACTCAAGCTAGCTGGATTGATTGTTGATTGAGTTTATATTGGATGCAGTATACAGGAAAGCTAGAAGCTTTCCCAACCTCATTTGCAGTGGTGAACTGAGTGAAAGGCTCTCGGTCATCTCTGACTCTTTGTGACCCCATGAACTATATAGTCCATGGAATTCTCCAGGCCAGAATACTGGAGTGGGTAGCCTTTCCCTTCTCCAGGGGATCTTACCAACCCAGGGATAGAACCCAGGTCTCCAGATTCTTTACTAGCTGAGCCACAAGGAAAGCCCTCATTTGCAGAGGTGCTCTGTGTTTATTATTAAATAATTATCTCAACAAGAATTTATTTAGATACTATTCATCCATGCATTTTTGTTTGTACTTAACAAATATGTATTGAGCACCACCTTGTACCAGGCACTAGTGATATAATAGTGACCAGAACATACAAGTTGTCTGCCCTTTTCAGGATTTTCATTCTAATGGGACGTGCCCAGAGGTACAGAGGTGTACGATCAGACCAGGAGTCTGGCCACATGATATCACATTCTAACAACTGCGTCATATTTGTTCCCTGCATGTTCTGTTCTATATCCTAATCATGGACTTACTGTTCTCACTTCCTAAAGTGTCTCTCACCACCTTCCATTGATTGTTCCACTGAATCTTGCTTGTCCTTTATAACACTCCTCTGTGTCACCCTCACCAGGATGCTTCCCCTGACCCTGTCAAGCCTGGCTGAGCACCCTTCAGTGGCCCCAGAACACTCTGCAAATCATGTATGGATCTTTGCCACCACTACTACTAGACCGTGTGTCTTGTAAGGACCCTTGAAAATTGCATTTACTTTTCCTTGACTCTCTAAGAATTAGCAGAACACCTGACAAATAGTGTTTGCTCCATAAGTATTCATCATTAATTCTCTGAATTAATAATTGTTAGAGAAATGTTTAGAAAATTACTTTTTCAAAAGTGATCCTTTCTGTTTCCCCACTTTTTTTTCTTTACAGAATATGGCTTCTGGGGCCTTATTTATCACTTCCTAACTCAATTCTACCTATTGAAAATTATGTGACTTGGGGAAATTATTTCACCTCTCTGGAGCTCAGTTTCCCAGTCTGTAAACAGCATTGTTCTGAGAATGAAATTTGTTGATATTTGTAAAGCATTTATAACAACTTATAGCACATGGTAAGTGCTCAATAAATGTGACTTATTGTAAGTGATGGTTACATTTCTCTTGCTGAAGCCGGAAATAGTGTGACACTTTGGAGTTTTCACGTCCATTATCTCAGTTATCATCACTGTAAATACGATTTGTGATGTGACAGGCGTGTTGCCTCTGCTCAGTGGACAAGGAGCCAGAGCTCAGGGAAATCAAATGCTTAGTGCAAAAACAGCTCACTCCTGGGGCCATGCCAAACCAGTCTTGAAGCCTGGCATCCTAATTCTTGCTGTGCTCTTTTATAAGGAAAACACAGTTTTTTCCTTCCTATGTAGTGAGAAGCCTAGTTCTTCCCGCCTGGGTTTTGTCTTCCTGTGAGTCTTCTTTACTCTCCACACAAAACACTTCACTTCTGACACATCTGGTCACCAATCCATGGAGATTTCCCCCCACAATTACAAGCAAATGTTGGACACCAACTGGATGTCTGAAAGTTTAATTCAATCCCAACACTGTCTGCATGGAGATAGCATCAGATCCCAAGGGTTAAGGGCTCAGTCCCACGAGATTGCACACTGCCTTCCTCCCCACTTTTCAGACACTAGTCACAAGCTCAGATTATCATCTGTGCTTCTGATTGCACCAGCTGTAGATTCTAATGAATCTATATCTATTCTATTTCAACCTATATCTATATCTAATTTATTCTAACGCGCCCCTCCCCCAGGCCTCATTAATTTGCCTGAGCTGCTCACAGAATCTAAGGAAACACTTACCAGTTTACCACACACAGTTTACCAGTTTATTAAAGGATATGATAGAGGATACAGGTCAACAGCCTGATGAAAAGATACACAGGTCCAAGCCCGGGAGGGTCCTGAGCACAGGAGTGTCTATCCTCATGGAGCTGGGGTGTATCACCGTCCTGGTGTGGATGTGTTTGCCAGCTTGGAAGTTCTCTGATACCTGTATTATTAGAATTTGACGGAAGTTTCTTCACATAGTCATGATCAATTATTAACTCCGTTTCCAGCCCTTCTCTCCTTTCTGGCGGATGAGGGATATGGCTGAAAATTCTAAGCTTCTATTCATATCTCAGTATTTCAGGTGACCAGCTCCCATCCAGTCCCCAGGATACAGAGTCACCTCTTTAGAACAAAAGATGCTCTAGTGCTCTTCTTACTTAGGAAATTACAGGAGTTTTGGGAGCTCTGTATCAGGAATCAAGGCAGAGACCTATATATATATATATATATATATATTTTATTATCTCACATCTTTCCATTTACTACACCTGTTCAGTCTTCTGCATTATGGGATGAAATTTCTGAAGGTTTTGGGACAGAGTCATTTAAGAACTTATGGAATAGCTGAAGGTCAGAGAGCCTGAGGCAGAGACATGAGCTAGGAGAGGGTTTCAAGAATTAAAATGTGAAGAGTGAAACCCTGAACCAAGATGATGGAGGTGGGAATTGGGGAAGAAGTGATGAATAAAGGTACATTCCAAAGGCTTCTTTAGCATAGCAGGACCCCAAACCACTACACTGCACAGCTCCAGGGAGAAGAGGTGTGTGGGGGGGTGATGTGATGGAATGTTTTCAGTTACTGTTTTCTTAGCATGGGCTTGGAGGTCTTTCCTCTGTGAAAGTATCAGGCAATTCCTTCTAACCCTGCTGATTAGGTAGCATTAATGGTAAAGAATCAGCCAGCTAATGCAGGAGACTCAGGAGACAAGGATTCAATCCCTGGGTCAGGAAGATCCCCTGAAGGAGGGCATGGCAATCCACTCCACTATTCTTGCTTAGAGAATCCCATGAACAGAGGAGCCTGGCAGGTTACAGTCCATGGGGTCCCAAAGAGTCAGACACGACTGAGCAACTAAGTATGCACACACGCACTGATGATTACAGGCTGTCAGCTGAAGCAGTTTCTGGGGAATCAGATTTTTCCATAGCCTTGGGGTTTTGAACCACAAACACATGCAGAGTTGCCATACACAGAGTGCCCTAGGACCATAGCTGCCATACAGAGAGCTCATCCAGAGCTGAGGACTGAGAACTCAGGCTGAGGACTGCCCTCCGAATCATGGCCCTTTGTGTCATCTCTGGTTCAAAGCACACTCAGCAAACATAATAGATCCCCGGCAGTAGGAAAGTTGCATCTAATCTGGTGTCATTGTTGTTCAGTTGCTCAGTTGTGTCCAAGTCTTTGCGACCCCATGACTGCAGCACACCAGACTTCCCTGTCTTTCACCATCTCCTGGAGCTTGCTCAAACTCATGTCCATTGAGTTGGTGATGCCATCCAACCAGCCCATCTTCTGTCATCCCTTTCTCCTCCTGCCCTCAATCTTTCCCAGCATCAGGGTCTTTTCCAATGAGTTTGGCTCTTCATATCAGATGGCCAAAGCATTGGAGCTTTAGCTTCAGCATCAGTCCTTCCAATGAATATGACTCATGGTCATTCCCAAATTCATACCCATATTTGTACAGAGTTGATCCCCCTATTAAGTTCAAGTACTTCCTTAAAATCACCACCAACCGACATGTCCATCACTAGAGCTTCACCAAAGGGAGCTGAGATTGCTTTGGTCTAGCTCAGGCTCAGAAGTGAACATTGGGGCAGCCTGGCAGGGGCAGGTTGGAAAACTGAGGGCCCATTTAATGCACTTCATTCTTTTCCCAGTCAATACCATCAAACAAGTAAAAACAACGGAGACAAAAATATCTATTAGGAATGTATCCACCAGACCAAGAGGATTGTCCTTCCCACCCCAACCCTGATATTCACTGATCTCAACAACTGAAACAGCAAGGTTCATGGAACTCAGAAGTTGCTTTCTGGGATGTTTGACTTGGGTTCCTGAGAGCCATTCCTTGACTTGAATGTAACATTTAAGTAATAATTATATCCTTAGAATGGTTTTCATAAGAACATCTGGGTAGTATGTGTGTTTTCTTTTTAATATGAAAAGGAACTCCCACATAGAACTATACTTTTCACAAGTCAAGATTTCCTTTATCTCTTGGCTCTTTGCTTAGTATAAAAGCAGTCCATTGTCTGAGCTTTACCACCCAAAGGGTGAAAAATCTCAGAGTTCCTGTTGAGGTGATTTCCTTGAACTTCCATGAAATGTTTTATTGAGGGCTGCTTGATTGGGCTTGTATTTCTTGGCTTCAAATTGAAACCTATATTTCCTTTGTCCCAGGAATTTTGAAACTAAAGCTTTCATTTAGAGTTAATTCAGATAAGCATCCCTAAAGCATTTACTGGCTTTAAACAGACTGCTGGAGAAATCACATGTGAATAAGAATGCCTACCATTCAGCAGTCTGATAACCAGGGAATAGAGCTGGAGCAAAGAGGTGTCCCTCATCATCCAACTCTGTCACTAACATCACTCGTATCACTGGTAGCTCCCAGGAGATCATGTTACATCACCATATTAACATTCTTCCAAAGTGTAGTTAAATCAACATTATATGAAATCTTTGAAAAAGAATTAATAGCCACTGAATTTTTTTTTTCAGTATATATCTGAAGTATCTTTCATTGCTTTGTGTCCTTTGGCATGGGACTTAAATTAGCTGAGAATAATAAAATCTTGAGCATTCAGAGCTGGAAAGAACCTAGCCAAATTTCCTCAGAGTGAGGGAGGAAATATATGTAAAACCTCTCACACAGGAGCTGGCACATTGTAAATTAGCAGTAAATGTTACTTGCTGCCTGTTCTCCCCAAGTGAGGAAGAAACAGAATTTCAGTGAGTTGCCCAGGGCTATATAGTTAGAAGGTGCCAGAACCAGGATTAGAATTCCTGTCTTCTTATTCATAGTCCAGCTCTTTTTCCACTGTGCTATTCACGGCTGGAAAGTATTAACTGCTGTGGCCATATCATCCTCCCTATTAATATCACCACCTTTACAACCCAGGCATAGAACTTATGATTATTCCATAAGTTAGGGAACTTTGGACTCACAATGGCCATTTTCTTCTGGCACTCTCATGCCCCACAGGCAATACTGCACCCACCAGACATCATTCGTTCATTTAAAATGTATTGAGCTTCTTCTTTGTACCGGGTCTTGAGAAAAAGTGACAAACCTTCATAAATGTTGTTTAGTCGCTAAGACCCCATACACTGTAGCCCTCCAGGTTCCTCTGTCCATGGGATTTCCCAGGCAAGAATACTGGAGTGGGATGCCATTTCCTTCTCTAGGGGATCTTCCCGATCCAGGTAGTCCTTGTTTTTCCAAAGCTTACACACACAGATGCTTACCTGAATTAATAGCTGTAAATAAAAGTTACATTTTCAAAATAACTGCTAGGACAAAGGAATTTATTTAAATTGTGTAGTTTTTAAGAAGTTATTGGAAGAATCAGGTGCAATGCATTGCTGTACTTTTAAGGAAGCAGAGATTGCCAATATTTAGGGTCTCTTATTTCTATGTCTCTTTTGGCAGACATTTTCTTTGGAACTCAGGAAGATAGATAAAATAAAAATATTTAAAATATATTATTAATCTAATCAACACCTATCAACTACCTATATTGTATAAAATATTTTGCCAGTTCCAAGGTTACAAAGGTGAGTGAGATTCAGTCTCACAGGTGAGTTGAGGAGATGGGAAAATGGGAATTGTAGTGCAGTAAGAGCAGCACTAGGGTGAGACAAGCATAGAAAAGTACAAGTAACACAATGACTAGTCAGAGGAGGGAAGATGTCTCTAACGAGGTGATGCTGGAGTGCATTCCTAGGACATGTGAAGGAGTTTGCCACTTAAAGAGGAAGAGAATAGTGGTCAACTGAGCAAAACAGATTCAAAAGACACAGCAACACAAACATGTTCTGTGTCTGAGGAATAATAAGCAGTATGGAGAACTAAGGCTATATGGAAAAAGAAAACCAGATAAAACATTCATATGGTACTAGGCTTCTCAAATCATTTGCACATCATATAGTTTTCCAGTATTTATGGAGCTCTTCCTACTCTTCACAAGGCAAGTTGGTAGGTCCTGCAGAAGGCATATGGAAAGGGATAATAACTGGACCTCACCATCAATGGGTCATAGATTAGACATGGGGATAGTCCATGACCATATGAGTTATAACATGACAAAATAACCCTATAGGTACAAATACAGTGCCAGGGGAGATTAGTGGAAGGGTCATTTTTAGCTAAGAGAATGATATTTTCAAGAAGGAAGAAATGTTCCTCTTTTCTTCTGGGTTTTCCTGACTGGTCTAAGAATTAAGTTGACATGAGACAGATTAATAAGAGAAAGTCAAACAAATGTCTCATAACATGTGTGTAT
This sequence comes from Cervus canadensis, assembly GCF_019320065.1. Lineage (NCBI taxonomy): Eukaryota > Metazoa > Chordata > Mammalia > Artiodactyla > Cervidae > Cervus > Cervus canadensis. The sequence goes on along the minus strand of NC_057387.1, from coordinate 74,848,708 downwards.
GGAACAGACCCAGGAAAACTGAGTGATGACAAGATGGATAAAACCCTCACCTTAAGCAGCATTTTCAGCTAATGACAAAAGAGAATATTGTGGGGTAGGGGGTTGGGACTTGAAAAGGAAGGAAGGCAATTGACATGGAAATGGAAAAGCAAATGTTTGGTAAATAAATGTTTCCTGGGCCATATGGAGACAGACAGTGACACATAGAACGGAATTTTGAAAAACAGACTCTCCTGGGTTCCTCCCTGTCTAGCATACCTAGTTCATACTACTCTTATCTATTGTAATAGCTCTGTTCCTCTATTGACATTCCTTTAGTCTGTGAAGGGAAAGCTCAGTCTTTTGGGCCTTTTCAGCTTGAAATCATCCACATGCTAAGAGACATTTGGGGTAGCAAGTTTTCCTCCTCATAACCACATTCCTTGGAGAAGGTGGCATTTGAAGGTGTGATTCTGGATACCAGGTCTTTTTTTCTTCCCCACACATCCAAGCACCAGCTGGGTGTCCTATAAGTCAATAAAGTTCTAACATGATTTACTTGGAGATAGTGTCAGACCCCACAGGTTAAGGGCCCAGTCCTATGAGACTGTCCCCCCAACACACACGCACACACACACACACACGCACACACACACACACACATGCACGCACACACACTTCAGACCCCATTGGCAAGTCCAGATACTTGTAGGTATCTGACCCACTGGCTATAGGTTGGAAGTTCCTATGACCCCTTCCTTGGGTTCAATTAACTTACTAGAAGGGCCCACAGAGCTTAGAGAAACATTTTACTTACTAGATCACAGCTTTGTTATAAATGAATATGACTCAGGAATAGCCAGATAGAGGAGGTTCCGGGGTTGGGGGGTAGGGGGGGAGGGAGGAGAGGATGGGAAGCTTCCAAGCTCTCTGAGTGCATCATTCTTTCTGAATGATGTTCACCAACCCAGGCTTTTTGAGTTTTTATGAAAGCTTCATTACAAATGTATGATTGATTAAATTATTGGCCACTGATGGTAGAACTCAGTTTCCAGCCTCTCTCCCCTCCCCAGAGGTTCGAGGTGGGCCTAAAGTTCAAACTCTCTAATCGCATGATTGGGTAGTCTGGCACCTAGCCTCCTCCTTAGGTTACCTAGCTGCTGGTCCAAAGGTCACTTCTTTAACATGTCAAAAGACACATATCAAAGATGGCTTTCCTCACTTTGTTGTTGTTCATTCGATAAGTTGTGTCCAAGCCTTTGCACTCCCATGGACTGCAGCACAACAGGCTCCCCGGTCTTTCACTATCTCCAGGAGTTTGCTCAAACTCATCTATTGAGTCGGTGATGCCATTCAACGATCTCATCTTCTGTCATCCCCTTCTCTTCCTGACCTCAGTCCTTCCAATGAATATTCAGGGTTGATTTCCTCTAGGATTGACTGGTTTGATTGACTGGTTTCCTCTCCTCACTTAGGAAACTCTTAGGATTTTAGGAGCTCTGTGCCAAGAATTGAGCCAAAGACCAAATATGTGTGTGTGTGTGTATGTGTACATATGCATAGTCAAAGCTATGGTTTTTCCAGCAGTCATGTATGAGTGTGAGACTTGAAACATAAAAAAGGCTGAGCACTGAGGAATTGGTGCTTTCAAATTGTGGTGCTGGAGAAGTCTCATGAGAGTCCCTTGGACTTGCAAGGAAAAGGGTCAGTTTTCATTCCAATCCCAAAGAAAGGCAATGCCAAAGAGTGTTCAAACTGCCTTACAAGTGTGCTCGTTTCACATACTAGCAAAGTAATGCTCAAAATCCTTCAAGCTAAGCTTCATCAATATGTGAACCAAGAACTTCCAGATGTAAAAACTTGATTTAGAAAAAGCAGAGGAACGAGAGATCAAACTGCCAACATCCATTGGATCATAGAAAAATGCAAGAGAATTCCAGAAAAACATCTACTTCTGCTTCATTGACTACACTAAAGCCTTTGACTGTGTGGATCACAACAAACTGGAAATTCCTAAAGAGATGAGAATACCAGACCACCTTACCTGCCTCCTGAGAAACCTGTATGCAGGTCAAGAAGCAACAGTTAGAACCAGACTTGGAACAAAAGACTGGTTCAAAATTGAGAAAGGAGAATGTCAAGGCTATATATTGTCACCCTGCTTATTCAACTTATATGCAGAGTACATCATGTGACATGGCGGGCTGGATAAAGCTCAAGCTGGAATCAAGATTGCCAGGAGAAATATAAACAACCTCAGATATGCAGATGATATCATCCTAATGGCCAAAAGTGAAGAGGAACTAAAGAGCCTTTAGATGAAGGTGAAAGAGGAGAGTGAAAAAGCTGGCTTAAAACTCAGCATTCGTAGAACTAAGACTATGGCATCCAGTCCCATCACTTCATGGCCAATAGATGGGGAAAAAATAGAAATCGTAGCAGACTTTATTTTCTTGGGCTCCAAAATCACTGAGGATGGTGACTGCAGCCGTGAAATTAAAAGGTGCTTGCTCCTTGGAAGAAAAGCAATGACAAACCTAGACAGCATATTAAAAAACAGAGACATCACTTTGCCAACAAAAGTCCATATAGTCAAAGCTATTGTTTTTCCAGTAGTCAGGTTTGGATGTGAGAACTGTACCATAAAGACAGCTGAGCACCAAAGAATTAATGATTTTGAACTGTGGTGTTGGAGAAGACTCTTGAGAGCCCCTTGGACAGCAAGGAGATCAAACCTGTCAATCCTAAAGGAAATAAGTCCTGAATATTCATTGAAAGGACTGAAGTTGGAGCTCCATTATTTTGACCACCATATGTGAAGAGCCAACTCATTGGAAAAGACCCTGATGCTGGGAAAGATTGAGGGCAGGAGAAGAGGATGACAGAGGATGAGTTGCCTGGATGGCGTCACCGATTCAATGGACATGAGTTTGAGCATACTCTGGGAGATGGTGAAGGACAGGGAAGCCTGGTGTGCTGCAGTCCATGGGCATGCAAAGAGTCAGACAGGACTGAGCAACTGAACTGAACTGAAGGAGAATGGGCAACAGTAACAAGGTCAGCAGCATCAGCATCACTTGGAATGAGTTAGAAATGCAGACTCTTAAGGCCAACGCCGGCAGACTGAACCAGAAACTCTAGAGGTAAGGTTCAGCAGTGTGTCTTAATCAGCTCTCCAGGTGACTCTGTGCACCCTAAAGCTTGAGGGCCACTGCTCAGTCCTGTTTCAGGGATGCACTGGGAATCCTGGAGAGCCTGGCAAAGTATGAGAAGGATGGCAAGAAAATTACGGTTTGTGGGGCAGGGGATATAAAAGATGAATAAAGAAGAAATAAAAGCAAGAAAGAAAAGGAGAAAGAACCCCTGTCTTTGTGGAGCAAGGGTTTATCTGCTTGCTTCATCTGACTCTCAACTTGAGCAGGCTTGCTTTGTGATGTAGAAAAATGCCTAGTTCTACCAAGAAAAGACCTTTCCATAAATTAAGCCACCTGGATTACTGTTCCTAATGGCTCTGTGATCTTTGGTAAGTGACTTCACTTCTCCCGCTCTTAGGTTCCTAAGGTGTAAAAATGGGAGACCTAGCCCTCCAAGGGTTCCTCTCCTTCAAGTACTGCCCAAAGGAGTTGAGATTTGCTCTTACACTTAATGTCATTTCTGATCAAGTGTATCATCTTCAAGGGCCACCTGGGGCAGGGAAATGTAAAACAGAACGACTGGTTAGGGACTGGAGTAAATGACTTCCTTCCTGGAGTGTTGGAGCATCCAGGAGGCTGGGCAGAGGGAAATTCCAGGCCATCTGGATGTGAGAATCACAGTCATCACCCGAGTTATAGGAGCCTGCCTTCCGGAGATGGCATGATGTCACTTGATAGCTCATTCTGACCTGGAAAACGCCTCAGTGACCAGGGGGTGCAGGGAAGGGTATTCTTACAGAGACTCAGGCCTTCTTTTCTCTCCCTCTCCACAGGAGGTCTCCAGCTGCTGGTCAGCCGTCTGTCTCCAGAGTCAACCTGCCAGGTAAGCCGTGTCATCAGGCTTATCTCCATATTTCAAAAGAATAAATGTACCTCTTTTCTAGACCCTTTTCTAGAATAATAGCATTTGTTTGCTCCCAATCTGCCTCTTGGTGACTTTTTTCAAAGGCAGACTGGAACTTTAGTGCAGTCCACATGAAACCAAATGAAAGGCAGCATTAAATAACTTTCCCATCATATGCATGCCTCCGATTTCAGAATGTGATGGATGTGTGGTCATGCTGCTTCCCGGAACCAGAGCCGGAGTGCAACCTTGACCTCAGCTTGCCGGCCCCAGTGAACTCCGGAGGAGCTAACCTCAAAGGCCCCAGGTGCCCCCTCGTTGGCCTGAGGGCCCCGCAGTGAATGTTAGTGGTTTTCCTCTTAGCGTCAGCTATACATCCCACTTGAATCTACATCCTTTCCAGGTGTGAAACCAAAAGCTTTTTCCAGGTCACAAATCATTTCCCTTGGAGGTCGTCCAACTTTGTTCCTCAAAGGTGTTTTTTAGAAAAAGAAACCTAACCTCTCGTTTTGTTAATACTGTGCATATGCTTTTCATGTGGAGTTGAGAGCTGCAGAGAGGAAGGGCCACCTTGAAGGAACATCTATCTTGGAGATGTGTTGAGCATGAAATTCTTCTTACATAAGATGCAACCAGTTAGATGACATTGTTTTAAAGTGCAAAATGGAGTTTTCCCTCTTGAATCTCTCCCACCAGTAGAGCAGTGGACTTGAGTAGAACCACAGGAGAAACAAGATGAACTCATGATGAGATCACCTAACACTTAATGTTGCCTCATAGCCGTCTGTATTTCTGTTTAACACCTAACATTGCCTCATAGGTTTCTGTATTACCCTTTGCTTTATTCTTATGATCTTCCTTGCTCAGATGCTGTGTTTTCTTGCTGGTATGATGGTCATACATATAACAGAAATAATACACAAGTCCAACTTTTAAAAGTAGAGAACAAAAGCTGGAGGTCCCATTGGCTCATTGGCTTCTGAAGTATTTATGGTATATGCTTTAAAAAATATTTTTGTGAGAAAAAGATTGAGAACAAGAATAAAAGGAAGATATTAAGTAAGGTCAAGTCCCAAGATGTGAAATTAAAGAAAATGCTAATCTATTCATGAACTTTAAAAACCTTGATGTGCTGATGTAGTATTTCCTTTAGAAGTTTTATGAAAAGAAACTAAATAACTAGAGTGTTTTAACATATAACTGGTGTTACATACTTGGAGATCAAAGCCGGTAGTTTTGAAACTCCTATCATTTCATCATCTTGGCCCACTCATGAGACACTGTCACTCTCATTTCTATTAGCCAAATTTCCCAAGATGCTTCTGACAGCAATTTAAATCTTTAAACTATGTTTTCTTTTTCTTATAATAAATACTGACAAACATTAGGAGAATATGTGATGTTTAGAGTTCTATAAATTAGCTCATTAACCAAAGATGCTGTTGGAAAGATCATGTTGTGATTATTGGCACAATAACCATAGCTTGGCAACTGGAGAGTTCTTTTGCTAAATTCTTTTAAAACAATGGAGCAAAGAAATGACAATAATACTTAGGCAATTTGTTTTTGTCTGTCTTTGTGGCAAACTGCAAAAATCCTGACTTTTCATTGGGAAGAGAATGTAGTGATACCAATTATTACGTAATTATAGGTTTCAAAACCTTCTTAACGCTTAACCACAGTCAAAAAAGGAAGGAGGACACACACATCCTGTGTTTTGTTCTTATTATCAGCTTAAATAAGTCAAGCAGATTTTTCCTGTTATTTTAATATTTATCAGCATATGACAAAGAGGTGTGTTTAAATAGAAACTTTAAAGGGGAATGAAAAACAAGTGGCTTACAGCACACAAAAAAATTGAAAACTGGGGTGCTGCTTTAAAAAATGATTTATCATGATAATGAGATTAGGTTTTCATTTATTAACACTGATGCTGACCTTATGCGTTTCTATTGAAATCTAAGATAAAAGATACATGAAACCCACAATAATTTAAACAGATTTAACAATAACCAGTTGTTGTGAAAGTCTGGCTGACTTAAGTAACTATATTCTTGTACAGAAAGCAAGTTTAAGACAGTAATAGAGAAAAGCCAGAGGAAACCTTTGTTTTACTTTTAAAAACATTTTTTAAAATGCATCTAAATGAAAGGAATGAAATTTATTTTCAAAGTTATTTGTCAAAAACCGCAGTTAAACTGGTACATTTGCTCTTACAAATTGATCAGTAACTGAATAAATTCATGAGGGAAATCAAATCTAGCCTCTCAGTCTGCAATACCTTTTTCCTCAGTGTTTAAAAAAAAAAAAATCAGTGTAATTGTTCCCTTTTTTTTGTGCTATGGAAAGAATTCCATTCTAGGAGATACTACGATTTGTGGCTTATATGCCTCCTTCATTGGAGCTTCTTGAAGGCAGGGGCTGTCTATACCTTATTCATCTCCTTAACATTTAAGATGCTTCTGCATAGTTATTTTCACATAGTAGGAAGATAGGTAAAAATTAAATTGAGCAGGAGAACTACATAAAGTTTGGGGACTCTATCTTAAGGAAAAAGCTCACAAATTAAATTTTAATGATGAGTCAGTATTTTTTCTCCATGGTTATGAAAGGTATTCAACTGCATGTTTTTACTATTTTAAAAAAAATTCAGTTATTACATCGAAATTGAAAGAAGTTTGAAACACATTCTATAGCTGCATGATCTAAATCTCTATGGTCATTCTTATAGGTTTCTAATGAAAAAAGTTAAATCTAAACAGTTGACATTTTGTACTTTAAATAGGAAAGCCAGAGTAGAATAATAGAGGATTTAAAACCCAGAAAATAGAGCAATGTGGAAATCATATGCTCCTGCATTAAGGAGAAAATGTAGTAAATCCTCCTGGGAGTGTTGAAAATGTTAATGCTGTGAAGTTTAATGAGCATCTCAATTTTTATCACATTTTGCCTTTTCACTGGCATGAATTCCAGGCCTTTCCTACATGATGTGTAAGGATTGGAACAGAAAGGGCAAAAAATAGAACTGAAAGGAGAACACTCCAACACAAGGCAGGAGCTAAGGTTCTGTCATCTGTATACATTCAAAATGGAAAGTTGAAGTAATTCTTAGGATATCAGGCCCCAAAATTGTTTTCAAAAGAAAGATAACTGAGGAAAATCAATGTGTGTGTGTGATAAATGTTCCGATTTTTCTGCCCAAACCATCCCTTGCTTTTGCATGGATTTCAGTAGTGATCACTGGTATGTCATGAAAGGAAGAAGCTACTGAAAGGATAAATTATTAAGTGTTCACTGCCTTTACAGAATGATCTTTGCTTTGCAAAAGGATTAGGGAAGTATTCCTTTTAATGGCCAGTACTTCTGAGTATTAGAAATGTGACTTGATTTTTAATAATATGTGTCATATATGACATATTATACGATATTGCATATTATATTGAGATGGCATCACAAACTCAATGGGCATGAGTTTGAGCAAACTCCAGGAAATAGAGAAGGACAGGGAAGCCTGGCATGCTACAGTCCATGGGGTTGCAAAGAATCAGACACAACTGAGCAACTGAACAACAAAATCATATATAGAACACTTTAGCAGCCAAATCAATGAGTAAGGTGAAATATTTGATGCTAATTTTCTTCTTCCAAAATTTACTAATGAATGTATTTGAGCAGAAACATCACCCATGTAACGTTATAAACAACAGCCCCCAGGGCCATGGGTCATCAGAAATGACAGCAAACTGTGTCACAAAGATGACTAGAGAATTACATTGAGTACTTCAGGCTAGACTGCTACAGACCCGAAGTCTTTCTCAGCGTGGCTATCCACAATCTCGATTCATGGGGATTTTCAACACTGGTCAATTAGATGTATTTCAAGAAAAGCCTGTGAATGGAGAAATAGGATGAGATAATATAGGGCTTTCCAGTAAGTCTGAAATAGGTTGGCCTAAGTGAGAAACAGACTTAATTAATATTTTTTTAGTGCTCCTGGGAATCCATTTCTTCTGAAACATGTCCTCTAGGACACTCTAGGGAGGAAATGGCTGATAAAACAGAAGAAACTTTCTTCTAAGAAGCCTATTTCTCAGTAGGAATTCCTTCCATGTCTTTGCTTGATTATGAATATCTCCCTGGAGGTTTGTGTGGGTGTGTCAGACACAGGGTCTATTTGAGGAGCAAACAAGAGGCTCCATGAGTTACCTTGGAGTAAGTCAAAAGGTAAGAAACTCAAAGTCATGACCTGGATTCATTTCTCTTTCTTTGCCGGAGCAGCCAGAGCCTAGGCTGAGAGATGGACAGTGTGTGCACAAGTGAAGGGCTCTCTGAGAAACAGCAGGAGCCTGAGAGCTGATCTGAGTCAGATGACTGGAAATGAAGCCCAACACAAGCAGAACTTGGTTTTCACATTAAGCAAGAAATGCCAAGCAGGGTTACAACACCTATGAACAAATACTAATAAAATCAATTTTGTTACCACAGGCTGTGGCCACCATGACAAAGGAGGAATTGGAGGGAATTACAAAGAAAAGGGGGCTTCCCAGGCGGCTGTAGTGGCAAATGAATAGCCTGCCAATGAAGGAGACTGAACAGACATGGGTTCAGTCCCTGGGTCAGGAAGATCCCCCTGGAGGAGGGCATGGCAACCCACTCCAGTACTCTTGCCTGGAGAATCCCATGGACAGAGGAGCCTGGCGGGCTACAGTCCATGGGGTCGCAAAAAGTCAGACACAACTACAGCAACTTAGCATGCATGCACAAAGAAAAAAAAAGAATGAGAGAGAGAGAAAGCAAGGAAGGAAAGGAGAAAAATTAAAAGCTAATAATGTCAGATTATTTTTTCTTTGTTCTGAACGTTGTATGGTCTGGGCTATTGGGATAATTGCCTTAAGTATTCACCTTGAGTGTTTAGGCAGTCTGCATACAAAATGTTAGGGCACATGCACTAGAAAAGCCCTCGTTATTCTGAGAATAATTCCCCAAATGGTTGTTTTATAAGAATTGCTTTTGTCTAAATTAGCTGTCCTGTATAAGTTTACCTCCGCGCATCAACACTGAGCTATTTTAATGGATTTGCAGTTATTCCATATGTGTCTAAAATTAGGTAAGGGTAGGTTGCAAAAAAACCACTGACAAGTGAACTAAAGTGCTAATAGTTAAAATGCTACCCTTGAGCAAACATTACCAAAAATAATACCCTGCTTATTAATGGCTATTCCACTAGTTGGAAATTAATTTCTAAATTTAGTGTGAATGTTTCTTCCCAATTAAATGGAACTGATGAGACCCCTAGCATCTCATCTCTCACTTGCTACCGAAAAGACTGGAGTCCATTCCACCTTGAATCCACTTCGTGTTTTTGTACTGCTGAGAAACACCATCCACCCACCCCCCCTGAAAGTTGGAATCATGCATGTTAGTAAGTATTTCAGTTATGCTATTGACGTCAATGGAGTCATTAAATAGATTGCTGGCCCTCCCAGAGGCAAATCACTGCCAGGGACCTAGATACAGACACGTTTTTTACAAAGACAACCATCAGGTTTTGCTACAGCAGTGCGCCAGAGAAAGGGAGAAGTTTATACTGTAGCAGACCTATCTCCAAACACAGTTTTTTTCTTTCTTTTGCATTTTAGTTCCGGCCTTTCTTTCTCTGTGGTTACAGTAGGCTCTGGTAGATTCATAGGTATTGTTGCCTGAAGCTTTTGTGTGCTAAACCATCTCCTGTCATTGAGACTCCAAAGGGAGACACCCCACTTTTAAAAATGTATCACCTTTAGCTATACACAGCCCATCCTGGTGTTTATTTGGTGGCATAAATTATCTAGGCAACTCACTATTGTCTGCCTGTAAGACTTTGCTTGGTAGTTCCCTGAATAAGACAGTTTCCTGCACACACATACACACACGCACCCCCTCACACACAGTTTTGTCCTTTCTGCTACTTCTATGTGGCTTCTAGCTTGCAGCCCTTCATCTATGAATCAATCTCTATGCAGCCTGCATGCTGCTGTAGCGCTGGGGCTCTGAAGCACAGGGTGGAGGAGGAGGCTGGGAAGAAAGAATCACTTCTCTCAGCCACCTCATCTGCAGAGTCCTGCAGGAGGCAGGAGGCCGCCCACAAGCCTGTGTCCTCCCAAACCCCAGCTGCTGCCTGCCTCAAGCCTGGTCTTGCCGCTCCCAGGCGTGTCGGAGAGAGCCCTTCAGGAAACAGCTGTCTCTTTCTGGGTATTCTTGACAGCTCTATTAACCTGGAGAGCCCCGGGACTCAGAGCCAAATCTTCCCCTCACACCTGGACTTTCTCCCTCCTCCTCCCGGTCTCAGAGTTGGAACCAGCTTGAGCAGACAGCTTTCTTCATATCTGGTTGTCCAACCCACCATGTTGGCTTAGCACTCATCTCGCTGCCTCGCCCTGTCCCTTTCCTCCCTGCCCGCCTTATCAGTAAGTGTATACATACTTCTCAGCAAGTATGTACAGCAATGCCAGACATCCAGTCACCTTTAGTAACCCCTTTGGGTTCATCTGGAGGCCCAGACCCATCCCCCCTTCCACCACTGCTCTTTTCCCCATATTCCAGGCTTTAGTGGCTCTTCACTGTCTTTAATATCTCCTTGCCTCCCACAGACAATTCTTAGAGTCATTTCCTCTGATCATATCCCCTCCTTTCCTTCTCGATTTCCTCTCCTTCAGTTTAATGCTTCACCTTCCCTTCCTAAGCCATTGTAGGGACCTTACAACTTGGTTTATTGTCTTTCATCTTTCCCCACTTCAATCCACTCTTCGTGCTGGTACTAGAATGATTCTTTTAAAACCCAGTTATGCTGTTTTCTGAGTTGGTTAACCTTCAGCTTCAGGATAAGATCCTTACTTCTTACCAGTTATGCCAAGTCTTTCAGAATGTTGCTTCTAATTCCTTGTTTGTCGTCATCTCCCCCCTGCCCCCATGCACAGCTGA